>NC_091952.1:217861986-218166986 GCF_031021105.1 Erythrolamprus reginae | reverse complement strand
TTATATCTGGGCTTTCTGCCAACCTCAGTAAGTCTTCAAAAAAGATATCTGCTTGACTCCATTAAATACTGTTGTTTTGCCTAGTGCATGGAAGAGATTAATTAATTAACTAACTAAGAAATTATTAGCAGTAAAACATTTAGCGTTTCAATCTGTTGTTTGTGCCTGTTATTTTGGTGAGCTTGACACTGGGACAGAATGGAAGGTAATTTAACTTAATTTAATTTAATTAATTGAATGTATATGCTCACCCACTCAGGGTGACTTACAGCAATGATTATAAAACAATATAATTAGATTAAAACAGGTCATAATAATAAAAAAAAACATTTCATAATAAATAGTTAAAAACATTTCATAATGATAAAAACTGTACAATATAATCACTACATTCATATACCACACATTCCAATCAATTCATGTCACAGCCAGATAGAGAAGTGACTATTATCACAGTCCCTAGGCCTGCTGGCAAAGCCAGGTTTTCAAGGCTATTCGAAAATACAGTAGGGTGGAGGCCATGTGAACCTAGAGGGTAGTTGATTCCAAAGAGTCGAGGCCACTACTGAGAAGGCAGTCCTCTGTGGGCCTGCCAACCAGCATCGCTTAGTTGATGGGACCTGGAGAAGGACAACCCTGTGGGCTCTAATCAGTCACAGGGAGGTATGTGGCAGGAGACAGTCACATAAATAATCTGGTCCTAAACCATGTAGGGCTTTATAAGTCATAACCAACACCTTGAATCGTGACCAGAGACCAATCGGAAGCCACGGAGTGTTGGAATAATGTGGGTGTACCTACGACTGCGTTTTGGACTATCTGAAGTCTCTGAACACTTTTCAAGGGTAGCCCCATGTAGAGCACATTGCAATAATCAAGGCATGAAGTGATAAGGGAATGAGTGACTGTGAGCCTGCTGTCCAAGTAAGGCCACAGCTGGTAAACCAGCCAAAGGTGCCCTTGGCCACAGCCGAGAGATGTTGTTCAAGCCTCAGCTGTAGATCCAGGAGGACTCCCATATTGCAGACCTTATCTGAGGGAGTTAACATCTCCCCCCACCAGAACCACAAGCGGAAAATGGTATGGTTCTTCGGAGGAAATTCCCAAACCCACCTGGTCTTGTCATTGTTGAATTTGAGCCTGTTGACTCCCATCCAGACCCTCACAGCCTCCATGCAGCGGCACATCACATCGACTGCTTTACTGAATTGGCATGGGGTGGAGATGTACAACTGGGTATCATCAGAGTACTGATGATTCCTCACTCCATGCTGTCAGATGATTTCACCTGCTAGCTTCAGGTAAATGTTAAATAATAGGGGGGAAAGGACAAATCTCTGTGGCACACCACAAAGTAGGGGCTTGCGGCGAATCTCTGCCCCCCCCCCCCCAACACTGACTGCAATTGGCTGGGGAAGCAAGAGAAGAACCACTGTAAAACAGTGCCTCCCACTTCCAGGCCCTCCAGCCATCGCAGAAAAATACCATGGTCAATGGTATCGACGACCATTGAGTGGTCAAGAAGCACCAGGATAGAGGAATGACCCCTATCCTGGGCCCACCAGAGATCATCCATCAGTGTGACCAAAGCAAGGCAAATTTGGTCTTTGCAGGCATTTGTGGCAGAATATTATAGCAAGCAGAAAGTCATCTCCTGGCCTCCTTCCCTCCATCCCCTCCCTCCCTAATTCCATGCCCACTTCATTTTTTATTTTAAATTTTGCCAGAAAATAAAGGCAGGAACATAAGAAGGACAATGGTAGCAAGCCATTGACTCTGTCGGTGTTTGTTTCTAAAGCCCTCTGACTGGAAGATGTTCTGATTATCTTATAAATAGGCTTATGTAATGCAACAATGGTAACAATGAGGATATTTCCATGGGCCAGAAGACTAGCATGGAAGATTGAAAGGGGTTGTGGAGTAATGTTGTAATCATAGGTTCATAGGCACTGAACATTGGAATAGAATATTGCTGAAGGGTGATGTTTTAGCCTAATGGGTGCTGTATTAACCTTATTCTTCCTCTATCGAAAGGCAGCAAAGTCCAGGCTGAGTAAGCAAGTTTCAGAATCCATGACCACGTGGAAAATAATTAACTTGATATACAGCATGAAGAAAATGTATAGCTAACTTCCATATAAGGAAATATATGCCTTACTCTCATTCCTTTGCTAATCACCAGTAAACACACAATCCAGGAAAAGGCAATGAATGGAGCTTCCGTTAATCATCTATAGGGAAGTCACAAGGAGGTTGCCTTATACAGCGCATGAGTGAATGGTAGTTGGAGGATGGCTTAATGTATGTGGCATTCGCGAATTGGTTATTCTGTACCACATGTCAGGAAAAGTAAAATACAATAAAAGGAGCGATCTCAATACAATAGAGGTCGTCTCATTGAGAAAATTTTCTCCGTTGCTTCATTTTGATGTGGCAATTATGGCACCCTGTGCCTTCCTAGAGGTCGACTCACTGGGGAGGGCTGTTTGCCTTCAGAGTAAATACAGTTTCTGTATGAAAGTGCCATGAGTATATCAAATAGGATTGACGACACATGGAGAAATTACTATTAAAAGACAACAATTTGTCTTTCTTACTTGCGTCCTGGTGATATACATCTTTCCAATTCAGGCATTATAATAACATGGACTGTGTCAGATGCAGTTATACACTGCTTGTACTTACCAAGTTGTATTTCATAATTATGACGGGATTAATATTTCTGGGGTTGTAAAACTCTAGATGATTTCCAGATGACAGCAAAAGACTATGTCCCCACCTTGTGGTAACCTGTATATTGGCCACTAAAGTGTGGGAGTCTTGGGACATTCATAGTCCACAGTACTGAATCCCTGCTTATGATATTCCAGTTGAAATGGGTGGGACAGGATGGATGACTTCCTTATGCTGAGCCAGCTGGTCTATAGTATACTGGAGTCTGGAAAGAGACCTCAAGGTCAACCGCGAAGCACTACAAAGACGCTGTGAAGGAAACTTTAGGCCACTGTGACATCAAGCCAAGGGAATAAGAAGCTGCAGCTGCTGACAAAACCCGATGGCAAGCCCTGTGCTATGAAGCCAACACTGACTTTAAAGACAGGCGCTGTCAAAAATTTGTAGAAAACCATAAGTGGCGTCAGGGAATAGCAACACACAGTTAT
This sequence comes from Erythrolamprus reginae, assembly GCF_031021105.1. Taxonomy (NCBI): domain Eukaryota; kingdom Metazoa; phylum Chordata; class Lepidosauria; order Squamata; family Dipsadidae; genus Erythrolamprus; species Erythrolamprus reginae. The sequence goes on along the minus strand of NC_091952.1, from coordinate 218,163,825 downwards.
TGCAAGAATAGAGTTCTAGTGCTTCCATTGTGCTAGACTTTGTGCTTCCAGACTGCATAGCATTGTGTCTTCTTCAAACCCAAAGGACCACCATATCTATGATAGACAAGGTTTATAGGACTCAGATGCTATTTATTTAAATCATTGCAAACAAAAAAATGGTTTGGCTTTAATCCCAAGTTCCTGTTCTCAAATTGGAAACACAGCTTCAGCATTTCAGAGTCTAGCATGACTGGCATAACCATTAAAATCCCTCCTGTCATAAATTGATAATTATTAATAGAAATATACTTAATTAATAATAAAGCTGTGACGTTCCCTGTGGTGGAAATAATTTCTTTTGTGTGGTCAAAGTTAATTGCCCTTTCTTGGAGTAGAAAAATATTTCCCATATTGAATGTGTGCTGGCTTGTAACCAAATGTGTATGTGTGTAGACATTCAGCCGTCCAGTAGTGCTTTCCCATCTGTTTCTCCTCAGAGCAATCTTTTGCATCTTCCAAGAAAGTTTCTCTAGAGGAATGGGAATCTTTGGAGAAAATCTAGTACAATGTACAAGACTACAGTTGTTGTGATGTTAGGAAAGTTGAAGACATTGGATGTTTGAGAATTCAGATGCAAATTGATTTGATCAGAATGGCTTCAAATCTATTGGATTTACTGTGAATCAATCCAGTTTTGGCTCAAACTGATATCATATGTTTGAAATAAAACACATTCACAAATATTTTAGTTCTGATAGTAAAGAGTTCAGCGCAGTTCTCACCTCTGATGTTAGAGTTCCACCGGGTTCGGTCACAGGAGAAAATACTAAACCTGCCAGCTGGAATTCCATAGCATACAGAGTCCGTAGCAGGCAGATATTTTCCACTGGCGCAAGTGTGGGCAAGCTAGTCCCCTTTGAGTGAGACAGTTTCTCAGATATCTGGAAACATTCCATATTGGGTTTAAAGGTAGTAACCAATACCTTGAACTGGATCTGGAAGCAAACTGATAACCAATGCAGCTCGAGCAACAGTGGTGCAATGGGGTGGCGCAGCAGGTAGAGTGCAGTATTGCAGGCCACTGAAGCTGACTGTAGGTCAGCGGTTTAAATCTCATCACCGGCTCAAATTTGACTCAGCCTTCCATCCTTCCGAGGTGGGTAAAATGAGGACCCGGATTGTGGGGGCAATATGCTGGTTCTGTTAAAAAGTGCTATTGCTAACATGTTATAAGCCACCCTGAGTCTAAGGAGAAAGATGGCATAAAAATCGAATAAATAAATAAATAAATAAATAAATAAATAAATAAATAAATAAATAAATAAATAAATAAATAAATAAATAAATAAATAAATAAATAAATAAATAAATAAATAAATAAATAAATAAATAAATAAATAAATAATTGTGTTTGCTGCTATATTCTGTACCAATTGTAGTTTCCAAATAATCTTCAAAAGTAGCCCCATGTAGAATGTGTTGCAGTAATCCAAGCAAGATATGACTAGTACATGACTGACTATACTCAGGGTCTCATGAGCCAGGTAAGATCACAACTGGTACAAACAAACAGTCGCACCAAGGGATAGTGCAACCTCACCTTTTCCTAATGATGATAAACAACCAGATCCTGAAGCATGTTTATTTTTATGTGAAAGGACCACCCTTTGCTTGCAGCGCCGCTGCGGCGCCCTTTTTCGTAAAAATAACAATGTTTATTTTTATGTGAAGACCTCCCTTTGAAGGAGCTGGGGAATCCCTCCCACGAACAGATTCCAGGGGCAGAGTCTTGACATCACCATCAGGTTGCTAAGGACGCCAAGGTGATCACTTCCTGGATTCCATGGAATCCAGGAAGTGATCACCTTGGCATCCTTAGCAACCTGCCAGTATACATGACATCAAAGCTCCATCCCCGGAATCTCTTGGTGGGATTCCCCGTTCGGGTTCGGGTTCGGTTCGGGTTCAGCTGAATTTTGCGTAAAGTTCATCCGAACTTGCCGAACCTGAACACCGTTGGGTTCGCCCATCACTACTGCTGAGTCTTTCTTCATTCTGAATGTCAGGTGGAAACTATTATATGGTTCTTTTTTAGTGTTTTTGTTGTTAATCTAATGTAAAGTTTTGGTTACTCTAGCATATGCACTATTTGATCCTTTTGATATTGCCTAATAAATATATTGTAATGTAGATTCTAAAAATGTTTAATGTTGTTAGATTATGCTACCTGTTGCTTTTTGCATGCTTCCTGGGACATTGCTTCAAGTGCTGCAACTGAAAATTTTCTTAACTAAGATAGTACAGTATATAGTTAGATATTTTTTTAAATAGATATTTGTTTGTACAGTATATAGTTAGATTACAGTTTTTCTCAACGTGTCAAAACAATATAATAGTTTTCGTTTGTTAATTCATATGAAGACTATTCAAGCTCATGGAGTCCTTTATTAACAGCAACTGTTTCCATTTTATTGCTGAATTGTGAAACAGGACTGGTTTGTATAATCAGAAAACATTCTCCGTCCCCAGTTAGTTGTTTTTCGCAATGGGACCATTATCATTAGTGATGAATATTTGAACATTATTGTTGGCTTCTTTCAAAATTCTGTCATCTATATGAAAACAAGTAATATAATAGAGTTGTTCAGTATGATTATATGCAATCAAGGCAAATGCAAATAATCCAATTCTAAATCAAGCAGATTTTTTTCCAAACTAGATTCATTACTTTGGGGGGGGGGGACGTCAAATTCCCAGCAAGTCAGTGCTTTGCTGGTTTTCATCAGTGAGTCCTAATACCCAGGACAACGCCATTTTCCATTATTTGAAATTTGGGAGGGGTCGTTGCATAAGGGATGTCTGGATGTAGCCATAACAAATTTCTTCTAGATTATCAAGGTCATCCTGTGTTTGCACTCCTGCACCTGCACGGAAGGAGATGGGAGTTGATGCCAAATTGGCAGATGAAGATTGGTCAACATGATGGACGTGGGGTGTGTGGGGACAATGGCTTGAACTTTCAACTGGGTGGAGAAACTCCTGGGACATCAGATTCAGGTTTCTCCCAGATGTGCCAACATGGCTCTGCTAATAAATTGGCACTCTGAGGAATACTTTACCTTGGACTCTGATTTAATTTTCAATGCTATTTGGAACTCTGACACAAGTAGTGTTTTTGGCTGAGAAGTATCGAGGAAAAAGTGACAAAAGTACTGAGAATTATTCAGTTTCTTGTTAGCATTAATATTGCTGGAAGGTGCCAGAACCTATTACTTACAAAGCAAAGTATTATATATATTTAAGTATTTATACCACCACAGAACTGGTAGTAAAAAAAAATTGAATACCACCACTGCATTCACATTTACTACTTTCTGTATTTAGTATTATATAATGTTGGCTCACTGGTAATCAATTCTATATTTGAGTGGGAGAAAAAAAAGAATGCTTACTTTGGGGTTTTATTTATTTAAACATATATTATCACACAAAAGTATGTTTCTGTTGCCACAGGAATAGTGTAATACTTATCACAATCTATAATACAACTATAATGGTACGAAATTATAAATTTACCTGGTATGAAACCTATGTCAGACAACAAGCTATAATTTCAAGCAAACAAACCACAAAAATAAGCCAAACATAGAAGGAAAAAAATAGTTGTTTTATTTTATAAATACATTAATTGCTTATTTCAAATAATGACAATATCATGTTACAAGTTGTAAAATTGGTCTCACAATCTTTTAGATATTAATTATTTTCAGATATAACACTAAACTATGGTTCAACAATGGGCAAATGAGTCTAGGTCTTGTGCATTCTTCAAATTACCTATCTCATCATTGTGCGTAAGATTACTTTTCATTCCTCTCTCATGAATGAACAATAATAAGAGGCATAGACTCATTAACTCCATTTTCATTAAACATAATGCATAAATATTAGTTTAACAATGATTTGTGAAATAAATGCAATTTCAGGTTGTTCAGATAAATCAGACTAATTTTAGTTTTCAGTTCAAACTGATAAACTGTATCCAGCTGAAAATGGAAGAAAATGCATCTTCTTTCCACTTGTAGCTATTCTAGATCTGGGTAGTACAGGGAGAAGCAAGACCAGGCATGGTATTAAAAAGGATAATTTACAGTTACTTTTCTAATAATATAAAGAGTGGCACTAGTAAATTTCCAATATCTTAATAGGATTTTATTTATTCTTTTCCTTCCTGTACTACATGACCTGCTCTCTAAATCTTCAATAGGATAGAAAAACACAGAGGAAAAATTTATACAACCTTGGCAACTTTAAGTTATCTGAATTTCAATTTCCAGAATTCCTTAGCCAATCATCCTGGTTGGGAAATTCTGAAAATTGAAATCCAGAGTCCTTAAACCTGCAAGATTGAGAAACACTGGTTTAGAGAAAGGATTAGCTCATCTCTTCTTCAACTGAATACTCATCCCATTAACGGAAGTATAGCACCATGTTCCAACCAGAAATGGGGAAAAAAGTGACACTAATCTTTTTCCAGCAGCAACAATTACCTAATATGTTTTCCCTTAAGGTGCATTAGTGTGCTAATCAAGCTTGCGTTCACAGCAGCAAACTATTGTTTTTCCACAGTGGGCATATATATGCAAGCAAAGTCATCCAGAGCTTTCTTATGGCTGGACTTCTGTGATATACATATTTACAAATGTGTATCTATTAGATCCACAAGTTACTTTTAAAACTTAAGTTTCATACATTTTGATACATTACTTCATGAGTTCAGACTTCATGAGTGAAATAACTTAGATTGCCGCATGCCAAGAAGTATATTGGGAAGCTATTTGCATAAATTCCTTGGTGCAGTATTGGTGCAACATTTTCTATCTGTGGTGAGATATATTCATTTATTTATTTATTAGTTATTTTGTCCAAAACACAATGAAGGCTTGATTTCTTGGCACCTTGTTTGATGAAGTTTTGTTCCTATTTTTGACTTGGTTATGCTTTGAAATTCAGTGCACATCCATTCTTTTTAAATTATTATGCTAAATTCTCACTGTACTTGCGTATTTAAGCTCATTGCAACCAAGACTCTTGCAGTTTTCTATAAACATGTTGAAATGACACTCTGTAATGCACATTATCTTTAAACAATTGGTTTATAACTATATCAATTAGTGTTTTTGGTCAAAAGATTAATCTTATATCACTGTTTTAGGTCAGCTCTGCTGTTGCTGTTACTTAAATTTAATTAAAGCCAGCTTGCCTTATTTTTGAGTAACTGAAATGTACAAGATAATTGATGAATAATGTAGCACCTTAGTTATATAATATAGCACCAGCTTCAGAGTTAAATTGGTATGACGCTATACCAACACATTTTGGTCTAGTGCAGGGGTCCCCAAACTTGGCAAATTTAAGACTTGTGGACTTCAACTTTCATAATTCTCCAGGTAGCTAGTTTGAAGCCTTCTGCTTTAGTGATAAAGGCACCAAGCTACAAAGCAGGAGATTGTGAGTTCTGCCTTAGGCATAAAATCCCACTGGCTGATTTTGGTCCATCACCCTGTTTCAGCCTGGCAAATCAGGCTCAGGTGCAAGCCATTCTGTCAATCCCTGTCACAGCCAGTGAATCAATACTTAGTTAATCTGAAAAAACTAGACCCTGCACTTGCAGGAAAATTATAGGAAGAAAAAAAGATTGATGAAATAGCAGTCCTGTTAGAATCAGCAAATGGTCTAAGGGCCCATTCACAAATATATTGTCTCTTTTTGAGATAATTTTAATTTTATTTTTAAAAATGTCTGCACATATTGGCCAAATTTACACTTTCCAGATTGGAAGTCTGTATATTTGCTGAAAAAAATAGTGGCTGGGTGATTAATGCTTCAGATATCTGCTATAGGATTATCCAAGACCACAATATTTTAATTAATTAATATTAGCACAGATACATACTGTAACTTCAGGCTGAGCTACTTAATCACGAACCCATTGATATTACTGGCTATGTAAGAAAATGAGGATTTTTTTTCAGCCTTCCTTTTATGTAAACTGACAGTTTTCAAACTTTATAAACTCAAAGAATGTTTTCCATATCAACATTTGTTTACCAAGGAACCCAGATGTTGTCTGTCAGGCAACATATACATCTGCTAAAAGGTGATAAGTATGGCTCACCATCCAGACATGCTAGCTTTGCCACTCCTACAAACTAGATCTGTGTACCTTAAAATAATTGTCAGTAATCCAATTCCTTCCTGAAATGCTTCTCTATCATCACTAATTTTTTTCACTGAGAAATCCTAAACTTGTAGGAAATACAGTTTAACCATTTTTGGCAGAAACCAACATAGCTGATAAATATTATGTGATTTTGGGTTAACCGTAAAGGTAATTTAATAACATCATTATATAATTAAGATAGAAAAGTCAGTTCTTCAACCAATACACTGAATGTCCTTTAGGTATATGAAGAAAGTTCCTGTTGCCGGTTTTAAGAAGCTGCTCATATGAAATAGCTTATGTTGTATTTGTTTCAATTAACAGTGTGTTTAAAATGGATAGGTAGATGAACCATGGTTTCTTTGAAAACAATGAACAAGATTGGCATTGTTTTCAATAGAGCCAGGATGTTGCCCTAGATTAGCACCATTTTGCATATTATAAAAAGTCCTATGCACCAGTTTGGTAGAAAGGTTTGTGGTCTGAGTTATTAAAAATAATATTCCATAGAATCAGGTTATTTAAATCAATGTAGAAGAACAAATATTATTAAAATATAAATGCATGTATATTCTTTGTAATAGTTTCAACTACAATACAGAATCAGGTATGTACAATTGCTATTCAGAAAGCATACTATACTACTTATGAAAGTGATTACACTTTAAATGTCACTCCTTTTTTTAAAAAAAAATTATATATATAGCAATTTATTTATTTATTTATTTATTTATTTATTTATTTATTTATTTATTTATTTATTTATTTATTTATTTATTTATTTATTTATTTATTTTGCTCACCACTCCTTCTAGTACCTAGAGGGTTATAACCTATTCCACAAACTAAAATTATACTGGACTCAAGAGTCTCTCTCTCTCTCTCTCTCTCTCTCTCTCTCTCTCTCCCTCCCTCCCTCCCTCTCTCTCTCTCCCACACTAAATTGACGGTGATGAGACGTCAACAGGTTATAAGGTTTGCTTGTAATGTTACAAAACTATTTCTTGACTAGCTTTTTTCCAATGAATTATGGAGTATAGTTAGTGGAACAGCATGTTCCTCACAGAAGATCCGTTCTACAGTATAATAGCAAGATCTGTGACTCTAAATTAATGTTAGCTTATACATGGATAGAAGAGTGCATTATTATTATTATTACAGTCCGGCCTGTGTTGAATATCCAGGTAATAATAAACCTGATGCTGTTTAAAATATATCTAACTTTATCAAAACTAAACCATTCACTGTCTGATACTATTGTACAAGCTCTAATGAACCTGGGATCCACATTAGCATGGTAGCACCCATCTGCTCCACTCTAACTACAAGGAATATCATTGATAATGATATTCATTGCTTTGAGTTAGGACTTTGTTCAACTATAGCAATATAACAGTAAATTTCTAAGCACAAAACTAAAATTAGTCCACAGAATTTTGCCACAATTGCACATATTTTTTTAAAGTAAAGAAAAGATTTGGACTTTTTTGCTCACTGGATACGAGAATAAATCTGTACAAATATACACCATTATAATTTCAGTATTTTTTTTCTTCTGTTAAAATTTTCTGGAGAACTTCATGTTCTTGTATAAAATCACAGTTGGTTGGGCATATTTTCAAAAATATCATAACTTTGCTCATTCTAACTAACAAAGAAATATCCGGTATTGATATTATTCTACCAATTTGAGTAACATATTGATATTTGGTTTGTAGCCAGGATATCTTTTGTTTCCAAATTTTTGTAAAACACATACATATGCACACGAGTAAAACTCAAAGGATTAGATATAATAATGCTTCTTGTTCATCTTGTTCCCAGGCTTATAAATATAAAATATTTGAAGACACGTTCCTTTAAGGTCTTTAAGGGTCTAAACATAATCACCTTAATTCCTATTCCAATTTTCTTTGTCTCTTTTATTTAAGGCACATTATTAATCTGTAGCTATCAGTGGTCCAAAAGAGTAACTTTGTCACTTAAAGGGGAATATTTAAATATACATTATATCCTTAAAAACTAATCTTCATATTATTAAAGTCCATCATAATATTAATGAATCAATACATTATATATACAATATATGCAAACTTAAATATACAATATTTTGTTACACATGCATTTCATTAGAACAATTGTACCATTTATTTAAACCAATATAAATAGTTTGATGTTACTCCAGGAAAGCAAAGATTGTTAGTGCATGACCCTCCATAACTCGGCGGGCAAGCAGAACATGGCACTCCAACTTTATACGGTGCTTCTCCTATCCAATTTCCCCTAAGGAAGAAAACACAATAATATACTTAGTATGCTGATTATTTCATAACACTCTTTATTGTATAACATAAAATATACTTTTTTCATATGTTATCTGCACAGCAGACTCTGTTATACAAATGCTATTAGATGTAGAATCTATCTTTATTCATGATGTCACTTACATTTTTAGTCCCAATAGGACATAGGACTAGATATTTATGAGTAGAACCAGAAAAAGATCTTGAGTAAATAAGTTACAATATAAATAGACTGAGACAGAACTTTCCTATGTTTAGCTGATTTAAGAAATAAAATCAGGGGTTGTATACTGTTTATAACCAAATCACATAACTTTTCAAAAAATGTTAAGTATTTGCTGCTGACAATCCTTTGCTCTTTTGCTACTGTCATTTAAAAACATGATATAAGGTCTAACAACGAATTCATATATTTCTTTGATAGACTGAATTATAACTGCCCTTATTTACTTTTATAGAATAACAACATACTGTATCCAATGTTACGTGTACAACCCATAATTTTATAGAAGATAATCTGAATTAATTAGAAAATGAGAATGATAGCTTGTGTGTTGAGACAATATGCACTAATAGATTGTATTCTGTGAGCCGCCCCGAGTCTTCGGAGAAGGGCGGCATATAAGTCTAATAAATAATAATAATAATAATAATAATAATAATAATAATAATAATAATAATAATAATAATAAATGAAAATAGAGAAACTTACTTTGGGGCATAGTCGCATACCAAATAAACAGCTCGGCTCCAAACTGCTCCCCAGACATTCATATTATGACATGTGTGGATTGCACAGCCTATTCTGTTGGAAGTGGCCCAAACCATCTAAAGAAATAATAAGATTTATTTATGTATGTATGTATGTATGTATGTATGTATGTATGTATGTATGTATTCATTCATTCATTCATTCATTCATTCATTCATTCATTCATTTGATTTTTATGCCGCCCAACTCCATAGGCAGTTGTTTGTTAAAATTCCAGACTGAAAAGCAAAAACACAACTGATAGAGGAAAAATGAACCACTATCACCTGAGTATAATGTGTGCACATAGGCCCATAGCATCTCATTGGACACCTTGGATTGCAGTCCTGAGGATATGGAAAGGCATAATCTTTCACTTCATCATACCAGGGCTGCACCAGATTGAGAATGGATCGATATCTGAGAAAAATTACAATAAGATAAATTGGTATTTTTGAATGTTCAATATTGCTAATGTGCCTAAGTCATATATTATATGTAGACATATATATTATTATTATTATTTTGTAAATTACTTCATTCTTATACATTTTCAAGATAAAAGATGCTTGAAAATTAGTGGCTTGAAACAAATATATATAAAATTCAATTACCTTCCAGTCCGTACAGACAGATTTTGTCCAAAAAATCTCAACAAGTAAGGAGGCCCATGGTCCCAAATGCAGGTAGCTGCCCAAGCTTCTGCAGATTTAGCTAGATTATCATCCCACACCTGGCAAAATATAATATTTTTATTTACTTAAATACTGTAAAGGAGTTGAGAAATATGAAGTGTATTGAATAATATAATGATCAAATTATTAGTTTGGCAGACAAATAATCCAAAACCTAATTAGTTAGTTCTTCTATGTTCTTTGTCCAGTGCGATAAACTGATTCAAAATTATGAAGGTGAATTTGCTGAGCCTCAATCCTAGTCAATTTATTAGAAAGTTACAATTGTTACAATTGTTTATTCAATTTTATTCCATATATCTTTCAAATTACACACAAACTGCATACTCCTTGTATGAAAGCAACTGACTCATCCAATTTGTATCAGAAATATGAATACAGTGTTCCCTCGATTTTCACGGGTTCGAACTTCGCGAAAAGTCTATACCACGGTTTTTAAAAAATATTAATTTAAAAATACTTTGGGGGTTTCCCCCCTATACCACGTTTTTCCCCGCCCGATGACGTCATATGTCATCGCCAAACTTTCGTCCACCTTTAATGAATATTTTTTTTAATAAACTTTAATAAATAAACATGGTGAGTAATAATCTAAATGGTTGCTAAGGGAATGGGAAATTGTAATTTAGGGGTTTAAAGTGTTAAGGGGAGACTTGTGATACTGTTCATAGCCAAAAATAGTGTATTTACTTCCGCATCTCTACTTCGTGGAAATTCGACTTTCACGGGCGGTCTCGGAACATATCCCCCGCGAAAATCGAGGGAACACTGTATTGAGTGTTTTACACCTCTTCCAGTTTCTCCACATCAACAATATTAACTTCAAATAAACTTAAATGAAGAACTCTTTACAAAGTCACAACTTCTGTCAAGTTAACAAGAGTTTTTCTTCCAGGCATTTGTTTGTTTGTTTGTTTGTTTGTTTGTTTGTTTGCTCGAATTTGTATGCTGCCCAACTCCCGAGGAATTTTGGGTGGCTATCATAGTATCCTAAAAATCCTTGACTGACTTAAGAAATTTCTAATCAAATATGGACTTTGAAGATTCTGTATTTCTATCAACCTTATAGTAATAGTGAGAAAGAACTGGATACTTGAAATATAAAAAACTTGGAGAAAGACCTATGATATTTTGGAAGTATTAAACAGGACAGCATTGTACAGTATCTGCGCTTACTGTTCACCCTGAAGAATCCTCATAGGAAGCATTAAGACATCTGGGGTAGTTCTTGAAATGAACAATATTACTCTTTATTGCATCACTGTAAAAATTCCCCTGTTAGGTATCAGCGATCAGCTGCTCCAGAAAGTGGGTCACTGGGCCAGGATCTTTTTTTTTTCCTATCATGAACCATCATTTTTCCTAATTCATAGTTCCACTTATGGCAAAGATGTTATTTTAAAATTTTGTATGGAGACTGTTTGGACTTAAGTTAGTTTGGAAATACTACCCCTTCTAGTACCAAACTTTCACATTCAAAATGTTTGCAATAATTGTCCTTGATTCTTTCACTACTGTTTCTTTTAGACACAGAGAAAACCAAAATTCACAAATAGAGATTCACAGTCACACAATGAGTGTTTGCTCATAATAATGCTAATATAATTGGATCTGCAACTCTTTTGTAATATATGCTTGTTTTTAATGGGTCTTGTCTTTCTACTCAGTTTATTGTTTTCTTCATATAGATAATTGCATTTAACGAACAGTAAAATATAAATTATTTCCCCAATATGTTTTTGTAAAATAAAGTTTGATTTTTGAGGAAGAAGCCATTTTTAGAAATGATTACTAAAAAAAAGCCTGTTCAATAAAATTTAATCTGGGAGCAATAGTTTGACCTTAAATTAAACTGAAATCTATTAATTTTATGAATAAGTACATTTAAACTTAATTTAAATGCAGTCAAAATATTTCCTAAATGAATCAATAAATAATAAATAATTATAAAGGAATAAACTTTGCCAACTGATTATTTATCTATCACATCCCTGGTTTTCTTAGTTGAAATTTCACATTAATCAAATTAAGAAATTCAGAGATTATCATTCAAATGAAGGGATTTCCTCAAATCATAGAGTTCAATACATGCCCAGAACAAAAATCCAAGTTAAATCATCGCAGAGAGACAGTTGGTCTGCTTCAACCCATCCAGGGAAGAGGACCAATCTCTTCTCTGGATAATTGTTTCAATTTTTTTTTAAAAAAATTGTAAACAGAATGTACCTTTGTACAATATGAATTCATGTGTCTATTAATTACTGTTAAAAAGACAGAACTAGTTGTTCTATTTAAGTATTTGAAGCATGCTGTTATATCCTTCTTTCCTTTATTATTTGCTTATTTCATGACTTTTATTATTTTTTATAAATAACTCAAGTAAGTGAACATATTGCACACACCTTCCTCTTCCTATTTTTTTTTTTCAACAACCCCATGGGATGTGTTAGGCTGAGAGAGAATAACTGGTGCTTTCATTCCTAAAGCAGGACTAGAACTCATCACTTCCTGGGTTTTAGCCTTTTGCCTTAACAATTAGAGCAATCATTAATCTCATGGTGAAAACCCTTTGATCTACTCCTTTGATAGAAATTGAGTTATTAATTCTCTAGTTGGTGTTTTCTAACACTCAATCTATTCTGACTTCTCAGAAGCCTTACATTGCGATACGTACAAATCAGCATAGTACTTAATACAAATTTTCACCAATACTTAATAAAAAGGAAACATTATTTCTTGTGAAAGCACTATTTGTTCATCTAACCCTTGCGTGAAACTATAAATACATAGGCACAAATTAATTGAACATCTAATTCGCTAATATTGGCCCTCTTTCTCCTGCTGAACCTGAGGGACCTTGGGATTAAATCTAATTTTCCCAATTAGTTTCCCTATTCTTTACTGCTGAAGAAGTGAACCCATGAACCATTTTTTTGCACTTAGTCCTTGTCAACATATACTGTGGTTGTGCCAAAAATAAAATAGATTCCACAGACCCGGAGTTTATTGTTATGATAAAGACTTTCTAGATAATTCAGATTAAGGACAAAAGGCATTTTTTCTGAAAATATATTTTTTAGAAATTCAAAAGTTGTTGACATGTATCAGAAGTCTATCAGAATTTCTTCAAACTCTATTGTTAAGATAAAATTTTATCCCTTAGAAATCAGTACGTCAGTCAATAAGTCAGCCTAAAACACCATATTCTTTGGTATCAAATGGGCAGGTGAATTAAGGATATCAACAGAAGACATTAAACACAACTCAAAGTTGACTTCAGCAACAGAGTAATCAACGCCTGGAATGCACTACCTGATTCTGTGGTTTCTACTCCTAACCCCAAAACCTTTAACCTTAGACTATCTACAATTGACCTCTCCTCCTTTCTAAGAGGTCTGTAAGGGGCGTGCATAAGCGCACTATTGTGCCTACCGTCCCTGTCCTATTGTCTTATTTTGTTACTTTTTATCATTACTTATCTAATGTTTAATATGTACAAATTATCACCCCATAATTGTTTGACAAATAAATAAATAAATAAAATAAAAATATCTGAGTTTTTTGTTTGCCTGACTAAAAAACATCAAAAGTGATAGGGAGTGTAGCATATGTGGGGTTTGCATTCTGTTTACATATTACAGCCTGCTCTGCTAGTTTTGGTGTGGGAGTAGCTTTCTCTTTGATAGATCCTTGTTTTACGCTTGATTGTTTGTCTTCTTAATTGTTCCTTTCCTTGGTAGTTCCTGATTACAGTATTATTTGTTTCCTTTGTTGTTTGTCTAATGTTAATTCCTACTTATCTGTGTGTTGGCTAATAGAGAGGAGGTGTTCTGGTCTTTTTGTTTTCTTCTGTTTTTATATTGTGTCTTTTGCATGGTAGGTAAATGTAGTTTACCTCTATATCTCTATTGATGGTTGAGAGTCAGGCTTCCAGGAATTCCTTGGGGTTTAGTCTAGGATACTCACAGTCTCCCAACTGAAACTATGGTTGAGTTTTTCCATGTGTTGCCAATTAAGGTATTTTCATGGTGTCTTCTAATTGCTAATAGGTGTTCATTGAAGCACTCTGCTAATCTTCTGTATGGTCTACATTGTGGCTGTTGCAGTTCTTGTACTGAATATTGTATATTCTTCTTGGGTTACTGGCTCTTTTGAAGTATGTAAGATATTTTATAGGGCCCTACAAAATAGGACTTGCAGGCACGTTTCGGTAAGGGTTTTTGAAGGGAAGCAAAAAACCTCACCGAAACATGCCCACATGCGCATCCTTGTGTGAGATTTTGCTATTTGCACAGGTGCGGGAAGCAAAATTGTGCTCAATCCCAAACTTGTGCTCTAGAGCCGCGGAGCTGGGTACAATTAGCCATTCTGGAAGCAGCCCATCTTTGTCCACAGTGCAGAATTTATGTGCTTTTGTCATTGTGTTTTATTTTCTCCTGGTATGTTTTCATTTGTTTGTTGTTTTAATAGTAGTCAATTTATGTATCATTTACCTGTTACCAAATGGGGTATAAGAAATATAAGAATTCCAAATAGAGTGGGTGAAACACACCTGGAAAATCAATGTGAGTCGTTCCAAGCTCAATTCCTTAAAAAAAATATATGTGAAAACAAGTACGTTGACCAAATTTTATTTGTAAGAAATAATGGCGCCTTTTTCTGAATGCAGTGAAGCTGATTGTTAGAGGTTTGGCTAAAGAATAAGCAATTAACTTGCTAGTCTGTTCCATTTACTCTTATTGAATATGGTGCTATAAAAATGATGGATGAAGTACTCAATGTTTTAGACTAAGAGAATGGAGCAGGCTAGATGTGTGAATAAATCAAATTCATCCACAACAGCTGTAGGAAACATTTAGCACAATGGGATCCAAATGGTAAAACTAAGGATCTTTTCACCCACATCATCTATCTACTGTCCAAAATGGTGTAATTGGACTGATCAGCTGTGGCCTAATTTGATATGAAGGCAGGCACTTTAGGTCACTGAAATGCAAGGATTTTTCTTGTCTCAATTCCCTTCCCCATCATGCAGTTATATATAAAACAAAGACTTGGGTAAAAAAAAAAACCTTTTGTCTTTTTGGAGCCTTGATACTAATTTTGTAGCACTCAAAGCTAATTAAGGCTGAAAATTAGAACCTAAAGTAGTTCTGTTCCTTCTCCAACAAATGAAAACAAATTACCATATAAGACACACCATTTTTCTTCCTAAACAAGGCTGAAAATTTGGGTGTAGCTTTTTTTGAAGTTTTTCCCCCCAGCCCTAAATAGGTACTAACGATCTTCCCAGCTCTTACCTTGCAGGTTCTTTCATTGTTACTGTCTGCGAAGAATGTTTTCCAAGCCCTAATTCTTTACAGTTTTTTTTTCATTGCTCTACTTGCTCAGAAAGTTTTTTTCCAGCCATAACCAAGCGCTAACAATGTTCTCAGCTTTTACTGGCTTGCACGCTTTTTCATTGTTACTCTTTGTGAAAAAGATACTGGTTGTCACCTTTAAAAGCCCTGATATGAGGCCTTATGGTTTCTGTTCATCCTGTACATTTTACAGAATTGACATCTAATAGGATCCAGAAAATGGACCTGACCTCTGGAATATTTTCCTCCAGAGATTTCTCTGACTACTCCCCCCTTACCAGCCTTTAAAAGAATAGTAAAACATGATTCTTGTCTGGTCCTTGATTTAGAGAGGTTAGATTGGCCTTTTTTGGCCTCTCCTCATGGGGGAGAGACAGGGTGGGCCTGGATGGGGGGGGACGCAGTGGGGTAGCAAAAATAGAGCTCCACCCCAGAGCACCCAATTTGCCCTGAAAGATGTTGAAAGAAAATGCATAGCATCCTGCATAAGCCACACCCACAGTGTGGTAGTAAAAATTTTGGTGGACCTTCACTGGGGAGAGAATTTGGTTACTCTAAGTTTGGTTACTCTACCCTACCCATGACATTCCACATTGAATTTTGTTGATTTTCTCGTTTTTATATCTCAAATATCCCGGGATATTATCCCTACAAATGCTGTTATTGATAGATAGCAATCTGATAGCTCTTAGGCTTAGTTGGAAATAGCTTTGGATTGCTGGTACATTAATAGCTGCCTTCAAAGAACATCCAGCAGATTTTTCCCAACTCCTGTCAAGCGTAAGAGTATTGAAGTTAATTGTAATTAGATATGCATTGATATTTCTTTAGGTCCCTGCTGCACAGATATGATATTTCTGTGCAATTTTCACTATATGCAGTCATCTCTTTAGTTCCAAAGAGAAACCTGCACAAGGAAGCTAAATGAGATTGAACATTTGAAAATCTTGAGTAAGAAAATTAGGGCATGTTTCCTACCTTTGTGTTCAGGTTGAAAATCTAAAGTAGAGACTTAATTTGGATTCCCTTGAATAAGAGTGGAGCTACCAATGTAACTCAGACTCTTGATTTATCAAGGGCTTATTTCAACAGTACTCAAGTGTGTATGAATACAACGGGCATCCTTCCAGATTGAGTTCATATTCTGCTGCTTTGGAGAATTGCTTGATTAAACTCAGTCCCTACAAGCCTGCCAGCTATGACCCTGATCTGACTCAGAAATAAGACTGAGAAATGAAGCTTCCTGTCTTTCAGTAATTGTCATAAGAAAACCACAAATGGCTTTTAACTTTTTTTTCTCGTTATTTTTTTCACAAAATAGAGTGAAATCCAAAGACACAATAGTCTTAAGAGAAAATGAAGTCAGTTCTGTCTCAGAAATAGATTACAGAAGGTTTGTAGGTAGACTCCCATTACAAACATTTTTAACACTATATGTTTATACATTTTCAATTTTGGAGAAAATTTGACATTTTGGGGAATCTATTTTTAACATATGAATCTTGCCCATTTTCAGACTGATCAATGCCTATCACAAAAACTGTATCTTAAAATATTTTTAAAGATAATTAATGGTTTTAAATTATTTTCCTGTAGTTTGTAGTTGCTCTGGAAATTGTAGCCATTTATCTGTATTCCTTTATTAAAAATATGACCATTCTAAAAGAGGTGAAATGATTCGTACTTGGGCTGTAAAGTCTGATTTGGGAAAATGGTGGATATTTTATTTCAGAATTAACTGACATGCTTAGCAAAGGGCATTATATTTTTCTCTAAAGCACTGTGTCTAGCAGGTGTAATGACCTATTTATTGTAACAGTGATGTTAATAGGAATATGGGAGATAAAACACACAAAATAGTGAATATTATAATCTGATACAAAAGGGCTGGACTTGGTATGACTTTTCAGTCAAAGTAAAAATGCAAAGCTATATAGTAAACAATCCATTCTGATGTATGGTGACTTCTTACCAACTCTAAGTTCCTATAACTAAATTGATTTCTAGTGCAATTATGATACACTGAATTTTTTTTTTCAAAATAATAATAATAATTTTAATACCTTTTATGACCTTTCCAGATTCCATAACTATAAGCAAGGCAATTCCTACCAACTGCCAGGGTTAGGCTCCTGCTGGTTGAGACTAGATCACTCGAACCGGTAGCGACCCACTGGTGACATCATGATGGCATCACAGATCAGTTTGGTCCGTGGCTGCCACCAACTTTTTTTCCAGAATTTTTTACTGTTTTGAAGTTTTTCCTCTGCTTCTGCTTGAAAAGGAGCCCTTTCCACCTGCCCCTGGGTTTATACTTACCTTTATTCCTTTGCCAGAAGCACAACTGATCAGCTCCTCAGTTGTGTTTTGGGCTGATTATAGCTACTGAGCATGTGCGAAAGCAGTATTGAACAAGGGGACAATGTAACGCACGCGCATAAAATGTCGCGATACAAACTGGTGATGAACATAAGTGGAACCCACCACTGCCAATTTCACCTAACATTAGGTATTAATGAAAAAAGTAGGTATTACTCTAATATGATTGCTTTGTATGTATGTGTGCATGATTGTTTAGTTTAGCTAGGGGTTTTTATCATTAGTTTAATGGGGATTTTACTGTTTTTACTATTTAACATTTGACTTTGATCATAATATTGTATTGTATTATTTTATTGTCGCAAGCCGCTCTGAGTCCCATGGGATTAGGTGGCATATATATCAAATAAATAATTAAATTAAATTAAATTAAATGTCATTTGCAAGGGATAGTTTAAACTAAATCAAAGAACCTTGAGAAGGATCATTTCCTATGAAAGTCTGCTGGGTTTGGCTTATTTTGTTAATAAAATTTCTTAAAACATTTGCATTCTTCCAAAAAAACATGTACTGATCACCTTGGCTGCTTGTCTCCTCTTTTACATAAAGTTATATTGTTATTTGATTGATAAAAATTATTATCAATCCATTGCAGGACAAAGAACTCTTCTTGAAAGTATGGACTGCAATCTACCCATTAGTCCAGTCTAGGCTAGTACACTGATGTTTTTCAATTGTCTAGTCTAGTGCTGAAAGAGAGCAGCTAGTGAACCAGTTAGCTTTCATGAACCTAAGGCAGTGATGGTGAACCTTTTTTTCCTTGGGTGCAAAAAAAGCATGGGCGTACACTATTGTGCATGCGTGAGTGTCCACACTCATAATTCAATGCCTGGGAAGGGTGAAAACAGCTTCCCTCATCCACCAGAGGCCCTCTGGAGGCTGGAAACAGCCTGTTTCCCAACTTCTGGTGGACCAAGTAGGCTTGTGTTTTGCCCTCCCCAGACCCCAAAGGCTTCCCTGGAGCTAGGGGAAGGTAAAAATGCCCTCCCCCATCCCCTCAGAGGCTCTCTGGAAGCCAAAAAATGCCCTCCCAGAGTCTCTGTGCGAGCCAAAAAACAGCTGGCTGGCACACACATGCACATTGGAGCTAAGCTAGGGCAATGGCTTGCGTGCCAGCAGATATGGCTCCATGTGCCACCTGTGGTACCTGTGCCATAGGTTTGCCATCATGGATCTAAGGCTTCCATTCCTAGCATATCACCTTAACCACTGAACTACACTGGCTATCTATTTGATCAATAAATTAAAATTTTAAAATAATTACAATATTGAGTTTGATTGTTTTACCTTTTCAAAGCCGAGAACAAACATACAGTAAATAGTCCAGAAGTGCAAGGGCCATTTTTTAAAAACTAAAAAGATCTGTCAATGCTCCAGAAAAGATATAACTTGTAATCTTGTTTACATATGAAATAAAAACAGACTTAAGCGGTTGAGAAATTCATCTTCAGTTCCAGACAGCATCTTGGTTTTTATCCAGGAAATTAAATTACAAACGTCAGTGCTAGATTATGTAGCTGCAAAATGATTGGCATTATTTTAAAACTTATGCTTCTGATGTCAGTATTAGTCACTTCACTGACTAAGTGCACTATTTTTATCAATTTAAGCCTTAAAGATGGACAGTGTATTCAGTTGCGATCTCGAGGGGTAAGACCATTGCAGACCATTTAGATACATGCAAATTATATATTGTGCTGTTCCCCAGATTGATATAACCATATCTGAAGTAATGAAAGATTTATCATTTTCCTAACCTCTTTGCAAAAATGTACACATGCACACATTTGCAGAACTACACATTTTCTTTCTCAGATGGCATGTAGTATTGTTTTCATTTTGGGGTTAAACTGGCATATTAGTGTCATATCAAGAAGTATTATCATATTCAAAGCATGTTGGATTTTAATATACTGGGTCATAATAAACTTTTCCAAATGCACTTTTCCAGATTTGTTTTTCCATTTCTATGCTAATGCTTTCACTTCCTTTTAAGAACTTGAAAGTAAATAGTTTCACTGATTTTACAATCCTTTCACATGGCCTAATACAAAAAGTGTGCAATCTGTGGTTCAAGGCATGTATACAGCCCTCTGTTTAATTTCCTGCATCTATTGGTCCAGTTTCAAAAGGCTGTGCAGCCTCTGGACAAGACCTATCTGTCTCTTTTCTGGCAGCTTTTTGGGAGAGCCATAGCTGAAGAAAAGAAGGAATAGTCAAGGGAAGCTGATCCTTCCTTCTCATATTTAATTTTGGCACTCACTACACAGGGTTTAGCCCTATAAATTGCCTCATTTTCTGGATGACTTTTTTTTTTTTTGCAATGCGATGCAGCCTTGTTGGCCAATAAAGGAAAATAAAATTAAAAATGAATTAATTGAACATGATCAATTGTTCAATTAATTAATTGAACATGATCAATTGTTCAATTAATTAATTGAACATGATCAATTGTTCAATTAATTAATTGAACATGATCAATCCATAGTTGAACTGCCACGGAACACGGCATCTATGACAAGCAAGAGCCAATTTATGGATATTTGTACTGTATTGAGTTCTTTCTTTTCTCCAGAGATCCAGAGGGCCCCAAAGTGAAGATGATTCTTTACCCCAGGTGTTCAATGACAGTTGAGCCCAAAGCAGCTATGTTGTGCGTTTATTACCCTGCTTGGCTATTGTGTTATGGTTACTTTTATTTATTATTTATTTATTTATTTATTACTTAGATTTGTATGCCGCCCCTCTCCGAAGACTCGGGGCGGCTCACAACACGTGGAACAAATCATAAATAATGTGACAAGTTTAAAAGATTTAAAAAAGACCCCATATACTAACAGACATACACACAAACATACCATGTATAAATTAAACATGCCCAGGGGGAGATGTTTCAGTTCCCCCATGCCTGACGGCAAAGGTGGGTTTTAAGGAGTTTACGGAAGGCAGGAAGAGTAGGGGCAGTTCTAATCTCCGGGGGGAGTTGGTTCCAGAGGGACGGTGCCGCCACAGAGAAGGCTCTTCCCCTGGGGCCCGACAACCGACATTGTTTAGTTGACGGGACCCAGAGAAGGCCCACTCTGTGGGACCTAATTGGTCACTGGGATTCATGCGGCAGGAGGCGGTCTCGGAGATATTCTGGTCCAATGCCATGAAGGGCTTTAAAGGTCATAACCAACACTTTGAATTGTGACCGGAAACTGATCGGCAGCCAATGCAGACTGCATTACTAACTTACTTAGTTTGCATTTGTAGTTCCAGTTCCAGATTTGTAGTGTGTGTATGTGTGTGTGTGTGTGTGTGTGTGTGTATGTATGATTATTTTAGGATTATGCATTTAAGATGGCTGGCCATATAAATAAACAAAAGAATCACACGATATCTACATATGGAGCTAAGAAATAACTCCTGAATAGTTGCAAAATGTTGACTTGGTATAAGTCAACTTCTCTGAAAGATTAATATTGGAAGAGCTTTGTCCCTTTTCATTACATACACTCTATTTCTCCCCATTTTAGAGCATGTAGAGGGGCAAGGTAAGGAAACTGAGCAAGCACATGGGATGGGGGAGGATGGAATAGTAGAAATTCTGCTATGTTCTAATGGTAACTGAATTCTTTTATTAATATATTCTTTCACCATAGAAAAAAACCAACATATGAATCATTGAAGTAGGCCCGCACTCACCAAAAGTGAGGAATACATTTCTTACTATACAACTGTGCTTCTCAACTTTCCAGACAGAATTCTGGGAGTTGAAGTTCAGATATCATAAAGTTACAGAGGTTGAGAAACACTACTATGGTAACGGGCAGGCAAAATTTTTACTGCCACACTGGGGTGTGACTTATTTTGTGGGTGTGGCTTGATGGTCATGTGACTGGGCAGGTGTGGCTTGCTGGACATATGACCAGGTGGGAGTGGCTTGAATGATCACCATCGTTCAAGTGAACTGTTAAGTTCTTGACTTACAACCTCACCAGTGTCACTCTCTGGGCTGACAATTTGCTTCGTGTTTCCTGTGCTCTCCTTCTTGGGTCACTCCCTGCCAATCAGCTGTTGAGAAAAGATGGGGGAGGAAATGGCCCCCCTGCAACTCCTATTGGTGCTGGTCTCCCTGATGCTTTCTAAGGAGGAGGAAAAGGATTGGAGGGGGGATGGTCAGCTGGAGCTGGGCACACAGCTTCATTTATGTTGTGAGCTGCCCTGAGTCTTCGGAGAGGAGCAGCATACAAATCCAACAAATAAATAAATAAATTTCCACTGGTGAAATTGCATTCCACCCCATCCTGCCTGCTACCCACCCCTGTAAGCGCTATAGTTCTTATTACTCTGCACATGGATTAATTGAGAGTAAACTACCAGTTTATAGCTTATAAAGATATTTTCAGTTCAAAGTGTGCATACAAATCCATAGCGAATATTATATTGCATATTGTATTTTTCTAGAATTTTATTCAAATGTTTTTAAGAAAAATCCATTTGTATTTTTATGTTGATAATTCCCATCTGGTCTATTATTTCCTCAAAGTTTTCATGTGTTTACTCCAAATGGAAGGACCAAGTTCCACCATTGGTTCTTTACTTACAGGTTTTGCTTATGGGATTTTATTGTTGAAAGAAACGGTGTAGTCTGAAAGAGTTAACATGAGTTAAAATTTAGTGTGCAGCATGATCTGATCCAATTTATGAAGCCAATCTGGAACCCAACATGGCTCATTCTGGTCTAGGCCATTCCAAAAGTAGACGTATCTGATTCATATCCTGCAGCCAAAGCAAGATTTAAACCACACACCCTTTTTGTTGGAGAGAATTTGATGGTAGTTGCAGAAAAAATACACAACAAACATTGTACATTTCAGACACATAAAGATTTGCAGCAAAGATTGATGCAACTAAGCATTCCCTTGCATATAATTTGGCTCTGGGTCAGGTAGAAATCTCTTACTAGTTCAAAATATGTTATCTCTGATTAAAAAATGATGTTTTCTCACATCTATTTTTTAATAATTCTGTAAGATTCTACAAATTTGTTGGCCAAACAGCTTCATATTTATATATTCATTGCATTTGTATGCCACTGTGATCAAGGTTGACACTCAGAGTTTACGGAGAGGGGTGGCATACAAATGCAATAAGCAAACAAGTAAGTAAGTAAGTAAGTAAGTAAGTAAGTAAGTAAGTAAGTAAGTAAGTAAAACACAAACATGCAATAATACCCTAAAGACAAAAACAATAAAACAATTTAACAATATGCAATCATGGCACCAACTACAACTTAATAATAGCAATTCAGCCTTGAATGCCAATGAAAAGTTCTGTTTTTACAGAATATCTAAACAGTGCCAAGTAGATGCCACTCAGCCGTTGGGAAGAGCAGTATAAGTAGTGACTTTTTTTAAAAAAAAAGTACTTATGAGCCCTCACTTTTTTATCTCACATATGGGGAAACCCCAAGCATTCCAACCTGAAAAAAACATAGGATGGACTTTTTCCACTAGAAGGAAGTGAGATACTCCCAAATATACCAAGAAGTGAAGTCATGTAGGTATGAATTGCTGAAACCAGCAACTTACTAGGAAACCTAATAGAAGGAAATGTGCCTGTTATTTATCTAGTTATGGGAACTCTCATCCACTGCATTTTTACCAGTTACAGCCTTTTCAAGTATAGTAAATGTAATGTAAATGTATTTCAGATAATGTAAAGCACATTACTACAAGTAGAGTTTCTATTGTCAGGAGCTATTGTTCCCAATAGGAGAATAATTGGCACACTATCTGAGGAAGGCAATTTTTTCTCTGGCCATGCAATCTCCCTCTGAATCCAGCAGTAGCTTTGAGTCTAGAACTTCCAAGTCATATATCTGCTGTTTCAGGAGAAGTGACATCCCATCAGAATTGAAACTGAAGCACACAAAACAGAAGATGTTTTCTGGACCAGCAACAACATGCTGGGGGTTAGATTATTCATTCTATCCAGGCCCCTTTAGTAACCAATAAAGATCTTTCCATAGCACCTCAAGCCCAATTCAATGTGCGACCATGTATCATCAGTATATGGATGTTATTTCATCCCAAAACATGGATAAACTCTCCTGAGAATTTCATGTAGATATTGAAATTGTAGCAGTAAAAGTATCAAATCCTGTGGTACCCCACAGAAGGGTGTCTACACTTCAGATTTTCATATTCCAATAAAAAGGGGATTTGTTAATATGCTTTACATTATCAAACATTATCCAAAACTAGGTAGGATATACGATAAGTAGTATACAAGATTGTTATATTGTACATTTATGTGAGCAGATCAATACTTATGCTGTCAAATTTGATAATGACACCATTATGGCTCAATAGTTCCATCTTTTGACATTATTGAAGATTTCATTGGGTTTTTAATTACTGTATATGTCAACATTTGATAATTGCTCAAAATAAATTTCAATGTTTATGGTATATTAAGTGACATTAGAAATATCACAGATTTACTCTTCCAAGAAAGCTAACAACAGAATTATAGACAAACAAAAGAAACAAAATTTGGCAATAGAAAAAGGGGATAATATGCATATTTGGTTAGACTTACCAAGGCCAGTTTTTAGGCAGAGTGGAGTTCCTCAGAACTCCAAGAGATAAGAATATTTGATGCCTACTTTTACATTTTAAAATTTCATGGTTCACTCCTGTGCATGTTGATTCATAAATGCCATTATATGCAATGAGATCACCTGATAATTGTGTGTAAGGTAGCCTTAAACAATTTTGTTACATTTTTCTATATAACAACCAGAATAATTGCTTTCATATAACACAAGATTAATCAAATACAGAATTAATTAAGCACTTTAACTACATTCAGATTATATGATCCAAAGACGCCTGTTAGAATGGTATATTAGTTTATATCATGTCTGCACCATAGACAGAAGAAGAAGAAGAAATGGTCTGAATTGCTCAGCACATGCAAACTATTACAATCATTTCAAAAGCTTTTGGCTTGGTTTTTTATGGGGAAAAAACATTATTTGGCAATGTGAAACTTAAATAGATTACGCATATTTTTTAAATTTATTTACAACATCCTTCCAAGTTCAGACATGAGGAAATGAATAAAGATGTGGCTGCTTACCATGTATTCCATGTTGGATGCAGGTGGGAATACTTTGCCTCTGACCTGATTGTGAAAATCCAAGATGGTAATCATGTCATTCTGTGAGATATATCTCTTTCTCCTGACTTTGGGCAGGTTTGCAGAATCCAGATGAGTTTTCAAAGCTGCTTCAACATCAGTGTAGTTTTGAGTTGACAGGAATAGGTCAGTGGAATTGGGCAACACTATTACACTTGCTTGGCAAAAAATGGTAATTAAGAGAGCCCCACTAATGGCAGAAATTACTGTCATTTTTAGGGTCTGTCTACTTTAAAGCAGGAGACAAAGCAAGGATCTGTGGAAGAGAAAGGGTTAAAGAATATTATTGGGATTAATCTAAGTATTTTCTTCCAGATGATTTTCCCAATCATTCATGATTCATGTGTGCAGCAAAGCACAAATACATGATGGTAGCAAATAGTCAATTGAAATGCTCTGATGTCTCAAGTTGCCTAGCAACCACACACACAAATTGTCCTGTAACATATGTGCCCATCGTAGTACAACTCAAAAAGCTACAAAAATGCTGAGGAAAAAAAAATTCTGATCACTGTGCAGAGTAAGTTCTGTACTCATACTAAAGAGACATAATCAAAGGAAAAATCAAGACAGGAGATAGAGAGAGAGAGAGAAAGAGAGAGAACATGGAAACCACTGTCTTTCTCCTGCCATTCAACTGATTCAAGGAGCATCAGATGTGAAATAATAATAGTAAAAAGACATGCAACAGAAACTGAGCTCAGTGGCTTACCTCTTTGCAGAACCAAAAAGCCCGGCGTTATTATTCTTCCAAGTTAAACAGTTTTCTTCTGTGCTCTAGTGTGAACCTTGGAAAAAAACAGAGTGTATCTTATTACCAACTTACAAGGAGAAAGAAAGAAGGTGGGGGGAAACTGAAAGCTTTCTAGCTGCTGGCTACCCGAACTGCTAACAGCTTTTATATGTTATAGTAAACTACAAAGGGCAACTCTTTTTCCAAGTCTCATGCACCCAAGGGGTGGAGTTTTGTACAGAAAACACAGTGATTGGGCTTTTACTGTAGGATATTAGGATATTATTTCAAACACCCCTTTCACCCTGACTACAAAAAGGCAAGATTCAACTCTTTTTTCCCCCCTCTCCTTTGGTTTTATTTCATTTGGCTTTCTTTTTTCATAGTTTCATTTCCTTACATCCATGTGATAAATAATGCACACATTTTATTTTTCAGCAATCTGGATGGAAAAATACAGGAGGCTTAAAGAAACAGAAAGGCAATTTGTTTCACGTTGACACTTGGAACACTGCTGTCAATTGTTTGCTTTTATTCAGGCAGCTCTGAAGCAAGAATGGAGAAAGTGAGATTCTGGAAAAAAACGTTTGTCACCTGAATTCATTTCTCTGAATAGCAACAGAAGCCAAATACTCTTAAAAGCAAAAAAGGGCGGGAGGGTCAGGGAAACATCTGGTCTGGATTTGCTGGAAGAGAGGATGGAATTCTTTAAGCAGGGAATAGTTCGGCCACTGACACAAAATGCAAATAGCTGATGCAAATAACTAAACAGAACCATGACAAATGGACCATGAGCTATAAGGGCTGCCAGTGACCCAAAGCTAGCAATCCCATAGCATGGATTTATAGTTTGGAGTTCCTTCATTATTACAGTAGACAGAAGCAGTGCCAGGTCTGAAAGCCTGAGGAAATCTTTACAATCAGCCTGTCAAACATTCCAAAGAAGGATATTTTGTGAAGTCAATGGAATGAGATTTCTCCCAGGAGAACTGGAGCAACCCTTGGAGGGAGACATGGATGAAAGGGCACTGGTGATTGCACAGAGAAATGCTGGCCCACTTTGCTTGGTGGTCATCAGCTCAACCATGCTTTGGACCAAAGAATACTTTCAAAATGCTTACTGTGTGTAAGAGTGGTAGCACAGACAGTTTACAGAGTGAAAATATTGGCACTTCATCTTTGAGACATATGAGCAGCCAAGAGCAGGTCATGTATCTCACTCTTTGCTCCATAACGCTGGATTGCTAGTTAAAAGTGGGAACTTTTTGTGGTGTGAAGTGGGAGGGAAAATGAAAATAATACCGGTATCTATCTAGTTTCTTTGAGGGAATAATTTCATGAATCAGTCATGTCATTAAACAAGTGGGACTCAAAGCTTAATTATTGCTTATGGCAGAAATTCACTTTGCTCATTTCACCAATATTACCGTTAAAATTTCTTCCCACTTTCTAGACCAGCATTGCAGAATAACAGAATTGGAAGGGTCTTTGGAGGTCTTCTAGTCCAACCCCCTGCTCAAGCAGGAAACATTGTACCATTTCAGAAAAAAATGGTTTTTCAATCATTTATTTAAAACTTCCTGAATTGGAGCACCCACAAATTCTGAAGGCAAGCACTTCCACTGATTAATTGTTCTGTCAGGAAATTTTTGTTGCTCTTTTCTGCCCTCTTTCTAAAGCCTCAACATTTTTTTCTTGTTGCCAAATAGTGATGGGCGAACCAAATTTGGGTCTGTACCGAATTTTGCGGTGTTCGGTATGCCGAACACAAATCTGATTTTTTTTTTTATCAAACTTCGGGCAAAGTTTGGGGTTGTGTTCGATGTTCGGAGCTTTGATGTCACCGGCAGGTTGCTAAGGACGCCAAGGTGATCACTTCCTGGATTCCAGGGAATCCAGGAAGTGATCACCTTGGCGTCCTTAGCAACCTGCCGGTGACGTCAAAGCTCCGTCCCCGGAATCTCTTCGTGGGAGGGATTCCCCATTTGGGTTCGAGTTCAGGTTCAGTTTGGGTTCAACCGAATTTTGCGTAAAGTTCGTCTGAACTTGCTGAATCCGAACACCGTTGCATTCGCCCATCACTACTGCTGAACAAAGCTGGATGCAATATTCCAATGTGGTCTTATAAAGACATTATAAAATAGTACTAACACTTCACACGTCAATGGAGCCTAGGGCTGTGTGGTCTTTTTTTGGCAGCTGCAGCACACTGTTGGCTCATATTTAAGTATCCATTAGGACTCCAAGATCCCTCTTGCAGTTACTATTATTGAGTCAGGTACCACTTATACAAGGCCTAAGACAGAGCCTTGGGGTACACTATTGTATACTCCATATACATGCAGTTCCATTAAGGACTACACGTTAAGTGTGATTGGTCAGCTAGTTAGAAAACCATATGATATTAACTACTAAAAAGCTGAGTGACAGATTCTTTCAGATAATAATTGGAGACAATGTAAGATAAGATTAAACAATGGCCTCCCATAATACTTTATAATGGCACCTACGCTATTCAACTTATAACTATTAGATATGCCAGTGACAAGAGGATGCAAATTTGGATACACTGATAATTTGGCCATAGCAGTACAAGAAAAACACATAGAGATGTCAGACAGCCTTCTACCCAAAGTTCTTAAAACTGACTAAGGGTTACTCCTAGCAAGAGCAAAACATGCTTCTACCTTAACTAGCATATGAAGCCCTGAAGGCAGAGGTGGTATTCACTAGGATCAGACTAATCCTGGAGAACCTGTAGTGGAAATTTTGAGTGGTTCAAAGAACAAGTAAATACCACCTCTGATTGGTCCTGCCCCAATCTATTCTCTGCATCCAAGTTCCAGCTGATTGGGAGGAAACGGGGATTTTGCAGTAACCTTCCACTGGAGTGGGGAGGGAATGGAGATTTTACACTATCCTTCCCTTGCTATGCCCACAAAGCCACACCATGCCCACTAAGCCATGCCCACAGAACCAGTAGTAAAAGAATTTAAATCTCACTACTGGCCAAAGGTCTACTTAAACAACAATCTACTTTCCTATAATCCCCATCCAAAGTACTTTAGAGCAGTGTTTCCCAACCTTGGCAACTTGAAGATATTTGGACTTCAACTCCCAGAATTCCCCAGCCAGCAAATGCTGGCTGGGGAATTCTGGGAGTTGAAGTCCAGATATCTTCAAGTTGCCAAGGTTGTGAAACACTGTTTTAGAGTAATGTTAGAGTGGACTCTCTCACAAATACTGAAGAGAATATAGTATCAAAAAACAATACTAGGAACAACATACTGCAGAAATTGTGTGGAACTAAATGGGAATCTTTAGTTTCCTCCCTCATTCAGCAGCAGGGTTGGTCTACTCTACAGCAGAATATTGTGCCATACTTACTAGTATGGCTTAACAGCTGTAGTAAGCATAGTAAATTATAAAACAGCATCATGAGGATTATAAGTGGATGTATTCAAACCACTCTAACTTTCTGGCTTCCTTTCTGAGCCAGATAGTACCACCAGTTTTATGAAGGCAAGATGCCCTAATGGAAGAATACAGAAAAAATATGAACAACTCACACCTACTTGTACTGACCTTTCCCATTTATTAGTCAGAACACTCAAATCCAGGAAACCCCCACTGCCACTGGCACAGCATCAGCCCAACAACTTTAATGTCGATTCGTAACGTAAAGTAAATGGATTGTTGAACTCCCAGAAATAGAAAGACACAGAAATGACTCCACCAAAAAAAAGTGTCAAGCTCTGAATGACCAGGCCAGCAATGCACAATCTTGAACGGGATTCGCACTTCACAAAGTGTCTGCTGGGACTCTCTGTATAAATGGAACATAGTACTTTTTCCTCAGTGTGACTGTGTGGTCCCAAGTCAAACTGTAGATCACATAAGCAAAGGGCATATACTGGTCCACTATCTCGGATTTTTTAAAAGATAAATGATCACTTCAATGGTTAGATGACCTAGACCTGTGATGGCGAACCTATGGTACGCATGCCAGAGGTGGCACCCAGAGTTCTCTCTATGGGCATGCACATCATCACCAGCTGTTATTTTAGGTTCTAGCATGCAAATGCCCCAGGCAGCTGTCCTCTTCTGGGTTCTGGAATGTGCATGCACAAAGACAAATTGACTGATGTGCATACGTGTGCCAGAACCCAGAAGAGAGCAGCTGGCTGGTGCGCATGTGTGTGATAGAACCTGGAAGATCAGCTGATTGCCATGCGCATGCGTACCGCCCAGCTGCTCTCTTTTGGATTCTGGCACTCTGGCATGTACATATGAACACATGCTCCAGTTTCGGCACTTGGTATCAAAAAGATTAACCATCACTGGCCTAAACATTTGTATTTGAACACAGATTTTTTAAAGATTTATATTTTATTGTGTATTACTAATGTAGGTGAAATGTTAATATATATTGCTAGTCCATGTATAATATACCATATGCTAAATAATAATAAATATCACATGCTCAAATCTGAGTCCAAGTTATTTTTACCTCTCATCTATACACCTACCATCACCATCCAAAAAAAGACTGCAAATATTAATTTGTAAAGATAAACGTATGTCAGGCATGTAAGACCAGGAGCATGCATGAAATTCAAATTTATTACTTTATTATTTATTATTGTGATTTAATACTATTTATGCGTATGCACAGTTTTTTGCCAACTAATGGTTAGCAGAAATTAAGAGGACTTAAGCTGTTTATGGCTACATAGAGAGTCTAGGCCAGTGATGGCGAACCTATGGCACGGTTGCGACAGGTGGCACGCAGAGCCATATCTGCTGGCACACAAGCCGTTGTCCTAGCTCAGCTCCAATGTGCATGTGTGTGCTGGCCAGCTAATTTTTGGCTCACACAAAAGCTTTCGGAGGGCATTTTTGGCTTCTAGAGAGCATCCGGGCGGAAGAGGGAGTGCATTTTTACCCTCTCCCTGGCCCCAGGAAAGCCTTTGGAGCCTGGGGAGGGTGAAACAGGAGCCTACTGGGATCCCCAGACACCAGAAGTTGGGAAATGGGCTGTTTCAGTTTAGAAGATGCAGGATTATAGACTCAGTATTAGGTTATATCCAAATACCCGTTTTCAATCTGAATAGATGGCAATTTTTGCCATTGACTAAAATATAATGAATATTATTATACTGTATATTAAAAAAAGGGAATTTTGAGGATTGAGCACTATAGTCAGAAATACATTTGTTTTATGAGAATCATAAGAAATTTCCACAAACTATTAAAGGCAATAATGGAACTTCTTGTGTTTTGTAGCCTGAAACTTCCAAATTATGTAGTCCTGCAGCTAGCACAGTCTGACAGAGTTATAGATACCAGCAAACCAACAGTACAGTATTCACAGTATATTGGGACAGTTTTGCTCATCAAGCAATGTACGTAGCTCTCTACGTACGTCCAAGTTTTACATATGCCAAGTAAGATTCACTTCAGCAGATCATAACTCACCCTGGCAAGTTGACAGCCTAAAATTGTGTGACGCATATAGCAGCCAAGAAAAAAAAGTCACTTTTTTAAAACTTTGCTTTGACTGGAAATGCTCCTTGTTATGTTACACTGAAATGTTTCTAAAGAAGTCATCTAAAATAACAATGGAACTGAGAGAAATCAGTGTCATCAATGTCATGTGAAATCCAGCAGTAAAAATGTTGACTTTAGTTGTTCTAACTTTCTCATAATCCATGAATTTGAGTGGCTGTTTTCTCTATTGCAGAAGAAATTTCCAGTAACAGTCATAGAGTACTTATTGCTTTACAGTGGTATCTCTACTTAAGAACTTAATTCATTCCGTGACCAGGTTCTTAAGTAGAAAAGTTTGTAAGTAGAAGCAATTTTTCCCATAGGAATCAATGTAAAAGCGAATAATGCATGCACACCCATTAGGAAAGAAATAAAAGCTCCAAATTTGGATGGGAGGACGAAGAAGAGGAGGAGGACAGTCGCTGCCGAAGGATGAAGTTGAGGTGAGCCTTTTTTTTAAGGCTTTAAAAAAAAGGGACCATGAGGCGGCGAGGAAGAGCACGTGCCTCCCATACACCTGGCATGAGACTGCCTCCCATACACTGCGCCAGAGAGAGAAACCCAGGAGGAATAGCAGGAAACTGGCTGGGCCTTCGTGCCACTCTCAAATTTCCTGGGAAATTTTTCCAGGCTCGGGTTCTTAAGTAGAAAATGGTTCTTAAGAAGAGGCAAAAAAGTCTTGAATACCCAGTTCTTATCTAGAAAAGTACTTAAGTAGAGGCATTCTTAGATAGAGGTACCACTGTATGTGGAAAAATTCTACATTCAAAATGAATGTACTGTACAAAACTGCCTTAATTAAGAAGTGAAGATGTTTAAAGCATCATCTCCAAATTCTCTACAGTCATTATGACTATGAAGCCAACTGGTAAGGTATCCTGGCAAGGAGAAACATGTTGTTTGTTCACTGTAATTATGGAGACTAGAGTCAAGCACAGGAAATCAGACGACCGGGAAATTCAAATGTAATGTAAAGGTTAATTGCAAACTAATGCTCTCTACAAGAATATGAACTAACAATAGTCCCCAAGGTAGTGTACTAGGACCAACGCTCTTCATTCTCTACATCAATGACCTTTGCGATTACATCACAAGCAACTGTGTCCTCTTCGCCGACGATGTAAAACTCTTCAACACCACTGATAACACAACTACTCTCCAAAAAGACCTTGATGTTGTTTCTGAGTGGTCTAACACATGGCAACTCCAAATCTCAACTAGCAAATGCTCTGTCCTACACATTGGGAAGAAGAATCTGAACTCCAAATACGAACTGAATAATCAAATTATCACAGATAATCCCCACTCGGTTAAAGATCTTGGTATACTAATAACAAAATATTTAAGTGCCAAAGCCCACTGCAACAATATAGCCAAGAAGGCTTCAAGAGTTGTAAACCTAATCCTACGTAGCTTCTGCTCTGGCAATCTCACACTACTTACCAGAGCTTACAAAACTTTTGCCAGACCCATCCTCGAATACAGCTCATCTGTTTGGAACCCATATCGCATCTCAGATATTAACACCCTTGAAAATGTCCAAAGATACTTCACCAGAAGAGCCCTTCACTCCTCCACTCGAAATAGAATATCTTATGAGACTAGACTTTCAATCCCGGGCCTAGAAAGTTTAGAACTAAGACGCCTTAAACAAGATCTAAGTATTGCCCACAAGATCATATGCTGCAACGTCCTGCCTGTCGGCGACTACTTCAACTTCAACCACAACAACACAAGAGCACACAACAGATTTAAACTTAATATTAACCGCTCCAAACTTGACTGTAAAAAATATGACTTCAGTAACCGAGTTGTCGAAGCGTGGAACTCATTACCAGACTCCCTAGTGTCATCCCCAAACCCCCAACACTTTACCCTTAAATTATCTACGGTTGACCTATCCAGATTCCTAAGAGGTCAGTAAGAGGCGAGTACAAGTGCACTAGAGTGCCTTCCGTCCCCTGTCCTATTGCTCTCCTATATCTCCTATACCTTTCTTCTATTCCTATATATCTTCTTCTATTCTTTCATTGATATGTTCTATTACTATATCTTCTTTTCTATTCTTTCATAGATATATTTTACTATGAGTATCTCCTCTATAACCTTCATCATGTATTTTACTATGTGTATATAGATATATACCCACTAAAACCCTCATTGTGTATTGGACAAAATAAATAAATAAAAATAAATAAAATAAAATAAAAATTTAGATATCTTATGGGTGCAAAGGGACCCGAAATTGATGAAACATTTGAACTTTCCCTCAAGACTCAACCTGGTGATGACATGTTTGACCTCTCCCTGAGGCTCAGCCTCAGTTCTGCAAACTGCACAAACGTTATACAAATTTTCTTTTCGACTCTATTTTTAAAATAATATCGGGTCAAATTACAGTAAAGTAAACCTAGCTAAGGTGATTGAAAGGATTTTTGTTATTTATTGATTGATCGCATTTCTAAAACTGTCATCTCCCTCACAGAGGGACTTTGGACAGTGCATTGTAAAATATTATAATATTAAAAAGTTTATAAAAGTTAAATATTTCAAAAAGGCAAGGATGACTAAAACACTAGTAAACATTAATTGAAAGGGAAAGAAAAGGCTTTTAGGGCATTAACTAGCCCCACAGTTGCACATCAGGGTGGATTCCACTCAATGAAGGGCCGCTCCTCTTACCTGCTACTGGAACTCCCTTGGAGGCCGTCTTGGACATTTGTACACCATTCGGATGTGTGTGCACCCGTCGGCATGAGATTTGGCTTCCACACATGCGCGGCAAGCCAAATATCACACAAGAGTAAAATTTCAGCTATTTTCGCCTATATTTTTGTTCTCGCATGCACAGAAGCAAAAAATAGGTGAAAATAGTCGGAATCTTACATCCTCGTATGAAATTTGGCTTTCTGCACATGCACAGAAGCCAAATCTTGTATGAAGGTGCATTGGGGGCATGCAGCTGTGCACACATCTGGGATTTTCTTACCAGAGCTGCACGCCTGGAAATGTTTCCACTACCAGTGTGTATCACGACCAGAAGGTGGTTTCAGGCCAAAACAAAGCTGAGGAACTGTTCAGCTGTGCTTCGGATGAAGAAATAAAGGTCAGTATTAACTCGTGGGTGGGCAGGAGGGCTTTTTTCAGAGCAGAGGATGAAGAGAAGCCATACAAACAATGGAAAAAACTGCCAAAAATTCCAAAAAAAAAGAACCAGATCCATGACAACTAAATTATGTCACCAGCAGGTCACTAACAATTTGGGCAATCTGGTCCAAAGTGGGAGAAAGCCACCCCTGCTGTATACTCTTCTGGACTCCCCTTGCAAGATCCAGAGCCATCTTTTCACTACTTTCTAGAAGGTCATGAGTTGGGGGCCTATCATGGTGGAGTTGTTAGTAACCATTTTCCCACTGAAAGAATTGTTTCATGACTGGGAATCATCCATAAAAAAACTTTTCCTGCTTAAAGGGCAGATGGAAGCAGATGACCAGGGGAGATTTCACCCAACTAACTGTGATTATGGGAATGTCCTGCAAAATTCCATTTTGGACATAAACACTGTATTGATTTGATTTGATTTGATTTGATTTGATTTGATTTGATTTGATTTGATTTGATTTGATTTGATTTGATTTGATTTGATTTGATTTGATTTGATTTGATTTGATTTGATTTGATTTGATTTGATTTGATTTGATTTGATTTGATTTGATTTGATTTGATTTGATTTGATTGCTGCCCCTCTCCGTGGACTCGGGGCAACTTTAGAAAATGTCCAGAGATACTTCATGAGAAGAATTCTTCACTCCTCCACTGGCAACATAATACCCTACGCAACTAGACTTACAATCCTAGGTTTAGAAAGCTTAGAACTACATCCCCTTAAACACGACCTAAGCATCTGCTACAACATCCTTCCTGTCAATGACCAATTCAGCTTCAACCACAAAAACACACAACAGATACAAACTTAAAGTCAACCACTCTAAACTCAACTGCAGGAAATACGACTTTAATAACCGAGTAGTTGATGCATGGAACTCACTACCAGATTCTGTAGTATCATCACCTAACCTCCAAAACTGTATACTTAGACTATCCACTGTTGACCTCTCCTGATTCCTAAGAGGTCAATAAGGGGCGTACATAAGTGTATCAGAGTGCCTTCCATCCCCTGTCCTAATGTTTCTCTTTTGCTAGGATCGTGTATATAAATATTATTATATCTTTGTAAACTGCTCAAAAAAATAAAGGGAACACTCAAATAACACATCCTAGATCTGAATGAATGAAATATTCTCATTCAATATTTTGTTCTGTACGAAGTTGAAAGTGCTGACAAACAAAATGAAATTGATTGTCAATCAGTGTTGCTTCCTAAGTGGACAGTTTGATTTCACAGAAGTTTAATTTACTTGGAATTATATTCTGTTGTTAAGTGTTCCCTTTATTTTTCTTAGCAGTATATATCACCCATATGTAAGGATTATAATGTATTAGGCAAATTCTAACACAATTGAATTTGCTTATCTGACATCTTCTGTAAGTCCTCCTTTGACAAAGTACATGGTGTATGAACTAAGTGATAGACCACAGCAGTGGCCTCCATTTTATGGAAGACTCTATCCTTGGAGGTAAAAATAGAACCAACTCTGTTGAAGTTCCATAAACAAACTAAAACAATTCTTTTGCAGCATGCAATTGGTTTTTAGTATTTTTTTATGGGAGGGGCAGCTGTTAGCATTCAATCACTGAATTATATTATATTAATTCTAACTGAATTGGGGTTTATATCTTTGTTTTTAGCTTGCTATATGTCATTTTGATGGAAATTATAGTAGAGTATTACTTTTAGATTATTCTGAAACTCTATATTTGAAGCTAGATCTGTTTTCTGAACAAGTCACTTTTATTTTAAGGTTTGGCCTCCGTCTTTCCAATTAATGAATCATACCAAAGTGACACTGAAATATTGCAAAATATAATGCAAAATTTAAGAACTGTTACAAGTACCAATCTCAGTCTGGCATACAAGCAAATTCTTAACTGCCGTTATTCTAAATCAATATTATTTTCTACATAAATATACTCAAAATAACTTTCTTATATAAGATGCAATAGAGGTAATCTGAATTTTTTAGATTTCCAAGAAGATGGATATGCATATGATGTATGCAAGAATACATTGTACTACCTTTTAATACTTTTAGGCAGTTTTTCAATGCTACATTTTACTTAATGTCTTATAATTTGGCTTATTTATTAGAATGAGGCCAACATTAGGTGTAAATCTCAAAGGAGTTCCAAATTAAATATTGTTTTTGAACAGGATTTTAGATAATTCTATAATATACATGTTTATTTTGTTGGATATCACAAACTTGCAGTAACAGTATAATAGAGTAGGACTTATGGAATTGGAGGACTTCTAGTCTAATCCCCGGCTGAAGCTGGAGAATCTATACGAGTGATTGTGAACCTATGGCACGAGTGCCTCAGATGGCATGCGGAGCCATATCTGCTAGCATGCAAACTGTTGCCCCAACTCAGCTCCAACATGCATGTATGCACCAGCCAGCTGGTTTTGGCTTCTAGAGAGCCTCTGGGGGAATGGGGAAGGATGTTTTTACCCTGCCCCAGCTCCAGGGAAGCCTTTGGAGCTTGGGAAGGATGAAACATGAGCCTACTGGGCCCACCAGAAGTTGGGAAACAGGCAATTTCCGGCCTCCAGAGGGCCTCTGGGGGGCAGGGGAAGCTGTTTTTGCCCTCCCCAGACATTGAATTATGGGTGTGGGCCCTCTACTTATGTGATAGCACATGCTTACGTTCTTTTGGCACTTGAGGAAGAAAAGGTTCGCCATCACTGACCTATACCATTTCATACAAGTGACTGTCTAGTCTCTTCTTAAAAACCTCCAGTGATGGAGTGCCCATGACTTCTGAAGGCAACTTCTGTTCCACTGGTTAATTGTCCTCACTGTTAGGAAGTTTCTCCTTAATTCCAGGTTGATTCTCTCCTTGATCAGTTTCTATCCATTGTTTCTTGTCTGATCCTCCCGTGTTTTGGGGAATAATTTGACCTCCTTTTCTTTGTGAAAGCCTCCAAATACTGGAATACTGTACTACTATCATGTCACCCCTAATTCTTTTTTTCTTTAGACTAGCCAAACCTAATTCCTGCAATCATTCTTCATATTCATTCTTCACCTCATCAAAAACAACTAAGTACATTCTAATGTTATTTAAATTTAGATGGAAGAAAAGGTAAATTATGTATTCTTAAAGAAGCAGTTGAGTCATGGGAGATTATTCTCAGAGTTAATAACATGCTTACAACCTTCTTTTACCTTACATAGCAACATAATGGAATATCACCTAGGATTGAGCTAATCCTTGACAATTCCTCCCTTCCCGTGGTATCCCAGTCTATTAACCCTTCCGATTGTTATATTGCTTCCCAGAATTTAAATAATGTTTCAGCCCTCTTCGCTGACACGATGATTATTGCGTATTTCTGCCATGGTCCTCTTCCTCTTTAGCCCCAGACCTCCCTCTTCCATGCATGGAAAACCCAGGACATAGGATCTTGGAGTCCTAGTGGACAACCATTTAAAAATAAGCAGCTGCTAAAAAAAGCCAACACATTTCTAGGCTGCAA
The DNA here is from genome assembly GCF_031021105.1 of Erythrolamprus reginae. Lineage (NCBI taxonomy): Eukaryota > Metazoa > Chordata > Lepidosauria > Squamata > Dipsadidae > Erythrolamprus > Erythrolamprus reginae. The sequence continues at coordinate 218,125,997 of NC_091952.1, read as the reverse complement.
TAACAGAGGGATGGAATCAAGATCACGCAAACTGTTAATACCACTTTATAAGGCCTTGGTAAGGCCACACTTGGAATACTACATTCAGTTTTTGCCGCCATGATGCAAAAAGGATATTGAGACTCTAGAAAAAGTGTAGAGAAGAGCAGCAAAGATTATTAAGGGACTGGAGGCTAAAACATATGAAGAATGGTTGCAGGAACTGGGCATGGCTAGTTTAACGAAAAGAAGAACCAAGGGAGACATGATAGAAGTGTTCCAATATCTCAGGGGTTGCCACAAAGAAGACGGAGTCTACCTATTCTCCAAAGCACCTGAGAGTAGAACAACAAGCAATGGGTGGAAACTAAGTAAGGAGAGAAGTATCTTAGAATTAAGGAAAAATTTCCTGACAGTCAGAACAGTTAATCAGTGGAACAGCTTGCCTCCAGAAATTGTGAATGCCGCAACACTGGAAGTTTTTAAGCAGATTTTGGATAAACACCAGGCTGAAGTAGTGTAGGGTTTCCTGCTTAACTAGGGGGTTGAACTAGAAGACCTGCACTTCTATCATGTTGTTGTTGTAAATGCCTGCAAAAAAAATAGATAAAATAGTAAAAAACTACAAATTATTGTCAGTTTTCATACTGTTAATCTGACCATTGTCTTTGACTGAAAGCACCATTTCCTGCTGCAAAGTAAGCGATCATTGTCTGCAAAAGTTATTATGAGAAGGAATGATTTGATGGCATTTTCCTACAACACTTTTTACTAAATTTTTAACTAAAACTATTATCCATGATTATCCTTTTCCATCAAAGGCATTCACTGATGAAATTAAAGATCCAGGCACCTATTGCTGACCCTTTTATTAGTAATTTCTGAGCAATATTTTCATTGGAGACACAGTACATGTATTTCCTTTCGCTGTGTTCTATAGTGTTGGTTCTTTTGTTATCCTAGTAACTTTGAAAAACGAACAAGCTTTTTAAAAAAAAATCCTTAGCCAAACAATTTTCTACATTTTAAAATATCTGAAAAAGGAGGGAGGGTTCAATACCATAAATTAGGGTGATTAGCAAGAAATTATATTGAAATAATCACTGTCTTGATTAGTGAACCCATTCCCCCTTTACTCTTTTTAAATAATATATTTACCCCCAAAAAAGAATACAGTAAGAGAGACAGCTACATTTTTTCCCTACACAATACTCTTTTTTCAAAGAGTTTGTCACCGCCAGAATCAAATTCCTTTAGAGCAAACAAAATAATAGAACAATTTGAAACCTGCTTGATTATATTTAGAATGTTTATTTGCTTGTTTACTTACTTATTTAACTAATAGTCACTTGCAGGGATGAAGACTGGCATTTCTAGGCAATTTTTAATTGTTCCTCTCATGCTGTAGGTCTGGTCAGAAAGTTCACTGTAGTTCATATGGTAGAACATAAAGGGTGCTTTTTCTTAAGAAAATTATTTGCTGGAACCAAATTTGCTACATAAATGTGGTGCAAGCGTAAACCAGTAGGCCTGATCCCAAATATTTAATGTGTATATTTAAAACAATTTTTTAAAACCATTCTAAATATCATTCTAAATCATTTTTGCAAGGGTTTTCTTTTTGCCATAATTCTATTGTGTTGTATTTGGTTTCCACACAATTTATTTCTTTTTGCCATCCTTAGTATTAAACAACTATTATTAGGTTGCTCAGGAATTCTTCACATAGCTTTCTATTCTAGGGCAGTCTAAATATTTTTTTTCTGATTTACTATACAAAGTCTCTTGCCAAGATATTTATAGTTATGCACTTATTACACAGACCTACCATTAACTTCTTTAGGGTTCAGTTGAAGGAACCAAGAAATAAAAAAACAATACAGTGGTCCCTTGACTTTCGCGGGTCCGACTTTCGCGGAAAGGCTATACCACGGGTTTTTTAAAAATATTAATAAAAAAATACTCTGTGGTTTTTTAAAATATTTGAACATTTTCCCGTGGCCGCTGTACAATACTGTGCGTTTTAACTCTCCTACCCCCCACCTCAGCCATCCTGCTTTTTTAAATGAAAGTTCCGCTTCTGCCCCAGCCTCGCAACCCCTCCTCTTTAATTCTTGGAGCGTTGGTATGATCTACTTGAAGCTGATCCTTACTGCCGCCCGTTGCCGCCGTCTCTTCTTCCCTCACACACCTAAGCCACTTTAGCTGATCAGCCTGGAATCCCGGCTTCAAGTCCTGGCCTGGATTTCTCTTGCCTTGAGCTTCCCCTTCCCCTGCCCTGACTGTGAGCACCGGTGCTGCCGCCGCCATGGGAGACACTGTTCTTTGTATTAGTCCTCTTTCTTTTGATTATTCAAGAAGTCATATTGTCTTTTGCAAAACTAAACATATATTCTCCCAGGTTTCTAATACTTTAAAAAATTAATAGAAATTGTATATACAGTTATATAGAAAAATAAATAATACAGCAGAAAGAAAATTAACTTGCAATTTATAGTTACAATAATATTCCATCATTTTATAAACATAATGAATTCATTTGAAATGAAATGTTTTTTAAACCTACTGTTTCAAATAATTAAGTTCATGAGAAACTATTGTTCAGAAGGCACATCTACAAATTGATAGTAAAATTTTATGTATGTATATAAATATATGTAAAATAACATATAAATTGGACAATTAAAATAGTTTAAAATATGATTAAGAGCAAGTGATTTGCCCTGGTTGGATATCAATGCAATCTTCCCTGTTATATGGTTTTAGTTCTTCCTTCTTGAGATCTGATTTTATCTTTCTGACAATCTGTTCATTGGCCAAGCCTTCATTTCTTGTTGTGTTTTTAGTTTTTTTGTAGATTCTGAGCAAAGCCTACCTGCATAGATAATTACATTTTTATTATAATTATCTACATGAATGATGAGCACATGAAGAAAAAGATAGAGATAAATTGATGGAATTTATGGAATTTCTCACTGTATTTTTATCTAGGTTATTGAAAGGAAGAATATTTCTACATTTTAAAAAAATGATTAGGATTTTAACTTCACAGGAAATCTAGCTAATTTATGAAGCTAAATAATAAGCCATCCTTTATAAATAGCTGTTTCACATTTTCTTTACACCAGAACCTTAAAAACCACATTAGAATTGAGGGCATTGTGACCTTGTCAATGTCTGTGAAAAGATAATAATAATAAGGGTTCTTTATCCATCCTTATCTTTAATATCATTAATTTTATATACTTCCCAATCATCCGAATGCATGGTATTGTATCCTAAGATACTAAGATACAATTGTGCTGATTTAATTATTAGAATTAATAGTTTCTCAGAAAAATAAATTACATCTAAGGAAGAGTATAACTCTGTTGACATAAACAATAATTCAACAAAATAAAACTACATTGTAGTCTCTTCTTTCTTTTCCAGCATCCCTGTTTAATAAGAATCACTCATCTTGGCTGACATAAGAAAGACTGTGTAATTTATATTTGTGTTTTGTTTGTTTTTCCCTTTTTACAGTTCCTGTAAATTTTGGGAATTATAGGGAATTTTGATTCAGATGCAATGCAAACTGCATAGTGTAGCAGTGGCATCAGAAGTCTGCTTTTTCTCAGATACTTGATTTGTTCAAATCTAGGGGTATGGAAAATAAGGTTATTTCTTTTCTCATCCAATGATATAATTTCAAGACAATTCCAAGACAACTGACAATGCTTACATAAAGAGGTGATATATTTATTCATGGTTTATGAAATTAACAAATATCTTGGGTTTATTTGGTGTCTCATCTTTCTTCCTTCCTTTTTATATAGCTGCTCAGGAGACTCTGGGGAGCTTACAAAAATGATACTAAATTAAAAAGTTTAATACTAAATTAAACAGTTTCTGACTATGTTGTGGTTCAGCCTGAGGCTGCTCAGGGACCGGCTGTGTCTCTGCTGGCTCCATGCCTGGAGGAGGATGACAGCACAGAGGAGGGGCCTGAACAGTCGGACGGGGGAGAGGAGAGTCAGGAATGGGATGAAAGAGAACAGCATGAGAGACCCGGGGAAGGGGGCTCTCCCCAGCCAGTAGCTTGGAGTCATTAGGTGATGACACACAAGCTGTCATTGACATGAGACAGAGACGTTCAGAGTAACGAAAGGAGCAGTTAAAGAAATATTATCACCATTGAATTAGAAACAGCTGGGTTTGGGTGTGGTCCTCATCAGCAGGGTTTAAAAGGCAGGCAAGGCCTTGAAGCCATGTGGAGTGTTATCAATTGGAGTTGCGGTGACCTGCTTTGATTCTCAGCGTATGTTTGCTATCTACAGCTTCGTCTTGGCAGCAACAATCTGCTATTGCTTCATGGACTATTGCCTTCGTGTATATATTTGAAGTTTCAGCGTTTTTCCTGTTTGTAAGGACATTTTCTGTTACCTGTGTTTTCCTTGAATTATATAAACTGCCTTTGCCTTTTACCAGTGTGTCTGGCTTCTCTTTTTGGGTTGGTATTGGCTTCTGGAGTGACCCAGACAGAACAGACTACCACCAAAAACCCTCCAAACCTCACCCACATTAACCCCAGGTCTGGAATTAAAGGCATGTTTTAAGGGCTTTTGGGAATCATGGGACAGAGAGTACTCCCTGTATCTTGAGTATGCTTTTCTACAAGTTGGAACTATAACACGGAAGGCATGCTTCCAAGATCCTATAACAGTAAGGTGACTGTTAAATCCAGAAGTTTCTGTTACTAGGAAAAATAGTTAAGAAGTTGTTGTTAAGCAAAAGTCACTATATTCAGACAGGACTGTTTACTTACCTCTGATTGGCCGCTGGGCTTTGGCGCCAAACTGAAGGAGCTGTCAGGCGTTGCTTGTTGCCGGGCGAAAGTTTTCCTGTGCTACCGGGCTTACGCGTCTCCTGTCAGATTCATTCGGCAGTGAAAGTAAGTCGCGGCTGTTGTTTCTCTGTGGAAGAATAAAGCGTTTTAACTCAAAGCCGTTTACTCGGATCATTTCATTGGTGACGAGGGTCTTGAGGACAGATTTTTCTCATTAAATCATTATGTCTACCCCATCAATCATTCAGCCGCCGGAGCTTTTTGACCCTGAACGGTCAACCTGGACTGCCTATATGGCAAAATTTGAAATTTTTATTGAAGCAGCCGGCATGCAAGATGCCGCTGACAGCCGCAAAAGAGCTTTATTCCTTAACTATTGCGGCACTCAAATTTTTGAGCTGGCGGGCACCCTGACAGACCCGGAGCCTGCCAATTCCGTCTCTTGGCAAATTCTGAAAGAGAAGTTAGCCACTCATTTCAAACCCACTAAGCCCGCTAGGGTTTACCGACACCAATTTTCCCGCACGGCCCAAGCCGAAGGGGAAACAATTAATCAGTTCGCAACTCGCCTCAGGACGATATTGGCAAAGTGTCAATTTGAAAACCCTGAGGCTAGATTGACAGATGCCATTATCTTCGGCATGAAGAATGTCTCCATACGGAATAAGCTGTTAGCGACTGAAGATTCTACTCTGCAAGACGTGATCAAAGCGGCTCAGACGGCTGAAGTGGCAGAGTCTGCTGCCGCTGAATTGAAATCAAATGACAAGCTGTCGGCTGTATGCAAACTCACTGCACATCCTCGCGCACAAGTCAACTCTTCTTTAGACTACTACACCTCTGATTTTGATGCTCAGGACGACGACTGCTGCCTGATTCGAGGACCCCCTAACCGGCAACTCCGCCAAAACTTCCCTGCTTGTGCTGGCTGCCGAGGTCAACATCCACGCTCCAGATGTCCCTTCAAGGACGCCTTCTGCCGCCGCTGTGACAAACGGGGCCACATTGCTGCTGTATGCCGTGCCTCTCTGCCTGATGACAACTCAGGAAACCAAGACCTGCTGCCAACTTTCCCTACCCAGCGTTCCTACCGGCCATTCCGACAACAGGGACGGGGAAATCGGAGACCGTGGTACAACCGAGGTAACCTTGCAAGCCCTGCTTCTGCAACTACTCCTTCTCCCCTTAATAAAATTGTTGTCCCTCTTTTGTTAAATCAACATCCCTGCCACATGGAGCTAGATACGGGCTCCAAATATACTCTGATGCCGTGGCACAAACTAAGACTTTATTTACCTGACTTGTCTCGAGACTCTTTGCTGCCATCGGATATTGTTATCAAAGACTTTCAGGGACACCCAATTAGTGTGTTGGGTACTACTAACGTCCCTATCACTTTTAAAAATGTGCAACACAGGTTGCCTCTATTAATCGTGGACGGGGCAAATCATTCTTTGTTGGGTTTAAATTGGATGGCTCCCCTAGGATTAGCCATCACCGGTGTTCACAAAATTTTTGCACCCAACACACCTGATTTTGTGAAAGAGTTTCCAGATGTCTTTAAACCAGGTTTGGGAACATATAAGGGACCCCCAATCTCCTTCTCCTTAGACCCAGCCATTCCCCCCTTGAGATTGAAACCTCGGAGGGTACCTCTGCCCTTGCTTGACAAATTAGATGCCCAATTGGACAAACTCCAATCTCAAGGCATTTTGGTTCCTATTGAGCACGCTCCATGGGAGACACCTATTGTAACCCCCCTTAAACCGGATGGGTCTCTGCGAGTGTGTGCTGATTACAAATCCACTTTGAATAAGGCATTACAGCACAACTCTTATCCAATTCCAGTTGTGCAGCACTTGCTGCACACTTTAGGGTCTGGGAAGGTCTTTGCAAGGCTGGACCTTGCCCAGGCATACCAACAGCTTCCCGTAGATGAAGCCACTTCTTTAGCCCAGACAATAGTTACCCACAGAGGCGCCTTCAAATGCACACGCCTGCAATTTGGCATTAGCGTAGCCCCAGGTATTTTCCAGAGACTAATGGAACGCTTACTATGGGGGCTTAAGGGGGTCGTCCCTTACTTCAATGATATTTTAATTTGTGGGGACACAAGGGACCAATTACACTCTAGAATCCGACAGGTATTGACCAGGTTACAAGCAAAAGGGCTGAGGCTTAAGCCTGACAAGTGTGTATGGGGAACTCCATCTGTAGATTTCCTAGGATTCAAAATAGATGCAGCAGGAATTCACCCCACTGATGACAAGATTAGGGCCATTAGAGACGCACCTGCCCCCACCTGTAAAGCAGGGCTGCAAGCCTTTTTGGGGTTATTGAATTTTTACTCGGTTTTCCTGAAGCATAAAGCCTCTGCAGCTGAGCCGCTTCATAGACTTCTCCACAAGGGGGCGCAATGGCAATGGGGAGATACAGAACAGGCATCTTTCACTGCTGTCAAACAACTCCTAACTTCCCAAAGTGTGGTCGTGCAATATAGTCCCACATTACCCCTTAGGCTCACATGTGACGCTTCTCCTTACGGGGTGGGAGCTGTCCTAGCCCATTTATTACCCACTGGTCAAGAGGCACCTATAGCTTACTTCTCCAGGACATTATCCCAGGCCGAACGAAATTATGCCCAAATTGATAGAGAGGCTTTAGCATTGGTTGCAGGAGTTAAAAAATTCCATAATTATTTGTTGGGGCGCCCTTTCCAATTGATTACTGACCACAAACCGTTGCTGGGATTATTAGCCACTGGGAAACCTACCCCTCCATTCATGTCCCCCCGCATGTCAAGGTGGGCTATATTTTTAGCTGGCTATGACTATGTTCTAGTGCATAAAGGTGGCTCTCAAATTAATCATGCCGATGGCTTGAGCCGCTGTCCATTGGGTCAACAGGTGGTAGACCCAGCCCCTGCAGGAGATGTCCTCTTAATAGACATAGGCACACCATCCCTCGTGACAGCTGAAGAGGTAGCCAAGGAAACAAAACTTGACCCTGTATTAGGAAAAGTCCTACACTATATTTTAAAAGGATGGCCAGCAAATGGAGATGACCCCATAGTGGGTGAGTTTAAAACAAAACGGTTAGAACTGTCGGTTATGCATGAATGTGTGTTGTGGGGTGATAGGGTAGTCATCCCCCATTCCCTAAGGCCTCAAGTGATGCAGATGCTGCATCAAGGGCACCCCGGGGTGGTCAGGATGAAGGCCTTGGCTAGGGGGTATCTATGGTGGCCAGGGCTGGACAGGGCTATAGAGGACTGGGTTGCCACATGTAAGCCCTGTCAAGAGACAAGACCAAATCCCCCCAAAACCACCCCTGCACAGTGGGACACCCCTAGGGGCCCTTGGTCAAGAATACATATCGACCTAGCGGGGCCAGTGAACAATAACATGTTCTTAATAGTGGTGGATGCATACTCCAAATGGCTGAAGATATTGTTACTAGGGTCCACTACAACTGCATCAGTGGCAAATGTATTACGTAAATTGTTTGCGACACATGGGTGTCCAGATGTTCTAGTTTCGGACAATGGCCCCCAATTTACTTCCAAGGAGTTTGAAATGTTCCTCGCCCAGTTGGGGGTGAAACATGCCTTAGTCTCAGTCCACGCAGCGTGGGCTAATGGGATGGCGGAAAGGTATGTCCGAGTGGCCAAGGAGGCCATCAAAAGGTCATCCCCAGGGGAAATTCAAGGTAGACTGGACACTTTCCTTCTCATGCAACATATCACACCAAGTATGACTACAAATAGAAGCCCTGCTGAATTACTGATGGGGAGGAAGTTGAGGTCACCTTTGGATAGGCTGCACCCAGCCTATGTCCAGTTAAAAACTGTAAATGTCACAACTCCGGAACGCTCGGTATGTATAGGTCAAAATGTGTATGTTAAAAATTTTGACAAGGGCACATTGTGGGAGAGTGGACTAGTCACAGAACAAACAGGTCCAAAAACATATACAATTGCACTAAATGATGGCCGCCTCTGGAAGAGGCACATAGATCACATCAGAGGGAGATTGGCATCTGCCAGTATAAGGGACAATATGGCTGCCATAAGTAATGGGGCCTCTCCTCCTTCACACCCCACAGGAAATTACTCAAGACCTACTAGGAACCAGGAACAAATAGACTGGGACTTACCTGGGTTTACTAGTCAAGCCAGCGCAGCTGCAGCTCAGCAAGGCTCCAGCCATGGGGGTGCTGGACAGTCACATCCGGAAGAGCCATCTTCGTCGGTGGATACCCAGGTCCTCCATGAACCACGAAGGTCTGAGCGGGCACCCAGAAGACCAGCACGTTTGGACGAATTTATTACATACCTATCTGAGTAAACATCTGTAATAAACCAACCAGAAGGGGGAGGGATGTTAAATCCAGAAGTTTCTGTTACTAGGAAAAATAGTTAAGAAGTTGTTGTTAAGCAAAAGTCACTATATTCAGACAGGACTGTTTACTTACCTCTGATTGGCCGCTGGGCTTTGGCGCCAAACTGAAGGAGCTGTCAGGCGTTGCTTGTTGCCGGGCGAAAGTTTTCCTGTGCTACCGGGCTTACGCGTCTCCTGTCAGATTCATTCGGCAGTGAAAGTAAGTCGCGGCTGTTGTTTCTCTGTGGAAGAATAAAGCGTTTTAACTCAAAGCCGTTTACTCGGATCATTTCATTTGACCAGATTATAACTTCGATAAAGCGGGACACCATTTTGGGGAATGGACGACTGAAAAATCTCTACAGACTTTTACCTCAATGTTTGTTTTTGTGTATTGCTTCCCAGTCCGGCACTTCTATCAATTTATTATCTTTCCTGTTTTTGAAAAGCATAAAAACAGTAAGATAAGAGAAGAGAGCAAAGTAACTTGTCTATTCTGCTTTCAGGTTGCTTCTTATACTGGAAGCAGCACTCTTTTCCCCACAACGCCAGAGAGGTGCGCGCTTGGTCTGTTCTCCAACCCTCCGATTAGACTTAAATACAGTGCTTTACTGCCCTCTCTAAGTGGGTTACAGAGTCAGCATATTGCTCCAAAAAATCTGGATCCACATTTTATCAACCTCAGAAGGGTGGAAGACTGAGTCACCTTGAGCTGCCAAACTACAGGCAGCCAGCACTCAGCAGAAATAGCCTGCAGTACTGCATTCTAACCACTATACCACAAACCTATAGCAACTGTCTTAAACATAAGAAATTATGATTCAATATATAACTTCCTCCTTTGAGCTTAGAAAAGAATAATGTCCTTCCCTTGCTATGCCAGGAAATGGATTTGGAGAACTAGTGCTTCAATAGAGAAAAGTATTTTTTACTTAGGGTTGAAGTGTTGCTCTCGGAGCTTGGTTGTTTTCTTGCAGAATTTCATTAGCAAATTAGCTAACATCATAAAGTGCTAGTTTGCTCTAAATTTATCATGGAATTTGCTCTATATATACTAGTGGCATGCCCTATCAGGGTTAAAGGGATTGGTCTTTATGTTCCTTGATTGGGCTGTTGTTTAATGCCAGCTTGTTTGTCTGAGTTGGAGTTGATTTGGATATTGTTTGCTTCTTGATTGTTGGTGTAATGTTAGGTGTTAATGTCTACTCATAGGGTATTGATTGCTGATGAGGAATTGTTTTTATATCCTTTTTGCCTTTTTGGTTTTTTTTAATGTTTTATTTTTGTTTTTATTACATATACAAATGCATCTATTTACAAATTATTGCCCCTTTTTGGTATACATTCTTAATAGTTTTTAGTTTTGTAGCACATAAGTAGCAACAAATACTGAGAAAAGAGGGAGCTTATGTTGATCTCAGTTAATATATGTTAGTGATAAAAAGAAAGGGAAGAAAAGAAAAGAGATTTTTAACATATAGCCATCTTGCATAATTAACCATATGGTGAGATACTCAATTTGCCTTTTTGATTGTCCCTTTTGAGTGATATGTAGATGTCGTTTTTCTCTATGTGCTTGTTGATTACTGATTTGTCTGAATGCCAGGCTTCCAGGAATTATCTGGAATTTTTGGATTTGGCCAAGAACAAGTACATAGAGATAACCGACAGAAGAGAATATTTGTAACTCTGTATTGAACTGTGCTAATTTGTGTTCTGTCGGGATCTCTGGTAGAATCCTCCCACAAATTCACAGGTACAAATTTCAGACACACATACACATTTGAAAATTCAAAACAATGTTCTTTATAATGAAAATTCACTTAAACCAAGCCCTCTTTTGGTATAGCAAAGAGCACTCCTCTCCAAACAAACTGGTAATTTGTACAAGTCCCTTATCAGTTCTGATACTTAGCTTGCAGCTGTGAGGCAATTCACAGTCCTTATTTCACAAAGTGAAACATACTTTGCTCTGGTTTAGTTTCAAAGCGGGGAAAAATCAGCACACAAAAAGTCAAAGTCAGTAAAGCAGTCACGAAACACAACAATCAGATAATCCTCCACAATGGCTAAACCCACAGGCTGCTATTTATAGCAGCCTCACTAATTACCACAGCCCCAACCAACCACAGGTGGCCTCATTTTCTTTGATAATAATCTCTCAGTTGTTGTTGCCTATGCATCGCTCTCCACATACATGCTGTATCATTAACTCTTGTTCTGAATCCAAGGAGGAGCTAGATAATTGATCTCCTTCTGAGCTGTCTGCCACACTCTCCTCCCTGTCACTCATGTCTTATTGGTCAGAGGAATTTTCAACAGCAAATTCTACCCGGGGCAAAACAGGCCTGCAGCATGTGAATGTCTCCCCCACATCCACAGTCCTTGGGGCAGGAGCTGGGCCAGAGCTAACCACAACAATTTGGTAGTGAAATTTATTTATTTATTTATTATTTGGATTTGTATGCCGCCCCTCTCCGAAGACGAAATGTCTGCAAGAAAGCCACCAAGCCCAGAGAGCTTCAAGAACCCCATGATTCTGACAAGACAGAGTGGCTGTGGGTTCTGCCTCCCAAGGACACTTCCATCTGTCCATCTATCACCTGGGGGGGGGGACTTTTGACTACCTCAGAGAGTGTCCGCAACTTGGGTGTCCGCCTCAATTCACAGCTGACATTAGACCAGCATCATTCGGCTGTGGCGAGGGGGGCATTTTCCCAGGTTTGCCTGGTGCACCAGTTGCAGCCCTATTTGGACAGGGAGTCTCTACTCACAGTCGCTCATGCCCTTATCACCTTGACGTTTAATTACTGCAATGCTCTCTACTTGGGTCTACCTCTGAAAAGTGTTCAGAAACTACAAATTGTTCAAAATGCAGCCGCGCAAGCAGTCATGGGCCTTCCAAGGTATGCCCATGTTTCTCCAGCACTCCGCAGACTGCATTGGCTGCCAATTGGTTTCTGAACATAATTCAAAGTGTTGGTTATGACCTATAAAGCCCTGTATGGCATTGGACCAGATTACCTACGGGACTGCCTTCTGCCGCATGAATCCCAGCATCCGGATAGGTCCCACAGAATCTGCCTTCTCCAGGTACTATCAACTAGACAATGGCCCTTGGCAGGGCCTAGGGGAAGAGCCTTCTCTGTGGGGGCCCTGGCCCTCAAGAATCAGCTCCCCCCAGAGATTCACACTGCCCCAACTCTCCTCGCCTTTCAAAAGAACTTGAAAACGTATGTATGCCACCGGGCTCGGGGTCATTAGAGCCCAGCCTCTGGCCACTGAATGTTTACTATGTTTAGTTGTATTGAATGAATGATTTTGATATTTAGTTTTTATAATGCTTTAGCTAATTATCTATATTAATTGGATCCAATTGTAATTTGTATATTGTTTCATTGATATTTTGTGAGCCGCCCCAAGCCCATGGAGAGAGGCGGCATACAAATCCAATACATACATACATACATACATACATACATACATACATACATACATACATACATTACATACACAAATACTGGTGTTTCTCCATAAGGCGATTGTGTTCCTTTAATTTAAGTCAATTCTATTTCCATTCCACTCTCCCTCTCTTACACTTCATTGAAATGGCCTTTATGTTCTAGTGAGTTTGTTCTGTATTTGTGATATTTGTTTTCTTGTTAGGAAGACCACACGCCACCTCCCAACCCTAATTTCCCCATTTTAACTTATAGGGAACAGCCTTAAATAGTATTTCTGACATGACAGTATCCCAATATTTTTAAGAGTCATGGGAAAAATGTACTTTATTTGGATGACTTTTACCACACAGTGGAATGATTAAAGTTTTAGTTTTCATTCATTCATTCATTCATTCATTCATTCATTCACTGGATTTGTATGCTGCCCCTCTCCGTGGACTCGGGGCAGCTAACAACAGTGATAAAAACAGCATGTAACAATCCAATACTAAAACAACTAAAAAAAACCTTATTATAAAACCAGACATACATACAGACATACCATGCATAAATTGTAGAAGCCTAGGGGGAAAGAATATCTCAGTTCCCCCATGCCTGGTGGCAGAGGTGGGTTTTAAGGAGCCTACCAAAGGCAAGGAGGGTGGGGGCAATTCTGATCTCTGGGGGGACTTGGTTCCATAGGGTCGGGGCCACCACAGAAAAGGCTCTTCCCCTGGGTCCCGCCAAACGACATTGTTTAGTTGATGGGACCCGGAGAAGGCCGACTCTGTGGGACCTAATCGGTCGCTGGGATTCGTGCGGCAGAAGGCGGTCCCGGAGATAATCTGGTCCGGTGCCATGAAGGGCTTTATAGGTCATAACCAACACTTTGAATTGTGACCGGAAACTGATCGGCAGTTTTCTCTGTACATTTACTATAACTTTTGACTTTGCAGATAACTATAGAAGCAAATTTGGATGAATGTTTTGCAAATCAACAGTCAAATGCACACAAATCATGTCCCAAAAAGCATAGACTATATTTTGGGTAAGGGCAACTGGAAACATAATTGTTCTTCTACTTATGAAGGAAGAATTGTTTTTAATTCATGGAGCTCTGGAAACTGATTGCAGAAGACAGGTTCTAAGTTCAGTGATTAGCAAAGGGATTTTTTTTCCCCATAAAGAGAAGAAGTACTGATTGTCTGGCATTCTCTGTACTCAGTTGGCTAACAGGTTGAATGTTTGGCTGAAGTTGTCCTTTGCAAGCTCCAGAGTTACAAGAATATGGACATTATGCTCAGCCAATTTTTTTTAATCTTCGGGGGAGGGGGGAGAGAAGGAAGGAAATGCCACTTTTATTTATTTATTTGATTATATGTTTGTTAGAAATTCTATCCCAACTTTCATCCAATAGCTCAAGGCTGTGTACATAATGCTTGTTCTCCCATTTTCTCCAATCTGGATTACAATCCCTGTGTGTAAAACAAGATGATTTTAATCTATCATCTCTGCCAATTAAATCTTAAAATTTTGCTCTTGGATACATATTCCATGTACAAACCTTTTTAAAAAGAGAAACAAGAAGGAAACTGGTAAGCTTTTATCTTTTTAAAGTTCTCTTACAAAAAGAGGGATTTTTGTGACAGAAGGAGCTCAGAATTGAGCCCAAAATTTGGTTGCTAAGCAAGAGTGTTCAGTGAGTTTCACTACATTTTACAAGTTGGCCACACCCGCCCAATCACCTGATCATCAAGACACATCCATCTGAAGCCACACCCACCTGACCTCTAAGCCACACCTACCAGCAGTAAAAACATGGAAACTGTTAGGTGTTAAACAGTAAGCACTGCTACTGTACAGGACGCACAGAGGAAAAATGTGGAAGTAGCAGATATCCTTTTAATATACCAGATATGAGCATTATTTCAAATAACTAGACCACATACATTAAATGTACAAATATTATTTACATTAAGCAAATATCATAGTGAGTAACAGTCCTAGTCATTCACAAATACAGCAATCAATATTCTCAATACATATATATATATATATATATATATATATATATATATATATATATATATATTTGTTTTCGTAAATTTTCACGGGTATATGTATGTAGATTGTTCTGAGTTCGGGTTTTGCCCTGTGTAATGTTTTGCATGTCTATGCGACGTATACCTGATGATGGTGAATGTGATTTCACCAAAACGTCGCATAGACATGCAAAATATTACACAGGGCAAAACCCGAACTCAGAACAATCTACATATATATATGTATATATATGTCACATGTTTTGGCTGAATTTGAAAATTAAGGGAGACTAGGATAGGTCTATTTCAGCCTTATTTTGGCCTCATCAGCTAGCCATACCCTCACTGGGACTTGAACCTGAAACCTTTGCCTTGTAAGGCAGAGAATTAATCTCTAGGCTACAGTATCCAATCCCTTCAGCTCTGTACCATGGAAGGGTTACATATTTTTGTGTTGAATCACCCTGGTATATTGAAGGAACATCACAGCTCCTTTTTTGCCACTCGGTCCATTTCCAACGCAGTTAATTTATTAATAGCCGACAAAATATATTATGTATGTGTCACATATTTTGGCTGAATTTGAAAATTAAGGGAGACTAGGATAGATCTATTTCAGCTTTATTTTGGCCTCATCAGCTAGCCATACCCTCACTGTGACTTGAACTTGTAACCTTTGCCTTGTAAGGCAGAGAATTAACCTCTAGGCTACAGTATATGTACTGTATATATACAAATATTAGAACACATAGTTCTTACTACACACAGTAGTCCTTCCAATGGAATAATCATATGGACAAACCAGCAGAGAATCAGAAAGTCTCAATAGGAAGAGAGTATCATTAGTCTCTGAGCTCCGAGAGAGAGAAGCTGGTGACTCCCTCTTTTAGTTGATTGCAACACCAGCTCTTAAAGCAGTAGTGTGCCAATTCTTTTTTCCCTACCATACATTGCTGTATTAAATACAGATTATAAGATATTTATTACAATTATCACTGAAACGCTAAAAAAATACTTAATCAATTCACTCAGATCAGAACGGATTATTGCCAAATAGACAGATTAGGATTACCACAAGAATCAGATTAAACACTCTGGAATACCGACCCACATATAGAAAAGCAATTGGCATTAATCTACGCTCAAACAGCATTTGATAACTTAGATTGGCAATTCTTGATAATGCAACTAGAAAAGATGGAATTCAGAGGAAGATTCTCTAGAATCATCATAGTTTATATATAAACTACATTGTACTTTATAGAATTGACCTAATTTCTGGGTTCATTCAACATATTCAACCATAAAGTTGCCATCCTGCATCGATTAGCCCAATGTACTAAGCTTAAAGAGGTCTGGCTAGTTTATGGTTCAGCTGAACCAAACTTCTTTTCAGAACTTCCTACAAACATCTGGCCACCATGTGACACAATGTTGGGCTGCATAGAGGTTAGCTTGATCCAGCTGGATTCCTCCAACCACCCCATCTGTGAGAACTGGAGTGCCAATGTTTTTGTAGGGCAGGGGGATGAGTTATGTTTTGGGAGGAGGGGGAGCTCATGCTTTCCTTTCTCTTGTATGTTTTCACTGCTCGGCAATCATAATACTCCTGGCAAAAAAAAGGATGTCTCTTTTTAACTATTCGGACTGTAAGTTTACATGACCATTTCAAAGAGTAATGGGTAACAGGATAAATATTCTTCACGGTCACATTAGGTCTGCCCCTATTTTAAGAATATCGCAGTAAGTAATTGGGTGTTATTTTTCATAATCTCTTAGGCATTAGTATAACATAAATCCATCCTGGAGAAATCTTACAGACATAGATTCATAGAGTGGGAAGGGAACATTGAAGTCCACTAGTGTAATCCCTAGCAATATCCATTATAGCATCTGTGACCAATGGAGATCCAATCTCTCTGTGGAGGCCTCTAGTGAAGGAGAAGTCACCCTGCCATTTGTCACCTTGTCCTGGCAGACAGCTTGTACAGCCAGAGTGTTCTTCCTGTTGTCTAACCTAAACCTCATTCCTTATAGTTTTAATCCATTGGAATTGACCTGCTCTCTGAGGCAATAGAAACTAAGTGCAGTCTGCCTTGTGTTCTGCCGGCGTGTTTCAGCCGCCCGTAATTGCAGGGTAATTAGTCCAGGAAGACACACACCACACGATAAAAGGAAAACCCCAAAATTTTTATAAACAGAAAAACAGAAACAGCTCCCTTTTTAAATGTCAAAGGGATTTTCAGGTACACACAAGGCACAGGTTAAATGCAATCCAATTGCTCACTCAATAACTGGGAAATTGAGTCCAATTCTAAAGTCCAGAGAGTCCACACACAATCTTGAACAGCACAAAAACCACAATCTTGACGAAACAATGAATCAGATAAACTGCCATGAGGCTAAAACACCAAGCTGCACTTTTATCTGTAGCACTAATTACAGCAGCCCCACCCAACCACAGGTGGCCTCATTTTCTCTTGTAATAATCCTTCAGTTGTTGTCTCCTATGCATCACTCTACGCAAGCGTGGATGTGTCATTAATTCTTGTTCAGAATCCAGGGATGATACAGATGATTGATCTCCTCCTGGGCTGTCTGCCAAACTCCCCTCTTCCCTGTCACTCATGCTTCCTTGGTCAGAGGAGGCTTTGCAGACAGATTCCATCGGGAGCAAAACAGGCCTGCGGCACGTGGATGTTTCCCCCACATCCACCTGCACATTCCTTGGGGCAGGAGCTAGGCCAGAGCTAACCACAACACCTTGTACATATCACAGGCAGGCGGGAGTTCTATTTACCAGTTGCTACCGCTGCACTCAACGTAACCATCGTGAGCGCGTGAGCATCTGGTGTGGGGGTGCATGTTGGCACAATATTATTTTATTTGTTTATTTGTTTATTTGTTTATTTGTTTGTTTGTTTGTTTGTTTGTTTATTTGTTTATTTGTTTATTAGATTTCTATGCTGCCCTTCTCGAGGCAACTCAGGGCGGCGTACATTATATGCAACAATATGTAAAGAAATCTAAATTACTATAAAAGAATTATACAAATTACTAAAAAGTATTAAAAACCCCATATACAGTCATACACATTCATCCAATTCAATCATACATAGTATCGGATGGAGACAATCTCATCACTCACGGCGTCCATGCCTGCCGGCAGAGGTAGGTCTTAAGAGCGTTATGAAGGACCAGGAAGGGGTGGTATGTATCTCCAGAGAATGTTCATTCCACAGGGCTGGGGCTGCCACAGAGAAGGCTCTTCCCCTAGGTCCCGCCAGCCAACATTGTCTGGCCGACAGGACCTGGAGAATGCCAACTCTGTGGGACCTAACCTGTCACTGGGATACATGAGGCAGAAGACGGTCCCGAAGATAATCTGGTCCTAAACCAAGTTGGGCTTTATAAGTCATTATCAGCAACTGTTAATAAAAACAGTTACCATAACCGCTTTCATGGTTTGAAAATCTGTCCCAAGGAAATTTGCTGTTAAGCTTTTAAATAAACTATGTGGAGAAAACAATACTAATCATGAGTCATGTTCATATATCAAATCCTTTGACATAAAGAGATTTTGTCTCATAAGATTTTATACTTCTGTGCTGATTACTATTTCAAATCTTCAAGAAGAAGCAGCTGTACTAACATTGCAGGTTTTATGTATGTTGCATTTATAAAAAGGAGTTTGCATAGTGTGTTATTGTTTTTTAAAGAACTCCTTTGGCTGCAGATTTTGCTATCCCCTACTGATAAGATTTGGTCTTACACTTAATGTATCGTTTTCAAATGATATCAAATACAGGTGGTTCTCCCAATAGTCAGAGCATTTATGGGTTGTGACTTGCCCTAAGAGGAATATTGAGTAGCCACTAGACAAGTATACCATATTTTTGTTTTCTAAAATGAATTTCTAGGAGCTGTCAAGCAACAAGTGATTTCAAGCAAGTTGTGTGGGCTTCATAGAGGAAGTATTGAGATCTGGCCGCTTGTGCTGGGCAGAGCCAAGCTTCTAATTCAAAACACACTTCAGTATTGTGATCTTATTTCCAAAAGCAAATCTGAATCCAGATGAACAGCTGAGAAAATGCAGAGGATGGAAGAAAAAAAGGCCGATTTAAAGGAATGGTTGCCAGAATCAGTCTAGGATGGGTTTTTTCAGGTCATGTGCCCCTGTAGATGAGAGAAAGGTTACAAATGTGGTTTTTCTTTACTGTTATATAACTTTACAATCATTTAGATTTTAGTTTTATTGTATTCTAAGGATGTACATTAGATTTCACTGAATCAAAAATCAGGGCATGGTATAAAATAATCTGAAATAGATTTTTATTTATTCCGAAGTTCAATCTAAAAATCTAAATCTGCCTCAGTTCAGTTTTAGACCTCCACAAAGTAGTTCTATTTCAATTTCTCTGGAGGAATGGTGTGTGATAAATGGTAGCATTGTGGCAGCTGTGTCCCAAATAATTTTTTTAAAAGGCAAATTTATTTACTTCTTAGAGTTTTATCCTGCATTTAAATTTCCATGTGGCAAAGAGGAATACAGTGGTACCTCTACTTACAAACTTAATTTATTCTATAACCAGGTTCTTAAGTAGAAAAGTTTGTAAGAATAAGCAATTTTTCCCATAGGAATCAATGTAAAAGCAAATAATATGTGTGATTGGGGAAATCACAGGAAGGGTGGAGGCCCTGGTTTCTCCCAGGAGATTCTTAGAGAGGCCCATGGAGGCTTTTCCCTGCCTTTTCCGGCCCTGCTTCCTCCCAGGAGATTCTTAGAGAGGCCCCAGAGGCTTCTCCCTGCCTTTTCCGGCCCTGTTTCCTCCAAGGAAATTCCTAGAGAAACCCCACTGAGGCTTCTCCCTGGCTTTTCCGGTCCTGTTTCCTCCCAGGAGATTCCTAGAGAGGCCCCACAGAGGCTTCTCACTGCCTTTTCCAGCCCTGTTTCCTCCCAGGAGATTCCTAGAGAGGCCCCATGGAGGCTTCTCCCTGTCTTTTCCAGTTACAGTTATGGAGGCTCAGGTTTGTAAGTGGAAAATGGTTCTTGAGAAGAGGCAAAAAATCTTGAACACCCGGTTCTTATCTAGAAAAGTTTGTAAGTAGAGACATTCTTAGGTAGAGGTGCCACTGTATTGTGTCTGAAGCTGTCTCCATATCAGAGGGATCACTAATCAGAGGAGCACGGAGATATCTTAAAATAAATCCTCCATTTGCTCCACCTCTTTGTCCACTCTGTTGGGCAACTTTTTTTTTAGAGGAAAATATCTGAGTTCATCCGCAGTCTTATTTTTACAAGCAGACTCCTTTTCATAATGCTAAGGCAGAATTAATCGAAGGTGTTATTTATCATTGTTGGGAAAGTTCAGGGAAGGTGGCAATGAGTTATTTGATCACTTCTCCTGATACCACCTGGTGATATATGAAATGCTGACCATTTGCATTTGAGTTTGGTAGAATGTGAATGTCTATTATGGTTGAATCTTTGCTACAGTGGTTACTAGACTGTATACTATATTTTAAGAACTACACCAGATGGTGGCAGATTTGCTTTGCATTTGTAACATTCCAGAGATGTGAAATCCTTACTGGGCAATTGTCTAATGTAATGGCAATGGAATGGCTGTGTGTAATATTCCACTAAATGGATTACAGCAGGTAGAAAAGAGGGTGATATCCTAAATTTAATTTTGAAATAAAAATATAGGGGATTTTTTTCAAAAAGGCAAATTATTATCTATTTTCCTTGTCACTATGCCAGAATATTGGATATAGGAATGAAGAATTAAATCTTCTTAATGACTAATTACAAAGAAAAATTATCCTTTGAATGTTCTGAATATGTAGGCAGCAAATCAAATGTTTAGCTGCAGAGGAGAATTTTTTTCTCAGCAGATAGGGTAAGGGGTAAATTCTATCTTCATCTTTTGTGATGTTGATCATTAATTTCATTATCAACTAATACTCTATCATCTTAATAAATCATTTTAATTATAAAACATTATCGTGTGGCTGATGAGTTCCAGTTTTCTAAGAGATGTGTAACAGTAAAATTGCTTATTGTGATACAATATCTTGATAATTTTTAATAACCTTTTTCATTTCAACATTTTTTCCTTTCCAAAGGCCTAATGATTTTGGCTTTTCAACTGGTTTTTCTCTCTTACACCAGATATTAAACAGATAAGACCTCCATCCTGAAATTAATCCAGGCAATTGAACATCTGGATTTAGACTTGCTGAAATCAAAACTCTGGAAGCAAAACAATGAAAAGGTAAAACAAAGAGAAATTTTAAAAAACAGCATAAAGCTGGAGGTAATGCAAAATATAGGCTTAGTAATAATAATTGGACAATTGTGCAGACAAGTATATGATGGCTCTATGTTTCACCTGAACTATACCAACCCATACAGAAGGTTTTTCTTTAACTAATGAATTAAACAGAAATAAGTTTAGCCTGACCTCACCTCAACCTGTGGCACAGGCTCAAAATTCCATTTTTCTAGAGCCAGCATTAATTGCAAATGCTAATAAGCTCAACAACATGTGATTCTTCTCCACTGAATCAGTATGTTTGTGGTTAATCTTCATAGGAAACATTTTGGCATTTAGTCTGTATAGACTTGCCAAAAAATAGACAAAACATAAGATCATTGCTCTTTTACATATTCCAACTGTAAACGTGACCAATTAAATCTGCCATTCAAAAGGAAGACAGCTGTACCAGAGCAAACAAGTGCACATCAGTTATGTCTCAAAGCTCAGAACAAGTGGGGGGTGGGTTTTCTACAATGCTAATTCTTTCCCAATCACAGTAGTAGGAGTGTATGACAGTGGTGACAGAATGGAGAACCTTGATATCTGCAACAATAGTGTGTTCAATAGCATTGCTGCCATAAATGCGAGTCTTTAGATGAGAGTCAAAAGTTACCCACTACACACAGAAGTATCCTGTATATTGAATATTGAATTTTTCTGACTCCTTTGAACACAGGCTGCAAAAGGGTTTGCCATATATAAAGTTTAGAGGAACTTCAGAAGCATTTTAAAAACAGGGTCCATTTAGGTACCAGAGATTATCAGGTGCATTATTTATTTATTTATTTATTTATTTATTTATTTATTTATTTATTTATTTATTTATTTATTTATTTATTTATTTATTTATTTATTTATTTATTTATTTATTTATTTATTTATTTATTTATTTATTTATTTATTTATTTATTTATTTATTTATTTACTTACTTACTTACTTATTTACTTATTTATTTACTTACTTACTTACTTACTTACTTACTTACTTACTTACTTACTTACTTACTTACTTACTTACTTACTTACTTATTTATTAGATTTGTATGCCGCCTCTCTCCGTAGACTCGGGGCGGCTCACAACAATAACAAGAACAATGTAAAAAACAAATCTAATAATTTAAAAAACACTAAAAACCCCATTATTAAAAGCAAACACACACACAAAAATTCCATGTATAAACTGTATAGGCCCGGGGGAGATGTGTCAGTTCCCCCATGCCTGACGACAGAGATGGGTCTTAAGAACTTTACGAAAGGCAAGGAGGGTGGGGGCAACTCTGATATCTGGGAGGAGTTGGTTCCAAAGGGTCGGGGCCGCCACAGAGAAGGCTCTTCCCCTGGGTCCCACCAAACGACATTGTTTAGTTGACGGGACCCAGAGAAGGCCAACTCTGTGGGACCTAACTGGTCCCTGGGATTCGTGCGGCAGTAGGCGGTCCCGGAGATATTCTGGTCTGGTGCCATGAAGGGCTTTATAGGTCATAACCAGCACTTTGAATTGTGACCGGAAACTGATCGACAACCAATGCAGACTGCGGAGTGTTGGTGTGACATGGGCATATTTAGGAAAGCCCATGATAGCTCTCACAGTGGGTGGTATTAACAGTGGCATTTGCCATATCTGGAAAGCTTTTCAACTAAACTTGCAAAAGGATGTTTCCTAATCATTGGAAGGAACAGGGAAGAGGTTATCCCTTCACTTGAATTCAACATATCCCGCAAAATAAATTGTCAGTTAAGAAGAACAACCATTAATTGCACAAAATGTGTTCTGTGAAGGCTAATTTCTCAAAGCAGGAAATTGAGGACTGATTCTTGTTGAGTAAGCAGAGTCTGCAAAAGAATATATGATAGCCAAAGTCGAAGAAAAAAGCTCACAGAGAAACTTTAGAGGGAGTTTAAGGAGAGGTCTTTAACTCAAGAGTACTATTATGCATTTGGCTAACTTGAGAGCCCAAGAAAGTTATGAGAAATAAAAGCCTTCTCTTTGTATCTTGTAGATTCCATTTGAACTGATTGAATTTTCTCCATCTGGGCCCCTATTCATCAGAACAGACTGACCAAAGCAAATTATGCTAAATTGAATGGAAGAGCTTTAGATAATATATTCACTTTGGAATCTTTTGTAGCTAATCACTACCTCCAAAATGTTCCTGCAAAAGAAAAGATTGGAAGTTATCTAATATGCTTGAACTGCCTTCTTCAAGCTCCCTGTCTCTCAAAGAAGCAGTAATCTTGTTGGATCCATCTGGATTCAATCTACTCTATAGTATCATGAAGGAGCAAGGGAAAGATACAGGTAAAAGAAAAGCAGATGGCTGCTAAATTTACAACCATGTGCTCCTAAAGCTTTGCTTTCTAATCTGAACTGCCGCACCCCTAGAAGTGATACAACACTGCATCTGAAATATTGTGTTCCACTTTGGTTGCCACGCAATACAGAAAAGTTGCTGATAAACTGGACAATGCCAAGCAGAGCAACAAAGATAGTGAGAGATATGGAGATTGATTCCTATGATGACTGGATATATTTCATGAATTGAGGTGAATTTGATAAACTTTTGGTTCTGCACATGGGTGTCCTCTTCTAGAATGAAGGTTTGCACACAGTGCAAATGTGTTCTGTTTAAACATTGTTGGACTGTAATTACTATCCTCCTTGATTTTCACCATATTGATTAAGACTAAGCTAAACAGTACATTGGTACCTCTACATACGAACTTAATTCGTTTCATGGCCAGATTCTTAAGTAGAAAAGTTTGTAAGAAGAAGCCATTTTTCCCACAGGAATCAATGTAAAAATAAATAATGCATGCGATTGAGGAAACCACAGGCAGGATGGAGGCCCTGTTTCCTCCCAGAAGAGTCCTAGAGAGGCCCCAAAGATGCTTCTCCTCACCTTTTCCAGCCCTTTTTCCTCCCAGGAGATTCCTAGAGAGGCCCCACGGAGGCTTCTCCCTGCCTTTTCCGGTTACAGTTTCAGAGGCTTGGGTTTGTAAGTGGAAAATGGTTCTTGAGAAGAGGCAAAAAAAAATCTTGGACACCCAGTTCTTATCTAGAAAAGTTCGTAAGTAGAAGTTATTCATAGGTAGAGGTACCACTGTATTTAGAAGCTACACATTTTTCTTCCCTTGGAACCACTAGGACTTTTTCAGCAGAGACCAGTAGACAAATATGTCATGCTAGAGATAGCTTAATGTTGTTTCCAGCTATTTAGAAGTACTGCAGTACCTCCCATAATGGAAATCAAGATATCATGCTTAACATGATATTGATATATTACTGAAATATAATTATCTGTACTCACATTATAAAATTATCCAATATAATAACAAAAATGCACGTTAAAGGCTTAATAGAGCCTACTGAATGTTTGCAGCTGTCAAAAGTGAATTTTACCAGCCACATTCTGGGAAATCAGTGTACTGAGTTAATGCATTAATACATTAAGCCCCATATCATCCTCCCATTCACAACTGGAAAAAAATGTTCTATTGTAGTAAATAAATCCATTTGACAAGTATGCATATGTATGAATGTATTACATTTACTCTATATCGCATATGATGTAGAGAGTTAAATGCTTTTTTATAATTCCTTGGGAGGGTGCATATTTCATGATACAAATGCTTAGTGTGGTAGCATTCACAGTATATTTAAATACAGTGATCCCTCGATTTTCGCGGTCTCGATCTTCGCGAAACGGCTATACCACGGTTTTTCAAAAAATAATAATTTAAAAATAGTCCGCGGGTTTTTTTCTATACCACGTTTTTTCCCGCCCGATGACGTCATACGTCATCACCAAACTTATGTGTGCCATTGCTGATTGGCCGAAATCTTCTATGTTTCTATGGACGTTGGGGGGGTTGGGGGGGTTTGGGGGGGGACGCACGAGCCGCCGGAGCTTCCTTTTGTTGCAAATCCTCCTCCGTGTTTCCCTAGTCCAACAAAGCTCAACCAACGCTACTAAGGCTTTCTCAAGCCTGCCTTCTCTCTCTCTACTGCCGCCAGGTACGTTTACCTTTCCCAACACTTTCCCGCGGCAGTATCTCCTTCCCGTGGTGGGGTCGGTGATAATCCGAAAGATCTCGGGCGCCGAGTGCGAATGGTGGTGTTGGTGATGGTGGTGGTGGTTGTGGCCGTCGGAAGACTCCGCCGCCTTCTTTCTCCGCGAGTCTCCGCCGCAGGCTTTGCCCAGCACCTGCTCCCCCATTTTAGTGCCGGCGCTGCCGCCACCACCACCGCCTCCACTAGCGGTTGTACCGGCCGGCTGATAAGCGATAGTCCTCAGTAAAGCCATGGCTCCGTCGGCTGGCCCTTTACGCAGCTCCTCCAGCCAGCTTGTCCGTCCGCCCGCCTTGCTCCTCCTCCACCTCCTTCTACTACTACTCCTTCTCTTCCACTTGCCAGCCTCCGCACTTTTGCCGCCTCCAACTTCAAGCCCTTGCACGGCCATGGAAAAAGGGTGCGCATGCGCAGATGGTGTTTTTACTTCCGCACCGCTACTTCACGGAAAATCGACTTTCGCGGGAGGTCTTGGAACGTAACCCCCGAGAAAATCGAGGGAACACTGTAAACTTAAAAGGAAAACATATACAGTGATATCTCGTCTTACAAACGCCTTGTCATACAAACTTTTAGAGATAAAAACCCGGGGTTTAAGATTTTTTTGCCTCTTCTTACAAACTATTTTCACCTTACAAACTCACTGCCACCGCTGGGATACCCTGCCTCCGGACTTCTGTTGCCAGCAAAGCACCTGTTTTTGCGCTGCTGAGATTCCCCTGAGGCTCCCCTCCATGGGAAACTCCACCTCCAGACTTCCGTGTTTTTGTGATGCTGCAGGGGAATCCCAGCAGCGCAAAAACGAGCGCTTCGCTGGCAACGGAAGTCTGGAGGTGGGGTTTCCCAGCGAGGGGAGCCTCAGTGAAATTGCAGCAGTGAAATTGCACAGAGGTCCGGAGGTGGGGTTTCGAGGACTTCGGTGTTTTTGCAATGCTGCAGCAGAAAAACAGGTGCTTTGGCTGGCAAAAGGGGTGAATTTTGGACTTGCATGCATTAATCGCTTTTCCATTGATTCTTATGGGAAACATTGTTTCGTCTTACAAACTTTTCACCTTAAGAACCTTGTCCCGGAACCAATTAAGTTTGTAAGACAAGGTATCACTGTATCTGGTAAAGAGTTCACAGACACATAAATAAAATATATAATGTTATAATCGTTTTTCAGTATGGTTAGTTAGGACTGCTTATCTTATATTTCTAAGCTATATGTTTTTCTAGACATGGTCACTCTCTGTAACATTTTCCATTTTGAATTAGTTATACACTCTTTGCTGAGGTTTATATTTCAAAACAAAAAGTCCTTACATTTCTGGAGGAACATGTCATCCTGCCCTGGCTCTTCTAATCCTTGACTGTACAGCCTGTGCAATAAAACTCTTAATCAACAAGATGTCATCTTCTAATTAACTATCACTTAAAATATCCTTAAAAGATAGAATTTCTGGTGACATGATTAAAGGAGGACAAAGGTCTTTCTAAAAGCAATATTTTAAGGCTTTGGAGTCTACAGCAAGATTGGCTATATATGACTGCATGCCTTCATTGCATTTATCCATATATCATAAAAAAATAATGGTTAGCATGACTTATTCAACCATTTCCCAAATATATTGTCCTGTTCTTCACTAGGGCAGCTATCTACTCGCAATGAGTACATTTGTGGAATTAATATTTGTCTTCTGTGACCAACTTAAACAAATGCTAAGTTTGTATTTTTGTAAGTTGGTTTTCCACTATTAATACAATACAATCTCTTAACAAAACTAAATCAGCTAGTGGTACCTGACCACACTTTTAAGTGGATCACAAGCTTCCTAACAGACAGGAAGCAGCAGGTGAAGCTAGGAAAAATCACATCAGATACATGTACAATTATCACAGCCCCCCCCCCCCCCAAGACTGTGTACTCTCCACACTTCTCTTCTCTCTATACACTAATGACTGCATCTCAAACGATCCATCTTAAATTACTGAAGTTTGCAGATGATACAACAGTGATCGGACTTATTCAAGACAATGATGAATCTGCATACAGACGGGAGGTTGAACAACTATCCTTGTGATGTGACCAGAACAATCTAGAACTGAACACACTCAAAACCGTAGAAATGGTAGTAGACTTTAGGAGAAACCTTCCATCCTTCCACCTCTCACAATACTAGACAACACAGTATCAACAATAGAGACCTTCAAATTTCTAGGTTCTATCTAAAATGGTCACCTAACATCAAAAACGTCATTAAAAAGGAAGAACAAAGAATGTTCTTTCTGAGCCAACTCAGGAAGCTCAAACTGCCCAAGAAGATGCTGATACAGTTCTACAGAGGAATCATTGAGTCTGTCATCTGCACCTCTATAACTGTCTGGTTTGGTGCTGCAACCCAACAGGACCGACACAGACTTCCGAGGATAATCAGAATTGCAGAAAAAACAATTGCTGCCAACCTGCCTTCCATTGAGGACCTGTATACTGCACGAGTCAAAAAGAGGGCGGGTAAAATATTTACTGACCCCTCACATCCTGGACACAAATTGTTTCAACTCCTACCCTCAAAACGTCACTACAGAGCACTGCACACCAAGACAACTAGATAAAAGAACAGTTTTTTTCCGAACGCCATCACTCTAATAAACAAATAATTCCCTCAACACTGTCAGACTTTCTACTAAATCTGCACTTCTATTCTACTAGTTTTTCTCATCATTCCTATCACCCATTTCCTCCCATGTTGACTGTATGACTGTTACTTGTTGCGTATATCCTAAGATTTTTATTAATATTGCTTCATTGCTTATTTGACCCCTATGACAATCATTAAGTGTTGTACCACATGATTCTTGACAAATGTATATTTTATTTTATGTACGTTGAGAGCATATACACCAAGACAAATTCCTTGTGTGTCCAATCACACTTGGCCAATAAAAATTCTATTCTATTCTATTCTAAATGTAATCACACTAACTCCTCCCAAATATTTAAATAGATCTACTCCAAACATGACTAAGTCAGGGTTTAACTCAGCTGCCTTATCTTAATACTAAAACAGGACACTGTTACATTTCAGATTATATTCTGAAATTATATTATATTCAGATGCTGTTAAAAGTGATGTGTATATATTATTCTCTGCTATTTAAAAGAAGATACAATAGCACTGGGCCTCTTCAGATTGAGCATTTATTTTAAAAAGCTTGTTCATTTTGTTCAATTGTATAGTACAATAATAAAGCAGTCTTTTTAAAATGTCTAATAATTTGAACATACTATAGACATTTATAGTTATTGACTTACCTCCTTGAATCCAGTTTGAGCAGTTCAACATGGCCAGCAGTCCACCACTCAGCAATTTGCCTTCTTGCATCTAGTTTAACTTTCAGTTTAGCACATGGCCTGCCTGCCTGCAACCTCAAATCTGAGGATCAGGAAGCTGATAATGAGTTCCTTGTGCTAACCAGGCTCTGTGCTGTTTGCTGCAAGGAGGTAAATTGCTGGGAGGCAGGCGAAAGGGTGGGAGTGGCTGGATGAAGCTATATTTGGTATATAAGATGCACTCAAATTTTTTGATGCCTCTTTGGGGACTTAAAATGTGTGTCTTATACTTTGAACATTATCCTTCAGTTAATGTTCCAGAGAAAATAAAATATTAGAGCCCAGTGTTGTTTTGAAAATGCAAGTACAACTAGAAACTGTTAAAGAAATGCATCCAGAGTTTAAAAAGCAATGTATAACAGATCTTCATATGGTATGAAATATCTCAGTATCCTGCCAAGGGAAGCTTGTAACTAATTTCATAGCTTGGATAGATCCTCTGTAAATACATTATTTGAAATACAGGGTTCTAGCCAAGATAAGATGATTCAATGATATTGAAAGTGTGAACCAATTTGAAATAAGGGAATCCCTTAGGGGGCCAGACATATTTGTACCAAAACAACATGGTTCATGTTTTTAAAAGAGCAAAGGGCCACAAAAGCAAAGATTATAATGTTATTATCATAAAAGAGTACACTTAGAAATATATCCAGTTAGCAATTTGGCTTTCTAACTGTGACATGAATTTTAAGCAAAAATGATCAGACGGAAAAAAATAGTATACAAAGAGAGACTAATATCTTCTTCCTCCTGTCTAGACAGGCAGCCAGGTTCAGAGATAGAATATATGCCTAAACTACTGAGAAGTCAGAGTAATGCTGATGAATAAACGGTAAATTCATAAAATATTTCGCCGAAATGTATGTTTATTTTTCACATCTGCCACATGTTACTCTTCTGTTCTTTGCAAGGTAACCATTTTCTCATTTTATTTCTCCTTTTCAATCCTACTAAAATTATCTTTGACCATTTTTTATGAATAATCATTTGAATTAAGAAATGGGCTAGCTTCTCGTAGCCCTTCTCCAAAATCAGGGGTCCCCAAACTTGGCAACTTCAAGATTTGTGGACATTAACTCCCAGAATTCTCCAGCAAGCACAGCTGGCTGGAGAATTCTAAGAGTTGAAGTGCACAAATCTTAAAGTTGCCAAGTTTGAAGACTTCTCTCCAAGATCATGCTAGGCAAATGTGATTTGTGAAATCTCAAGAATATAATCCCTTTTGTCCACCAAATGATCATTAGGAGGACATCAAGTAACCCATGACTGCTTTTCTAGAGCAGAAATACAAAATAATTTTAACAGGATATTTGAGAGAGAGGAGAATGCTGCATACTCATTGGCCTATTTTCCATTTAAGATTACAGCATCTTATTGCCAAAAGCAGCAGCCTTAAAATAGTTTAGGGCAAGCAGTCATGTTGGGATAGAAGGGAAAGCAGTGGGTGACCTGGAACAGAGTTGGTGAAATGTGGGGAAAGCAAGATCATCCTTTACCAGTAATCCTGTTTAAGATGGTTGCTAAAATAGGAGATTATGTACCCCGATATTTCAATTAATGCTTCTGCCAAACGTCTCTTTTAAAATGGAGGTACTCTCAGACAAAGAAAAACAATCATATGAAAGCAGATAAAAACAACATTTCCTAATGACTAATCTAGCTGAAATAATTCAATAGCAATATTGTGAAGGAAAACAAAATACTGTCTTTTTGTCAACTAGCACATTATTCTTCTTTCTATTGATGATTTGCCCTTATATTCTGAGTATTTACTCAGGCTGTAAACGGTTAGATATAATGCTGTGCTAAAGCTTGACCTTGATACTGTATTTTACTGAAAACCAATTTATTCATCCCACCAAATTATAGAATAAAATAAAAGAACAATGAATGCCTAATCACCCAGAATTATCCAGGTGAATATTGTTTACTTATTCTTCTTTTAGTAACTGTGGTGGAAGATGTTGCTTTCAAGGCATACCTTTCCAAAGTCCTCTTATTTATCTCTTCTCGTTTGTATGTGTGTTTCGAATGTTGACAAAAGTCATTTTAACTCTATCCTGTTCTTTCAACAAATTTATTTCTTTTGTTATTTCTTTGAACAATCTCAGCGAGTTTAGGATGATATATTGAATATAATAATGAAATATCAGCAAGCATCCATTGATATTCAGTGTTGAGAAAAATAAGAGCAAGTTCAGGTAAGTTTTTCTTTATTTTTATATAAAATAACAGAATGCCCAGAATGTTGGTGAAGTAACAGGAGTACTATTTGCCCTTGTATTACCCTGCTTTGTGATCTTTAAGATTTAAAATGTTTAAAAATTTAAAACCCTCGCATCCTGGACATAAACTGTTTCAACTCCAGCCTCAAAACATTGCTACAGAGTACTGCATACCAAGACAACTAGACACAAGAACAGTTTTTTCCCGAACGCCATCACTCTACTAAACAAATAATTCCCTCAACACTGTCAGACTTTTTACTAAATCTGCACTTCTATTTCTACTAGTTTTTCTCATCATTCCTATCATCCTTTTCCTCCCACTTAGGACTGTATGACTGTAACTTGTTGCTTGTATCCCAAGATTTTTATTAATATTGATGGTTTCTTCATTGCTTATTTGACCCCTATGACAATCATTAAGTGTTGTACCACATGATTCTTGACAAATGTATCTTTTTCTTTTATGTACACTGAGAGCATATGTGCCAAGACAAATTCCTTGTGTGTCCAATCACACTTGGCCAATAAAATTCTATTCTATTCTATTCTAAAATACAGCTAGCAAAGACACTATCACAATTTTCCTTAGGAAACCTGCTAATATGTTTAGTTTGCCTGTTTTCTTTCAGTGGAAACCATTCCAAATTGAAACATACATAAAACCTGCTTCCCAATTTGTGTGCAACTTCACTGTTGATCTTATTCCTTCGTATTGTGTGATTATACTTCAATGTCTTCAGGAAAGTAAGGTGATGGGTTGTACTGATGGCTGAAAAGCAAGATCATTATATTTATCTTGCATTTTGGCCATCAATTATCCCTCAAATCTTCTAAATCCAATCTTGACAACCAACAAGACAAGACCTTGCATTTTCCATTCCAGCAGCCAAGTCACAAGGACAAACAATATTGCCAAACACTCCAGACTACCAGTACTGGCAGGCCTCAAGAAATTTAACATCTACGCAGAGCAAAAAGGAGTTCAGTATTCTTTTGATCCTTGAATTCCAGCCAGTACAATTTGTCAAATGTTATTATTTAAAAATAGTCTGTGGGAAAGCCCTGAGCACAAGAAATATATTTTAATTGTAATATTCATTGTTTAGACCTGGGAAGAAAACAGATTATACAGAAAATTATTGAACAAAATCTGCTGCACATATTAAAATTTAATAACAACATAGAAATCTACAAATTCTTAGCCAAATATGTAAATTATTCTTGTTTTTTCTTAGAAAATGTCTGTGTTTTTAACACACAATTGTCAAACTGAAATTCAGTTACAACATATATTACTGACTTGGTTTTTTTCATATTAGAATAGAATAGAATAGAATTTTTATTGGCCAAGTGTGATTGGACACACAAGGAATTTGTCTTGGTGCATATGCTCTCAGCGTACATAAAATAAAATACATTTGTCAAGAATCATGTGGTACAAGACTTAATGATTGTCATAGAGGTCAAATAAGCAATGAAGAAGTAATATTAATAAAAATCTTAGGATATAAGCAACAAGTTACAGTCATACAGTCAACATGGGAGGAAATGGGTGATAGGAATGATGAGAAAAACTAGTAGAATAGAAATACAGATTTAGTAGAAAGTCTGACAGTGTTGAGGGAATTATTTGTTTAGTAGAGTGATGGCGTTCGTGGAAAAACTGTTCTTGTGTCTAGTTGTCTTGGTGTGCAGTGCTCTGTAGCGATGTTTTGAGGGTAGGAGTTGAAACAATTTGTGTCCAGGATGTGAGGGGTCAGTATTTTCCCCGCCCTCTTTTTGACTTGTACAGTATACAGGTCCTTAATGGAAGGCAGATTGGTAGCGATTGTTTTTTCTGCAGTTCTGATTATCCTCTGAAGTCTGTATCGGTCCTGTTGGGTTGCAGCACCAAACCAGACAGTTATAGAGGTGCAGATGACAGACTCAATGATTCCTCTGTAGAACTGTATCAGCAGCTCCTTGGGCAGTTTGAGCTTCCTGAGCTGGCGCAGAAAGAACATTCTTTGTTGTGCTTTTTTGATGATGTTTTTGATTTTAGGTCTTGAGATATGATAGAACCTAGAAATTTGAAGGTCTCTACTGTTGATACTGTGTTGTCTAGTATTGTGAGATGTGGAAGGGTGGAAGGGTTTCTCTTAAAGTCTACCACCATTTCTACGGTTACATTATTACAGGATACAATATCCTTCATCAAAACAGTAAATTGTGAATTAGTTTGGTTGAAGAGTTGATGTTATATATTATTCATACCTTTTTTGTGCATCAGGAGGGTTTTTTGTTCAGTTATGTTTATGTTAAAGAAGATAAATTATATTTTTTCCCAGATAGAGAGAGATTTTTATATATTCTGAAGAAAGAATGACTACTGAAGGAAAAATAGGAAAATTCTTTTTAAAAATCTATTGTGGATAAACAGAGGTTTCTGAAATGCTGAAAAAAATGGTTCAATTATTAAAAATGGAAGAGAACCGCATATTTAAAGAATGATACAGGACAGTTGCCATGAATTATAGAGATTGTGTCAAAAACCTAAAGCACTGAATGAGCTTGAGACTATCAAGAAATTTCCAAAATGATAAAAAAAAAAAAAACCCCAAACCACCCACCCATTTTTCAGGTATATGAAAAAAAAGGAAAAAAATCTATGCTAAAAGTTAATTAAAAGAAGAAAGAATGAATTGGTAATGGCAAGAAAGCAAATTCATATTTTTTTAATGTCTTCTCTTAACAGGGAAGAAAAATTGTAGCTCATTTTGTCATTAGCAGAAGGAGAGAGGAGAAGCTCAGGATTAACAGAGAGAGAATTAGGGAACGTTTATCTAATTTAAATGAATTCATGCCTGCAGGGTCAGATGACTTATATGGTTATAATTATAATTCCTATAATACGGTATAATAGGAACTGATGGGAAAACTGCTAATTATAATTAATAGCTTTAAAGACTGGGGATAAATGCTGCAGTATATCTTGATATCAGCAAGGAATATGACAATGTTTCCTATGATAGCCTAATTAATAAATAGTAAAATATGGGCAAGCTGACATAACTACTAGGCAGATTTGTAATTGGCTGAATCAGAAGTACTGATATACAACTGATTCCATATCAGATTGGAGAGTAGCATCAACTAGAGCAGGGGTCCCCAAACTTTTTACACAGAGGGCCAGTTCACTGTCCCTCGGATTGTTGGAGGGCCGGACTATAAAAAATACCTATGAACAAATCCCTATGCACACTGCACATACCTTATTTTAAAGTAAAAAACAAAATGGGAACGTACTATTTAGAGGGGGGGGAAAGAAGTCTGCAATTCATATACTGTATGTTTATGTTTTGTTTTTAATTTTATTTTGTTAACATCTGCTTGGCTATACAAGGTATTCTTGGCTTATAGAAAAATGTATAAAGAAGGAAGGAAGCACTTTGGCATAATGGTTAATAAGTTAGAAATATAATTGGTGTTGTACTTTTTTGAGGAAGGAATTTAATTAAAAGAAAATGAATGTAACTGGATGACAAAATTAGGAAAAAAAACTTTTGAAACTTCTTTGATGATTGATATTAGTTACTAACAAAACACCGAATTTTATTCATGGAAAATTAGATGTGCTCCTGTCACTCACCCGCGGGCCGGATAAATGGCCTCAGCGGGCCGCATGTGGCCCGCGGGCCATAGTTTGGGGACCATTGAACTAGAGGATCACAGAGATTTGTACTGATAGAAACATAGAAACATAGAAGTCTGACGGCAGAAAAAGACCTCATGGTCCATCTAGTCTGCCCTTATACTATTTTCTGTATTTTATCTTAGGATGGATCTATGTTTATCCCAGGCATGTTTAAATTCAGTTAGTGTGGATTTATCTACCACGTCTGCTGGAAGTTTGTTCCAAGGATCTACTACTCTTCCAGTAAAATAATATTTTCTCATGTTGCTTTTGATCTTTCCCCCAACTAACTACAGATTGTGTCCCCTTGTTCTTGTGTTCACTTGATGATGTTCAAATATGCATATGACACAAAATCAAGAAGAACTGAACATAATTAATAGGATGAAATCAACAAAAAAAAACAATGTACTGCAACAGAGAGGAAAACCTGAAATCATAAACTTAGAATTTTATAACTGGTGGGTTAAAAAAGATTTGAGTGCTCTAGTAGAGTATGTTGAACATGAGCCAACTATGTGATGCAGCCACTGAAAAGTCAAATGATATTTCAAGATGTATTAACAAGAGAATAGAGTTCAGATTATGGAAATAATTGTTTTCTACGTCATCTTAGAGCTGCATCTGGGATACTGCATCAAGCTTAAATATCATAGCCCAATGATGGTGAACCTTTTTTTCCTCAGGTGTCGAAAGAGCGTGGGCACATGGTCTTGCATATGCCCGAGTGCCCACACTCATAATTCAGTGCTTGGGGAGGGCAAAAACAGCTTCCTCCACCACCACCCCAGAGGCCCTCTGGAGGCTCAAAATGGCCTGTTTCCCAAATTCTGTTGAGTCAAATAGGCTGGTATTTTGCCCTCCCCACAGAGGATCTTGGAAGCCAAAAATGCACTTCCGGAGCCTCTGTGTGAGCCAAAAATCAGCTGGCTGGCACAGACATGTACTTGGAGCTGAGCCAAGGCAATGGCTCATGAGCTAGCAGATATGGCTCCGTGTGCCACTTGTGGCACCTGTGCCTTAGGTTCACCATCACTGCCATAACCTAAAAAGAACACTATGAAAATGGAACAAGCTTAGAGATGGCTTACCAAGATGGTGAGGGAACTAGAAACTAAGTGATGTGAAGACACATTAAAGGAACCAGGCACTACTCCAAGGAAGAAAAATGCAGAAGAGAACTGATTACAGACTTCTGATATATAAACAGATATCATACACAGAAAAAAAGAAACAGGGAGTAGAATAGAACAGAACAGAATAGAATAAGTTGGAAGGGACCTTGGTGGTCTTCTAGCCCAACTCCTGGCTTAGACAGGAAACCATTTCAGACAAAGCATTGTCCAATCTCTTCCTAAACATTTCCAGTGTTGGAGCATTCACAACTTCCGTAGGCAAGTTGATCCACTGATTAATTGTTGGGAAATTTCTTCCTAGTTCAAGGTTGTTTCTCTCCTTGATTAGTCTCCATCCATCTAGGATAACTCACCATGGCTAACTTGCCACACGACAACTTGCCATGGTCAACTTGCCATGCGACAACTCATCATGGGACAATTCAACACTGTATTAATTATTTCACTAAGTTACTTTTATTATTGATGATCATGTTTTCATCAAAATTATTGTAACTCTTTTTTTGGATTGACTTTCTTTATTCAATTAATGTCAAGGGTTCCATTGACATTAATTTAACTTTTGTATTTGTATTGTCCTCAGCAAGTTAGCTGTGGCAGTTTTCTCACTGCAAGTTGTCCCATTCCAAAAGATACAGATGTGTTTTCTCTTACATCAGTGGGCAGGATTAGTGGATTATATCCATGGAAAAGATAAATTTGTTAACCAATAGAATAAGCTGTTTTATGAAGTGTTTTCCTTCACTGCAGGTCTTCTAACAAAGGTCATAAATACTAAATTTTCAGCAGATTCTACACTGGGCAGAATGTATTAGCTAACTTCTGAAATCCCTCTCCTTTGACTGTGTAATAACCATATGAGGTATGAGTTCCTCCTGGTTTGGACCAGTTTGCCTGAATTGGTAGCGACCCACTGGTGATATCACAATGAAATCACAGTTCCAGTTTGGTCAGTGGCAGTTTGTAGGTGCTTCCAACTTTTTTTAAAAAATGCTTTATTTTTTAATTTTCATTTATATTTTTCTTCTGAGCATAAGCAGAAACTAAGTTTCTGGAACTGTGCATTCAATTGCCATCTTGTTTTTGGCTGTGTTTGACACAGGTCCATGAGGTGCACCCAGGGCCATCGATAGACCGGTACTACTGGAAGTACCGTCACGGGCCCGGCGAAATTGAACAATTAGGGGGGCCCGCAGTCAGCAGCTCCTTGCACATGCGCAGACTGTCACCTCAGCAAAGTAAAAGGCCGGGCCATTTACTTTGCTGAGGTGAGGCAGGCCCATGGCTTCTCCCCGCTCCGCCCCTGCTGAGCGCGGCACTTTCAAAGTGCATGGCAGTTATGCCTCTGCGCCCGTCTGAATTGGCTCCTCCCCAGAGTGAAGACTGGGCTGGACTGGGGCCCAGGGCCAGGGGAAAGCCCCGTGCCATCCCCTGAGCCGCCTAGCCCGGGCGCCGGAGAGAGAACATCCGGCATCAGAAGAGGCCAAGTACGGCCAGGAACCAGCAGGCGGTGAGCAGGAAGTGATAAGCTGGCAGGAGAAGTTGGAACGGGCCTGTCGTTTCCCCTGGATTTGCTGGCGGTGAGTCGAGGCTGCCCAGCCAGTTGGACGGGTTGGGCCTAGCCTGGGAAGCCCGAGCTTGTCAGGGCCAGTAAAAGCAGCAGTCGCCTCCCTTTTTTTCCCTCGCTCTCTCTCTCTCTCCCCCCCCTTCCCTCCTTCCTCCCACCCTCTTCCCCGAGTTTCAGTTCCTGAAGGGGGGGAGGAAAAGGCTCCTCTGGGCTCCAACGGGAGGCGGCGAGGCGCTTTGGAGCCCCTATTTCCCTGGAGGGGAAATCACTGAGCGCCTTGGGGAGACGGGATCCCCCGCGCCCAGGAGGGAGGGAACAGCCCTTACTCCGAGGATCCGGCCTCCTCCGGGCTGGGCCCTGGAGTCATGGACCTGACGCAGCAGGATGCGGAACTGCCCGACCCTCCTGAACCCCCCATTAGGCAGCTGAAAGCCGGGGACCCCAAACCGGAGCCCGAGAGCGGCGGCTCTGGGGCCAAGAGGAGGTCCGGAGCCCGGCAGTTGCTAGCCCTGGCTTTTGAGGTGCCCGACTTTGCCCAGACGCCGACAACGACACAGCCCGAGGTGCGCCGCCTCTCCCTCCCCTTGAGCGGAGTTCCCAGTGCTGCTTCTCCCAACTGCTGCGCTTCCCCTTTTGTTGGGAAACCCCTGCTCGCTCTCTCGCTCCCCCCCTTCGCCCTTCTCTGCTTCTGCAAGTTTCTCAGCACGCCTGCCCTCTTTTCCAGGCTCCTTCTCCCCCTTCTTCCTTCGTCCCTTCCCCCTCCCTCTTCCTTCCCTCCTTACTTCTCTCTCCCTCCCTCCCTTCTTCCTTCCTTCTCTCTCCCTCCTTCCCTTCCTTCCTTCTTTCCTTCTTTCCCTCCCTCCTTCCCTCCCTCCCTTCCTTCCCTCTTTCCTTTTTTCTTTCTTTCTTTTCCTCTCCCTCTCTCCTTCCCTCCCTCCCTCCCTCCTTCCCTTCTTTCCCTCTCTCCTTCCTTCCATCTCTCCTTCCCTTCTTTCCCTGTCTCCTTCCCTCCCTCCCTCCTTCCCCTCCTTCCCTCCTTACTTCTCTCTCCCTCCCTCCTTCCCTCCTTCCTTTTTTCCCTCTCTCTCCCTCCCTCCTTCCTTCTTTCCCTCCCTCCCTCCTTCCTTCTTTCCCTCCCTCCCTTCTTCCTTCTCTCTCCCTCCTTCCCTTCCTTCCTTCTTTCCCTCTCTTCCTCCCTCCCTCCTTCCCTCCCTCCCTCCTTCCCTCTCTCCCTCCCTTCCTTCCTTCGTTCCTTCCTTGAGCTCCTTAAAAGTTGGGGCGGGCGCCCTTTGCAATGCCATATTATAGGGGGAGAGCATCAACTAGCGGGTGTCAAAAGGCTGCTCCATGATGCCTGCCCGGTTGTAGCTTTCACGAGTACTTCTTGAGTACATGCAGATAGATAGCTTCAAGAGCCTTACTCAGTGTCACTGCTGTGCCGCATTAGACCGAGAGCACCAGTGTTTCAGGCTTTCAAGTCTTACCTAGACATGGGTGATTAAACTTGAGGGGTTTCTCTCCTCTTTTTTTGCATGCCAATGTTCTCTTAGTGTGTAATTACAATGAATTTGGTCAGGTAGCTGAGTCATCAACATAAGCTTTATGCTGTTATTTAATAGTACTGAAAGTGGTATAAATAATCAATGTAAAATACTAGACATAGTTGGTTCTGGTGCGTATGCATTATGTCATGTAATATGGCAACGTAAAGTATTGCTAGTAAATTATGATGCTAGACTGTTCATTGCTGAAATATTGTAGCAAGGTGTAACTGATGAAAGGAACAAGCTATTTAAAGGAAATTTATTTATTTATTTATTAGATTTGTATGCCGCCCCTCTCCGTAGATTCCATACCCTCTGGCTGGCAACTCTGATAGTGTGGTTGCAGTATTTTATAAAAGGATTTTTTTTTTAATGTATAATATATAGCTGGAATATGTGACCCAGTTTTAAATACTTACAAGAATGTTACTGATTGGGTGTTTTGTTGCCTTGTTACTGTTTTTTTGCAATTTGCTTGTGGAAATCTTTGTATAAAATAGAAGACAGAGGCATGTCGATTTTAATTAAAAGCTGATGACTTTATTTGTTCAACCAAAATGATCTAATTGGGAAGTAGTCAAGTTTTGCATTTGTATTCATGTGATAAATGTGTATACATATACCTGCCTAACAAAGTAGCTCAGTCAGTGGATAATCACACCATCCCCAAAGCTATTGCTATATGCTAAATAATAATTAATAAATGAATTAAAATACAGTGGGTTATCCCTAAACTCTCATGAAGTTGCTGGCATCATGCTTAAATATGTATGGAGAACAAAATGCACCTGCCATTACTAGCTTTTACTTTGCAAGAGTATCATTTGTTATATGTTGTGTTGTCTAGTGAATATTTGTATATGTTTACAGTTCACTGTGCTTTCCTTTATGATGTCATATTTGCACTATAGTAATAAACATACTTGACCAAAAGATTTAACAAAATGACTCATATTATTAACCTGTCAATCAAGTGTACCTTTTTGTAGTGGCAGGGTTTAATTTTTTTTTTTTGTGAAATGTAAATTTAATACATAATTGGTATGTCACAAAATAAAGTAGTTTTAAAATGGCAGGGAGGGGGGCCCCAGACACTTAGGCTGTATGGGGCCCCAAAAAACTGGGTGCACCCACGTGGCAGGGGAGAAATTGAACCAGTAGTGAAGTTAGAACCCACCCATGAGCCATATGTATATGTGCATACTCACAAATGTCCATAACCATATAAAAGCCAGAAATCCAAAATAATAGTGTGACTCAAGTTTTGTTTAACTTCTTAATGGAGTTTATCTAGACAGAATTGATGCTGCACTTTATCAGTTGAAAAAAAATGTAGTTCTGTTCTTAAAAACTGAAAGTAAGGAATAGTTCCAGGTCCAGTTTGATGGTCTGTTGCATGCTATCAGGGATGGCACTAAAAGTCTTATTTCAAGCCTTTAATCAATTTTCAAGATTATTAAACCTATCCTGAATACAGAAAATGCTTTTCATGTCCAACATGCACATAGTTCATTGTTCATGTAATAAATATGGAGTCTATGTCTAAAGTGGATAATATAAGATTTCTAAATAAATTTGCATTTAAAATTTCTCTTGTTCAAATGACATCTTGAAGAACCTCAAGCAGATATAACATTTCAGATGACTCACATGAATTTTAACCTCAAAGAGTTTTCGGAGAGGGGCGGCATACAAATCCAAATAATAAATAAATAAATAAATATCTAAAGACTCTAAACATCCATAAGTTATTTTTCCTAGTAGAAGTACTCTGTATGCAAACCTCCAATATAATAAAGGATTGAAGCAATATTAATCTTTGTAACAGTTTTTAATGAAATGATGTGATTTCTACTTTCTGGAACTATCAACTGTTGACTTATACAACTGAATCTAAAAGTTGTTTGACTTCCTCCCAAAGGAAGGAAGAAATCTTTATAAGAAATCTTTTGATGATTTGGTGCTAGATGTTGTCAAATGCTTTAGCAGAGCATTTGACAAAGTAGACCACAACCTACACCTTCACAAGTTAGAAAAAAGTGGGATAGACAGCTACACAACTAGTTAGATTAACAACCAGCTTACTAACCATACCTGATGAGTAGTCCTCAATGGGTCTAAGTCCATATGAAGAAAAGTAAGCAGTGGAGTACCACAAGGTTCTGTCCTAAGCCCAGTACTCTTCAATATCTTCATAAATGTCCTAGATGAGGGAATAGAAGAGGACCTAATCTAATTTGCAGATGATACCAAGCTGGCAGGAGTGGCTAATACCCCAGAGGACAGGCTTAAGATGCAGATGGACCTTAACAGACTTCAACACTGAACCCAATCTAACGAAAGGAAATTCAATGTAGAGAAAAGTAAAGACCTATATCTAGGTAAGAAAAACCAAAAATATACATATGAATTGTGTGAAACCACACTCAATAGCAGTGAATATGAGGGGGATTTTGGAATCTTGATGGACAACCAACTAAATATCAGGCAGCGATGTGCGGTGGCAGCCAAAAAAGCCAATGTAATCCTAAATTGCATTAATAGAGTGATACAATCTAGGATTATGGAGATACTAATACCACTCTATAAAGCCTTAGTTAGACCACACCTTGAGTACTGCGTACAATTTTGGTCATCAATTTTGCAGAATGATTGCAGAGGAATCTTACAGAAACAATGGATTACTTCATTTATTTTTAATATTGTCCCTTTTATATCGCCACATTTTTTTACTTTGCAAACCCTATGTTTGTCTTCACCCCCAACCTCATAAAGAGCTGGTAGGATGGACAAAGCCTAAACAGAAGGTCTCAATTTATTTCACACAAGCATGCACGCACCCACATACGTATGCACACAGAGAGAGAGAGAGAGAGAGAGGAAGAGAGAGAGGAAGAGAGAGAGAGAGAGAGAGAGAGAGAGTGGCTGTAGCACCAACTATGCTACTGTTTAACTGGAAATTAATCTGTTCAACTTTGCAAATCAACAAACTGGTAAAAAATTCTTGTGGGAGGGAGCCTATATCGATTGTATTTTAGAGTTCAAATTACTGTTGAAAATGTATCAAACTCCATTTAATATAGATAAAATATATCTGGTCATGAAACAATACAAATATTATTTTTCCTGCCTTAGCTCCAAGACAAAGCAATTCTGTTTGGAATGAAAATGAGATAGGTATAAATAAACAAATAATGAACATCTGCTGATTAAATCATTTCACAGCTGTGGTGATTGAAGCCCACAAAAAGTGACTCTATCCACAGTACTCTCTCATCCACTTAGCCACTTTTTCTAACTGGGTCACTGAATTATTGATATTAAGCTTCTTGAAAATATAGCATCCAATTATGCCACAGGCTGAATTTGTTTCTTGTTTTCTAGAAAATACCTAGTATGGAATTTGTGGAATGTGCACACACACAATTGTCCACTTTGTATTTTTTTTTCTACCAACACAAAATTCCTTGAATTTTGCATAAGGATCAAAAGAACTATTTCTCTGTGGCCATTTTTTAACTAGTTTTCTGAACTGTTACATTGAAATTACACAGCACCAGTAATTTATGGTCATCCGTAATATCTCTCCTTTTGACATTTATTTCAGTCTCAGTAAATGGTGCATTCAGGCAGAGTTTTCTCTTTCTTATTTTTTACTATAGTTAGAAAAAAAAATTCTCTTGCTTACTTTTGTCTGACCCTGAACTGCCAATAAATGGTTAGACACTTTAATGAAGCCAGGTTCTCTGTTTAAAGCAAGATTCTGAGTACAGCTTGGGGCCAGTAACAAAATGCTTTAATCAGAAAATTCCTAGAAACAGCTACATAATTTGTAGCCTATTCCATTCCAGGGATTTGGCACTAGCGGTAAAGTTACTATGTAAAGATAAAGGAAAAACTTTTCACAAAGACTTCCAATGATAGTATATCTACCTATTCCTCATGCTGCTTACCCAACTCTACTGCCATGATAACCAATCCAACTCCCTCTAAACCCTAATGACATTGCAGCTTCTATGATCAATCTTCTTAAAACCCTTGAAGACTCTGTCCAAATAAAAGTCCAGCCAACAAGAAAAACATGTTTACTCATCCCTGATTTCTCCATCATGTAGCCAAATTCAGATTCCTGCATGGTGGTATAAAAGTATATTTACTATGTCATGTAATGATAGGTGAGAATAACTTTGAATGAAAGGGGTGCAGAAGAGAATGAGAAAGAGAACATAGCTGTTTATTAAATTAACTGAAATCATCTCCCCCCACATACACACTTTCTGTTTTAAAGCAGGAAGTCTTTTGTTAAATTAAAAGGCCTAGTAGAAAATAGCAATGTATTGCTTCTATAAATTATACCAAAATTAAGATTTTGTAAAATCCTTTTCCATTAATGACAGTAATAGGACTGGATGTAAGGCCAGTTTGAGACAAAATTTGTCTGAAATGGTGTAGGGTGGTAAGGGCGAACCTTTTTTTTCCTCAGGTGCCGAAAGAGTGTGAGAGTGCACTATTGCGCATGTCAGAATGCCCATACCCATAATTCAATGCCTGTGGAGGGCGAAAACAGCTTCTCTCACCCACCCCCCACCCCCAGAGGCTCTCTGGAGGCTTGAAATGGCCTCTTTCCTAACTTCTAGTGGGCCCAGTAGGCTCCTGTTTCACCCTCCCCAGGCTCCAAAGCCTTCTCTGGAGCTTGGGGAAAATTAAAACACCCTCCCCCATCCCCCCCCCACACCCCGAGGCACTCTGGAAACCAAAAACACCCTCCCAGAGCCTCTGTGTGAGCAAAAAATCAGCTGGCCAGCACACATGCATGTTGGAGCTGAGCTAGGGCAACAACTTGCATACCAGAAGATATGGCTCTGTGTGCCATCTGTGGCACCCGTGCCATAGGTTCACCATTACTGATGTAGGGTTTCCTGCCTAAGCGGAGGGTTGGACTAGAAGACCTCCAAGGTCCCTTCCAACTCTCTTATTCTATTCTAACCAACTCAGGAAACAAGCCAACAATGAAAGCCTCAACATTCTTTTTTGTTTTGGCCATTTCTAGTAGAATGTGACAACATCAAACAGGATTATGAAGTCCCGTTGGTTCTATTTGAAAAAAAAAAGATGGCTTTGTGAAACCTTATGTTTTTCTGAAACACTGCCCATTTGCTTAGAAATGGAACAAGCATAAAATAAGAGCATGATAAGATCAGGGGACTAGGCAGCATGAGACAGAGTTGTCACAGGTTTTCCTGTGCTAACTAGTTGTTTTATGACTACTTACAACCAGTATTACAACCATTTTGTGAAAACATATATAACAGTGCATCAAAATTTCAAATTTGCCATCATTCATTTCTACTAAAAGCCAGGACATTATAGATTATTAAGAAGACAGAAGAATACCACCACCACCCCACAAACACACTTTTAAATGTCTATCTTTCTGCTAAATAATTAATAAATGAAAACAGAACAAAAGAGAAAGAAAATTACATATTTACATGATCTTTTTGTTAAAGTGTTCTAAAATCTACTTTATGAGCATTGCCATTGTTTATTTCATTAGATCCCTCATCTGCAATATATTCATTCTCTATATAAATAACCATATTAAGGCTGCAGATGTTTTTCCTCTGTCATAGCCAAAGCTCACTCACAGCTAGGCTAGAAGTTGTCTTCTGTCTTCAGTTTACTATTTAAAATTTCCTAAATAATTGGTTATTTAGGGCTCCCTCCAGCACAAAGTTCATAGAGATTTCAGAGTTGCCTTTTCTGTTTGCCCATATTCTACCTGCTATATAAAGTTAAACGTAAAAAGAAAAATAATGTTCCATTAATGGCATTGAATGTATTTATACTTCTTTTTGTGGATCAATTTAGCATATTATATATTTTGACAAATGACAGAAGGAAGGTCAGAAGGAAGTTTTAACCCCTGCTTCTGAAATTCAATGTGTATCTGAAATGTATAAATGCTGGAATGGGGGAATAGGTAGAATAGAACAGGGTTGGGGTGTTCATAAGAAGATGGAAATTACAATTATGGTACGTATTTGGACACAACTAGTTTCTAATATA
The DNA here is from genome assembly GCF_031021105.1 of Erythrolamprus reginae. Lineage (NCBI taxonomy): Eukaryota > Metazoa > Chordata > Lepidosauria > Squamata > Dipsadidae > Erythrolamprus > Erythrolamprus reginae. Next base: position 218,081,341 of record NC_091952.1, on the reverse strand, counting down.
TAATTCATTGTACTCAGAGAAAAGTAAAGCTGGTTTCTTACTTTTTTGGTAATGACTTAAATTTTTCAAGCCTGGGTCTAATTGAAAAGTAAAGAGTTTGCTCACTATAAGATGAGACTCCAGAATTTCAGTTCCAGTATGGTGAGGGACTGTAGGAAGGATGGACAGTTGATACAGTCTTTCAGGGCAAATACCCACAGCTAGGGGTGGGCAGCAGGGCAGGACGGGGTGGAATACTGTTTCACCGGCGAAAATGAAGCTGTGTGCCCAGCTCTAGCTGACCATCCTCCCCTTCCATCCTCCTCCTCAGAAAGTGGCAGGGAGACCAGCACCAACAGCCCCCTCTTTTCTAAACAGCTGATTGGCACCAGTTTGCCTAGATATCCAGCCTGAGGCAGGGGGTGACCCAGGAAGGAGCACGCGGGAAACACAAAGCAAATTGTCACCCCAGAGAGCAACACTGGTGAGGTTGTAAGTCAAAGACTTAACAGTTCACTTGAACAATGATGATTGTTCAAGCCTCTCCCACTTGATCACATGTCTGCCAAGCCACTCCCGCTCAGTCACATGACCATCAAGCCACACCCACAAAATAAGTCACACCCACAGGGTGGCAATAAAAATTTGGGTGGCCCATTACTGCCCACATCCATTCGGCCTTGTCATGGTTAGGTCTGAACCTGTTAACTCCCATCCAGACCAGCATAGTCGCCAGGCACCAGCACAGCACAACATGGTTGCTCTCCTCTGCACTTTTTCTAGAGTCTCAACATCTTTTTTACAGTGTGGTGACCAAAACTGCATGCAGTTCTCTAGGTGTGGTATTACTAAAGCTTTATATGGTATTAATACCTCACTTGACTTTGATTGTATCCCTCTGTGAATGCAATTTAGGATTGCATTGGCAATTTTGGCTGCTTCTGCACATTGCTGGCTCATATTTAGCTGGTTGTCCACTAAGACTCTAACATCTCTCTCACAATCACTGCTATTAAGCCTGGTTTATACACAGTTTATATGTGTTTGGTTTTTCTTACCTAAGTGTAGGAATTTACTTTTCTCTATATTGAATTTCATTTTATTAGATATGTAAAAAAATGTGTTAGATAATGAGCAGGTCGAATGGCTGGCTCTTCAACAAAAGCTGGCTTTTACTTCTCTAACACTTGGGGCTTCCTCAAGCATTTTAATCCTGTAGTATTTAATTTCAAGGCATGATCCAATTCCAGGCATTACTAGGAATTAAGACTTAGATGAGCAGGCCTGTAATTGTCTTGATTATGAAAGCCATGCTTCCTTCATTTTGAGTCTGAGTACTTAGAAAAACAGCTTTGTTATAAAAGCTGAAATGCAACTGACTTACTGACTATGCAAACCAAATCCCAAATACAACTGACTTACTGACTATGCAAACCAAATCCCAAATCATCAGTACAAAATGGTAATTAGTAATTACTAATGGAGTCAAAAGCCAAGTCATAGTTGAAGCAAATGGGGGAAATAAATCAAAATTTTAAATGCTTTTAATTAGTTCATAAGTTATGAGAAAGATTTAAAATGGATAAAAATACCACTACTTATGATATGGAATAAAGTAACAAGAATTTGAAATGCAACTGTGTATAGTTGAACATGTAATTGCTAAAATGTATAAAGTTTTGTTGAAATGTGAAAAGAAGATGCACAAGTTGAGGAATGTATGGTAAAGTGGGCTGAGAATTTTGTTTAAAATATATACTGTAAATGGATCAATGGGAAAATGCCTGGTCAAAAAGGTTGAAATTTATATACTGTTATGATCATAAAGAGAATATTTATAAAATTGTACATCATTGGTACAATACACCAAGGAAATTATCTACAGTGTGTTCTGCCTGGCTACTACTAGTAGCCACCCACGAGCACAGAAACACACAACAGAAGGGCAATAAATCAAAAAATCTCTTATGTATAAAGGCTAAAAACTGGCTTGAATGCAAGACCAATTACAGTTTTACTAGTCCCAAAAGGTCAGAGTTACTCACTCAAAAGTTCACCTAATACGTTTAGGCTTGTGCCAGAGCAAAGGGATGATTTATGAGTCCATGAAGTCAGAATTCCACACTCAAATCTGCACAGCCTTTTTCTGCTTGAATGTCAAAGGGTTCTCAAAAAGCCAAACCAAAATGCAACCAAGCTGCAACAATTTTCTTTCTTCTAAACACCAATGATAAACACCCACACCAAGCACTTCAACCTTCCCTTTTTTTATCTGGGTTTCAGCAATGTCATTAACTCTTAACAACTGCACTCTATTATCTGTTTCTATGCTTGCACAGCTGTTTCTGCCTTCCCAAGATTCTTCTCATGTGGGGATTCAAGATAGGATTATTCATGATGTCTTCCCCTTCTGAGTCTGAAAACCTTCTAGCTGGTGGGCTGGCTGGTGGGCTGGCTGAACCCATTCCCCTGTCTGTCTCTTCCTCCTCCCTGCCTTCCTCTGCCTGTGATTCTGCTTCACTGTCCGAGGCATCTGGCTGCTGCAACCGGACTGGTCTTTCTGTACACAGATGACTCCCACCTATCTACATCAAAATCCCCAGCTACAGGAGCTGCCCTTAAGCCAACCACAACATAATGTATAAAGGCATTACCAATGTATGTTGGAAATGTGAAAAACTTGAAAGGACATTCTACCATGCTTGGTGGACAGCTGAAATAAAAAGGCTGAACTCAGGCAACATCTTGGTTTTCTTAATACTTTCTTCCAATTAAATATAAATAACAAAATATTCTAGTCCTGGTATCTAAGGCAATGAAATATCCTGATGCTATTTGGGTCTTAGAGCAATCATCAAAATTAGCATCTCCGTTCTTTCCGTTTTATTCAAAAATTTCAAGTGTGGTTTCTAGGTAGAAATTACGTTAGGTAAGGTATTTTCTTTACCTAATTTCTTTAATTAAATTGTAATATTCTCCATTTTTGCTAATTCCATTAATTTCATTCTTTCATTGTTGCTACAAGTTATGAGTCTTTCCATCTCTGTGTACATAGAAGCCTTGCTTCTGTGGTTTTACATAAAAACAAAATTCCATGTTTTTTAAAAATATGTTTATCCATCAAGCCTAAAAGAAAAACTTCTGGCTTCTATTCTGTATTCAGTTGAAAAAAAAATTCTGAGTTAAAGGACACTGCAATCTTCTAATTTAATATTCTAAAGCTATCAGAAAACTAAGGGTATAATTGTAATAACATCCCTTTACTATTTGTTCAGATGGTCAGGCCAATTAAAAAACAGATTAATACTGCCACATTGCAAATAAATAGCTGAATGAAATTATTGGCAACACAAATGAAGACTGAAATACTTAAAATAGTAAGATTGTGCTTCTAAATTTCAGGTGGATTATAGTATTATAAGATTTTGCCTTCAGTGATTCATTTGTATCAAATATCTGGAGACCATACCCAAGGAGATCAAAAACATAAATATAACAGTAGCAACAACATAACAAAAAGCCTCACCTATTGCATGTGAATCATGAGAAAGCTTTCAGTTATGCAATCATAGCCACCATCTTGCAATTTTTTTTCATTTTGATAGTTCAATCCTCTGTTTGGATAGCTAATGTAGGGATCATATAGTTCAGGCCATGATCTTCCATACCCTGGTCTGCACCCATAGTGTACACAGCTTGTTCTCTAAAACAGCTTAACAAGTATTAAGGCTTTATAAGATGCAAAAAACATTTGAAGATGCTGTCTTTCTTTAACATGTAAATCTTGGATATCCAAAATCCATAAAATGTGTTAAGTAATATTGGGGTCACACACTGAATTAAACAATAATTCATAGTTACAAAATAAAGCTGGGTTTGACTTTGGTTTACTATGTGCATTGAGAGGGTAATTCAAGCTGTCGTTTGGATGAGAAAGGATCTGAAGGAAGATTTTACAAGTGTCTTTCTGACATTTTCTTTACTGTGACCCCCTAATGCAGGGGTGTCAAGCTTGCAGCCTACGGGCTGAATGCCTCACACCCATTTTAGTGAAAGGGGGAGGGAAGTCCTGATACGTCACATGACACCACCGTGACGACGTGAGTTTGACACCCCTGCCCTAATGTGCACCACCCCCGCCCCTGTCATAAGCAGTGTTCCCCATGGAAGTGTACTAGGTTCTACTCTCTTCATTCTCTACATCAATGACCTCTGTGACCATATTGAAAGCAACTGTGTTCTTTTTGCCGACGATGTGAAACTTTTCAACTCCACTGATAACACACTCACTCTCCAAAAAGACCTGGACTTTGTCTCAGAGTGGTCTAACACCTGGCAATTTCAAATATCAACCAACAAATGCTCTACCCTCCACATCGGCAAAAAGAATCCAAACCGCACATACGAACTGAATAAACAATCTCTCACTGCCAACCCACACTCAGTAAAAGACCTTGGAATACTAATATCGAATGACCTAAGTGCTAAAGCCCACTGCAACAATATCGCCAAAAAAGCTTCTAGAATTGTTAACCTGATCCTACGCAGCTTCTGCTCAGGCAATCTCACACTACTCACAAGAGCCTACAAAACTTTTGTCAGACCCATTCTAGACTACTGCTCATCTGTCTGGAACCCATACCACATCTCAGACATCAACACCCTTGAAAATGTCCAAAGATATTTCACCAGAAGAGCCCTTCACTCCTCCACTCGAAACAGAATATCCTATGAAAATAGACTAACAATCTTGGGCCTAGAAAGCCTAGAACTACGGTGCCTAAAACACGATCATATGCTGCAACGTCCTACTTGTAAATGACTACTTCAGCTTCAACCGCAATAACACAAGAGCACGCAACAGATTCAAACTTAATATGAACCGCTCCAAACTTGACTGTAAAAAATATGATTTCAACAATCGAGTTATCGAAGTGTGGAACTCATTACTGGACTCAATTGTGTCAACCCCTAACCCCCAACACTTCTCCCTTAGACTCTCCACGATTAACCTCTCCAGGTTCCTAAGAGGCCAGTAAGGGGCATACATAAGTGCACTGATGTGCCTTTCGTCCCCTGTCCAATTGTCTTTCCTTTCTTCTACCTATCTTATATATTCTCTTCCTTTCATATTCCTCTCCTCTAAGTTCACTTTCACCCTCATTTATATTATCACATGTCTATTTTTTTCCTATGTATTTGTGTATTGGACAAATGAATAAATAAATAAAATGAATAAATAAAAACATCTATATGAAGTCAAAACTCCAAGTCTCACAAGCCAAATATTTTCCAACTTCTAATTTAAATTAAGCACAACAGATTTTTCTGACTCAAAGGACAGCTTCCAGCATCTATCTGTGCAAAATTATTGTATAACTTAAAAAAAAAAAAATCCATATCAAGAAAAAAAAGAGGCAGGGGGATCCCTTCATTATTACTCATGCCTTTTATTTTGTGATACTCTGACCCCAGATAGCCTCTTTAACTTCATGAAGGCAAGCCAAAACACAGCCTTTGATCTCCATCCATTCTCAGTTCAGTATTGCTTCCTCAACATCTGGACTTCGTGTGCACCCCCTCTTCCCGGCCCATTTCCTCTGAAATGCTGGGTTCATTTTGGTGATGGACATTCAGCTTCAATTCGTGTATTATTGCAATGTTTTCTGGGTTTGTTCAAATAGATTCAATCTGCTACATGGACATAAAACAGACACACATCTGGGCAGGACCAATTCTATTATAGATAGAAACTCTGAATCTTCAGCTGTTTATAACATGGCATAGAGGGGGGAAATTGTATGACATGCAGATCTTAAACATGCAGGAATTCCCCCAGGGGAGAAAAAGATATCAGCTATAATCTAACCTGGCCAAAATCATATTTTTCCAAGATCTTCATGACATACTGTTTCCCATTAAGTTTTGTTTTTTAATAAATAATGAGATGTATCTGACTTTTCAAAACAAACCACTTTATTTATAATTCCATCCCATGTTTTGACTGCAAAATGAAAAAAAATACAAGAATATGTGAAATAGCAGCATAGCTGAACAAGTGGGCCGTTTGCTATATACATTGTTGTAAAGCATATTAAGTCACAATGTATATTATTTGATTTAGATGTAAGTATTATTTAGGCATTAGTGTTGTGGTTTTCCAGCCATGGTTTATGACTCAGCTGCTTTTTCATGAGGGAGGTATCTAACCTTTGGTTAAACCTCTATGGCTTATTGTAATAAACAAACACAGCCTAAAATTGTGCTGAAATCTATCACAATTTTCAGAAAAGATTATGTTGTATGTTGAGAATTAATACAAGACAATAGATAGAACAAGGCACATAGTCAACTATCCTTTAGTTTGGGGGATGTTAAAGGTGAGTAGGCAAAATCTTTCTGCAATTTTAGCTGTATGAAACTTCAATTTACTATCCAATGTAACAGAATATCAGTGCTAATAATCAATGCTAATTATTAATGTTGGGCGAACCAAACTCGCACAATTCGGGTCCATACCAAATTTCATGCCGTTCATGACACCGAACCCGAACCCAAAAATTTTTGAAACTTCGGGCAAAGTTCAGGGTCGCGTTCGGCTTTCAGTCGCCCAGCAGGAGAGTGGGAAATCCCACAATGGGATACCGGGGGTGAGGCTTTGATGTCATGGAGACACCTTCCTCCAGTTTCGGCTGGCCAGGAAGTGACGTCTCCGTGACGTCAAAGCCCCGCCCCGGGAATCCCATCGTGGGATTTCGATGCGGAGGCTGGGGGAGTGGGGGCAAGGGATTCTCCTCTGTCTGCCACCGCCCCCTCCCCTTTGACGTCGGAAGGAGGATGGGCACACACGGTGGGGGGGGAGCGTTTCTCCTCTCCCCAATAATTTGGAGGGGGGAGAGAAAGAGCAGCACCCATTGGGAACTGCAGGGGGGAGAGAAATGTTGACTTAATCCTTCCTAAAGCCCCATTGGCTGGCTGGGTTTGCTTGGAGAAAGGGAGAAGGTCAAAGGAGAATCCACTGCCTTTTGTACGTTTTTATTTTGTCCCAACTCAGCGACCTGCAAAAACTGGAGCCACGCAGGAGAGGTGGGACTGGACCATTTCTGAGGATTGGAGGCAAATGGGGGAAAGCCCAGCTGAAGCTTTGCCAGTGGACCGGAGATGTGCAGGAGAGGCGGCTAGAGCTCTCCTACACAGCTCCAGTCTGCTTTTTAAAATAAAATAAAATAAAATAATTACAGATAAAGAGCAAAGTGGAGAAGGTGCTGGCTCACCCTTGCCACAGCCGCTGCCTCTCTCCAAGGGGCTTTTGGAGGGGTTAAGTCAACATTTCTTTCCCCCCCCTCCCTCCAAGTTATCGGGGACAGGAGAAAACAAACGGCACAAAGCCAGAAAGAGAAAAATTGAAACAATTCTGCTGGCACTCTAAAAGCACCTTCCTCTGCCACCACCAGTGCCCGGTTCCTTCTCCTCTTCTCAGAAGATGACAGCCAGGCGACGTCACGGTGGGCAGGGCCAGAAGGGTTCGGGTTCGAGTTCGAGTTTGGTGACATCACCCGATTTTTTTGTAAAGTCCGCCTGAATCCGCCGAACCCAAATTTCGTCGGGTTCACCCATCACTACTAGTAATTACGCAGATGGGAGAAATTTGCATGTTGGCAAATCACCACCAAGGATATAAACAAAAAATATTTCCTTTTTTTATCAATTATACATTTCCCTTTATTGAAAATTATGGCTATGAGAGGCAATTGAAACCAAGTCTTCGGAGAGGGGCAGCATACAAATCTAATCTAATAAGTAATATGGGGTATAAATAGAAAATTGTTACTCTTGCAAATTATAACTTACATATTATATTTTCCTTTTAATAACAACAAATGCTTCCAGAGAAGGCTTTAACTGGCAATGACCTTGACTCTTTGGCTCTTATGGAGACTCACCTGTTATCAACAGCTAATTTCAATGTTTGGATATATCGACAGTTCCCAGATGCAAACTGTGTCTGCTGGATCATCTGTCCACTGTATTTATAGTAATTTCATCTCTCTGTTCTTCCATAGTATGCATTATCCTTAGCTGGACAAGGATCGTATATCTTTTTAAAAAGAAGATTCATGGTATTGCATGTGATAACATAGCTATGTTTTATGACTTGCCAAATAAATTAACTGAGCTAAAGAAAACTAAGATCAAGAAAAAATGTGTTATACAATTTGCACAATTCTCCCATGTTCTTCCAAAGGTTTTATGGAACAATCCTTCGGAGTGAAGGGAAATGGGGAGCATGCTATCCGTGTTACCGGACATTTCTTGATGCACATATTATTTAGAGAGTAGAGCAACACAATATTTTTATAATTCCCAAATCCTGAAAATAAATGCCATATGCAGAGAATTAGTTTGACTTTCATTGGTTGCATTACTAGTGGAGGGAGGATTATAGTCTTCAATCCTATGAGAAAAGTACTATTTTTGTCTCGGTAATCCAGAATGTTCTTCTTGCTGTAAAATTATTACAAAAATGACACATTTAATCTCCCTGTATAGATCAGCTGTTTTAGTGTATAAGCCATTTATAAAAATGATCTATTTTTTCCAGGCTTATAAAAATAGTGTCACTTTGTGAATCTGGTTTCTTAATAAACAAACTTCAACTGGAGTTCTGCATTGCATCTTTCAAAGTCACTTTTGGCATTTATGTCACACTTAACAAACAACAGAAAGGGAAGGGAAGAGCAAGCCAATATCTTAGATGGATTTGTGGACAAATACAACTTTATTACTGGGGTGGGGGATGTCATGAAAAGGAAGTACTGTAGTGGGAAAATGAAAGAGATACCATTTAGTAAGTTTGGAGAATATCTGAGATCAAACTTGTGTATAGATTTGTTGGTCAAATTTCTGCTTTATAGTTGACGTGCTCTAAATAAAAAAAAAAGACTAGCTCAGATTTTCAAAGTAAGTATATTTTATTAAATATAGCAGTAGCTCCATAGGTGGAAATTTATAGTTTGCTCTAGTGAACCAAGTTGGTTTCTATGATTTTTTTTAGGGGCACTGATATGACAGGCAAAAGAATAGTAGGTAAACAATTAGAATCTGAATTATCATCATGTAATTTTGTGCCTAACTTTTACACAAAATCAACTGGGTGATTTTGGACCAACACCTCTCTCCCTCCCTCCCCCATCCTCCCTCTCTCTCTCCACTACAAGCAATAGAAAATCACTTCTGAAAATTTTTCCCAAGAAAATGGCAAATATTATCCATGCAGTAATAAAGAATAACAAAAACTGACTTGAAGGCACAAAAATAGAAAAGAAAACCATCTGAGCTAAACGTATTAGCAATCAATAATGAAATATGCAATCTTCCAAATGAGTAATGCCTTGTTGGCTTCTATGAACAAACCTTGTGCATGGATATATCCAAGTATTTTGATCGATTGGCTGCTTTGGGTAGATTCGTCATGAAAAAAATTATGCCAACAAATGTCACAAGTCAGTTGGAATGCTGCCCACCAAAGATGTCATTCTGTTGCCTTTGGCTTACTCCTCACAGTCTCTGTTGGTTCTTTCTGGCATCTTGAAGGAGGTACAGTTTTTTCTTATCAAAAATTTACCCCACTGCAGAAAAGGATCTTCACTCCGCTTTTGCAATGCTGGTGGCTATTTGGCGTTCCTTGCATTTTTACTTATGTATAGGGTGTTTTCACTGCCACCACTTGGAGGAGCTAATATCTGCAGCTGTCCAGCACTGATAAATATTTGAAATAATTATTTCAAGAGACAATGAAATATAGATACATATTAGCATTTCATATAATGTTCTAATGCTGGAACATGGGGCACATGAATTGTTCACTCACAAGAGTATATGAAAAAAACTGAGGAAAGCAATAGAAACTGAGAGAGTCAATGGTGCCTAAAAATAAATGCTGTAGCATCAATTATTATCAAATGTGAATCCAACTGTTGTCTTTATTTCATATGTCAAGCTAATGTACTAGCAAACTTATCTATATTATTTTACTATGTGTTCCAAAAGCGAAAAGCAGTTAAGAGAATGTAGAATCATAAAGGTGAAAGAGTTCTCAAAACCAACTGTCCAAATCCCTGTCATTCTAACAACTGTACAGGCCATCTTAGCAAAATTCACAGGAGCTTCATATTTCATATAGAAATACAAGACTCCATTATACAGTAGTACCCATACTTACGAATTTAATTCTTCTACACATAGTTTTCATGACTGAGCAGCGACAATCCTGCAAAAGGGCCCTTAAAGTCCAAGACTCTAGTTTGACTTTGTTCTACTGCTTGTGTTTGCATAATGATGAATTCCAATACTGCATGATCACTTGCCCCCAAGGTTTCTGTAGTTTCAGCACATTCTATCATTTCGTCTCTGTTAGTGAGAACTTAATCCAATATGGCTGATACCCTTGTTCTCTTGTCTACTCTTCGGAAAAGAAAATTGTCTGCTAGGTTTGTTAGGAACCTGTTGAATCATCCACTTGGTGGAAAAACATTGTGCAGATCAAGAAAAATGTGATTGAGAGAAATCTGACAGGAATCATCCCATTTGGACTGAAAAACACAACTATATTAAAAAAAAACAGTTGAAAAATACAAGTGTAAGGATAAAACTTGGATGGGTTGCTTGGGGAATACATATGACATTTTGAAAATATTTAATACTGATTTTAAAAGAAGATGGAGGTAGCAAATTAAAAAGTTATGACTATTCTTTCCTGAAACCTTAGGAATCAAACCTATGACTCTACCAGAGCTATTAAGAGAGACTGAAATCCTCACAGTCCAACATGGAGAAATAAGGCTACACATCTCCTATACATAGTGTTCATCATGACTGAGCAGTGACAATCCTGCAAAAGAGCTCTGCTTTCTGCTAACCTGCAGACTGCAATCTGTTTCAAGATATGACCAGGCAGAATCCAGTCCCATCATTTAAGAAGTGCAATATTTTGAAGCCCACGAAGCTGGTTCTATATTGCTCTGTGGGTGTGTGGGTGTATTGTGTAAAAGGCCATGTTATCCTTGTATTTACTTGCATTTAAATGTCTTAGAAAAGCAAAGCAAGTTACATTTCATCAGCAGTAGTTTTTTCTCCAGTAGCATTTTGAACTGTGGCCATTTGAAGTTTCAATAGTACTGCACTTCTCTCATCCCATTTCTTTTTTAATGACCTCTGAAATCATTGGAAGCTGCCCGTTACTTTTGGCTACCCTCTCTTTGATCATCCTAGACTGTCTGGTTACTAGTATTTTTTGATCTACAGCTACATACATAAGCCAACAATCACACCTAAGAGACTTCTATTACAAGACAATGTTAAAATAAATGACAGAGATTTCATGGGCCACTTCTAGCAGAATGACCTATAATATACAAGCCGTAAGGCCAACACACTTCATTTCTTTCAGAAAATGAAAATGGTAAAACACCAAATTAAACAATAAGTCCTGGCATGCAAAGAGCAAACTATATGACAATCATCAATACAGAAACCTTTGGTGAGATATACTTGGTAACAGAATTATTGTACCTTTGAATTGGTAATACAGCTATACAAGATATTGCCCAATCCATTAAAATGGTAAAATATGCTATTTTGTCCTGAGAACCACCACTGGAGATATCAGCCAATCACAACAGAGGACTTTCTGGTTTTTATTTCAAAACTATTTAAAAATCAGTTTTCACTTCATGCATAAATATCGTATAAAGCAGTTTTTCCCAACTTGTTGCCTTTTGGGTGTCCTGGCTATGCTGTCTGGGTATTGTCCTTCTTTGACCATGAAAGTCCAACATTTCCAGAGGACACCAAATTGGAAAAAGTTAGCTTGCCATATTTTAAAGTACAATTGATCTAGGAATCTTATCATCAGAATAAAATAGATCATACTTAAAAATATTTGTATTCATGGGAGATGAGTAAATATGTAGATCTTCAAACAAAAGTATTTGGAGTTTAGAAAGTAAGTTCCAAAGTTTTGGAATCAAAAATTCAAAAAGTTCAAAATCATGTACTTGAACTATTCCCCAAAGTGGAATTGAATGATAATAAACTAAGATTGAATGATAGTAAGTCATGCATATCTTATGCAATATAATTATTTTACACTTTCAGTATGATAAAATTGGGAAGCAATGCTTAAACATCTTTTGAAGTGTCCTTATAAAATTATTATTGCATTAAAACGTTTTTGTTATTATCTTTGAATTAATCTCTTCACAATAGTGAAGAATATGTGTAACTTGAAGTTAAATTGACTTCTCAATGTTCTCTGAATTTGTTTTCTCTGGCAGGCATTTCATTACCAGGAAAGGTAACTTCATTAGTGCAGGGGAGGGAGTGACATTTACTAGCTGTTTATGGCAATTTACCCTACTAGCTTGATTACAGTATACTTTCCTTCTTGATTGCTGTTTGAATGGGGTTGATTGTCTTACTTGTCTAGGTGGATGATAAGGAAGGATCAAGGATGTAACAAGGGCTGTTTTTTCCTTACCTTGATTTTTGGGGGTTTCTTTTGGAATCGTTCATGTAAATGTTAAATAATAGGGGGGCATGGACCCCTATGACACCCCACAAAGTATCAGCATAGGGGTGGACCTCTGCCCCCCTACTAACACCGACTGTGAGCGACCAGAGAGGTAGGAGGAGAACCACCGTAAAACGGTGCCTCCCACTCCCAACCCCTCCAGCTGTCACAGCCAGATACCATGGTAAATGATATTGAAAGCTGCTGAGAGGTCAAGAAGCACCCAGATAGAGATAATTTGTCTCTAATTTATCTTTTCTCTAAGAATCCATTCTGATCTGTGTGTCTAAAGTTATTTAAGAATTTCTTAAGCCTGTTTGCAATTATCACCACAAATATTTTACAGTCCACAGTTAATAATGACATTGGCCTATAGTTTTTGACTTTTTGCAAATCAGACTTCTCTTTTGGCATCAAAGTGATATAAGCTTCCCTCCAGGAATGCGGGAGTTCGGCTTAAAAACATAGAAACATAGAAGATTGATGGCAGAAAAAGACCTCAGGGTCCATCTAGTCTGCCCTTATACTATTTCCTGTATTTTATCTTAGGATGGATATATGTTTATCCCAGGCATGTTTAAATTCAGTTACTTCAGCTTTCTCAACTATTGTATACCTCTAACATTACATTGTATACCTCTAAGATTACAATGTACAGTGATCCCTCGAGTTTCGCGATCTCGATCTGCGCGAAACGCTATATCGCGATTTTAAAAAAAATATTAATTAAAAAAAACCCCACTTCCGCGTTTGGCTTCGGGAGTCAGCTGGGAAGCGGCGTGGCTGTTTTAAAAGGTCGCCGCCGGCCTGGGGGGCTTCCCAGCACCCCCCAAACTGCCAACCCGGGTTTGGGGGGGTGCTGGGAAGCCCCCCATGCCGGCGGCGACCTTTTAAAACAGCCGCGCAGCTTCCCAACTGAGTCCTGAAGCCAAACGCCAAAGGCGAACTTCCGCGTTTGGCTTCAGGACTCAGTTGGGAAGCCGCGCGGCTGTTTTAAAAGGTCGCCGCCGGCATGGGGGGCTTCCCAGCACCCCCCAAACCCGGGTTGGGGGATCGGGGGGGTGCTGGGAAGCCCCCCATGCCAGCGGCGACCTTTTAAAACAGCCACGCGGCTTCCCAGCTGAGTCCTGAAGCCAAACGCGGAAGTTCGCCTTTGGCGTTTGGCTTCAGGACTCAGGGAAGCCGCGCGGCTGTTTTAAAAGGTCGCCGCCGGCATGGGGGGCTTCCCAGCACCCCCCCCAAACCCCCAACCTGGGTCTTCCCGGCCGCCCACGCAAAGGGGAAACCCCGGCTCCTCGCTGATGCCCGCCGCTCGCCCGCCCGCCAGCAAGAGGGGAAGACCCAGGGAAGGTTCCTTCGGCCGCCCAACAGCTGATCTGCTCGGTAGCGCAGCAGCAGCGAGGAGCTGAATCGGGGTTTCCCCTTTGCGTGGGCGGCGGGGAATGCAAACTCCACCATCTACGCATGCGCGGCCATGGCAAAAAGGGCGCGCATGTGCAGATGGTGTTTTTACTTCCGCAACCCTACATTGCAAAAAATCGATTATCGCGAGGGGTCTGGGAACGGAACCCTCACGATAATAGAGGGATCACTGTATACCTCTAACATTACAATGCCCAATGTCCTTTCAAAAGTTTTGTATAAGTCTACTGATAAGCCATCTGGTCCCAGTGCTTTACCATTTTTCCATTGTTATTTTTTCCTCTAACAAAGTCTTATATTTTTCTTGTATTTTAGGTAGATCTGTTTTATCTAAATACTGTTGAATATTTTTAATGTCTCCTGTTTATAAAGTTATTTATAATAATTCCATGTTATCTTCTTTTTATTATCCTCTTGAAAGTGTTTATCACCATTCCCATCCTCCAATTGTTTAATCCATTTTCTTTCTTTCTCCTTTGTAATTTTATAAGCTAGCCACCTTCCTTTATGGTTTTGTGGGTCTTCCTGTAACTGGTTTTCTAAATCCCTATTTTCTACCTCCAATCTGCTTTTAGTTTCCCTCTTTAACTTATTCCTCTTCCTTGTATAGGTCATGAGTAGATCTCTTATGTAAGCTTTAGCAGTATCCCAAAGTATCTGTAGGAATGTGCCTTCTTTTCTATTTTCCTTGAAAAAGAATTTCATTTTTTTTTTCAAAATGTATTTGAAATTCCTGGTTTAAAGTCCATCTTGTCATTTTTATTTTTCCATTCCATTTAACTATCATGGGATTGTGATCTGCCCAGGTAACAGTTTCAATGTCTATTGTTTGTATATCACTCAATAATTGAAAATTGGTCCATATCAGATCAATTCTCGACCCTTTCTTTCTTTCTTTCTTTCTTTTTTCTTTCTTTCTTTCTTTCTTTCTATCTTTCACATTTTAAGCCATACTCATGTAAGGTTTCCATCAGATTTTCCTTCAATGTTTTTCAAGTGTTGTCCATGCAAAGCTTTCCATCCACTTAATCTGTCATCCAGCTATTTTTCCTTATATTCTGCCTTTGTTTCTGTTGTTTTTATAATGTTCTCTGTTTTCACAGCCTGCATCAATTTTTCTGTACTTTGGTCCACATTATCACTCAGACTTCATTTTGCTTCTTCTACAGTTCAATGGATTTGCAATAGCCTTCCGTCTCCTATTTTTCTTGGCAAGTACAACCTGTTGATGTCACTTCATGGATGTAAAGCATGTTACATATTCAAAAATGTTCGTGTTTTCCAGTCCAAGGGTTCCAGTTCAGCCAAAGCCCAGTTGAACAATCATAAGTGTGAAAAATGATCAGAAGGGTCACTTTTTTCAGTGCCATTGTAACTTCAAATGATCACTGTGAACTGTTATACATCGAGGACTTGCCTGTACTGCTTGGTTCAGTCTCAAATTTCTAAGCCCAAATCCAGCAGTTGTTCAGCCTTCACTTCATCTGAAAATTTGTCAAAGGAAGCATGGCTGTAATGTCCTTGGAAAACATAGAAGATCAGAGATCGCCAATGGAAATGCATGCATTTAAGTATGCTCAAAATAAGTTCATCTTATGGAATAAGTTAAATTTCTTAACGGAATAGAATCTCCTCATAGCCAGAAGGCAGGATCAACCACTCAACAGCATAACTGTCCCATAATGAATAGTGTCAGTGTTACCTAAAGGATAATGAATCCCTATGTAGCTGAAGCAAGTGAAGCAGCTATTTGGCATCAAGCTAAATTGCAACACAAATGGGCATCCCCATAAATAAATAAATAGTCTTCATGTACTGAAATGTTATATTCAGTTTACAAACACTCAGAAACAGAAAGCAAAAAAACCCAAACCTGGCATAAGTTTCAAGTTTCTGGGAATCATCTCCTTGAGTCTCTAATAAAGTGGCACTAAGTTCTACAGAGATAGTATAACTCACCAAAGAGAAAAGGGCAGCCAAATTTTAAAGGCCAGAAGAGGTTCCTAAGTCAATGTCTGTTTCAATTGTTTAAAAGGTAAGTTGATACCCAAAGACTTGATGTCTTTTTAAGTCAGTAACTAAAGCGATTAGGAAATCTGAAAATTAGAAATAAGTGGTCAAAAAAAAAAAGGAAGGAAAAAAAGAGTTGTGTAAAGAATAGAAATCCTAGAACTTTCACATTAGCCTCTTCTTTCTTAGGTTAACAGCAACTAAGTAGCATGCATTTGATACGAATGTTTTGATTTTTCTGAAGTCTTTCAAAAACTACCATATTACAAAGTTTATCAACAATTTAAGCAAATGCAATAGGATCATCAAAAACCAAATATCCTGCTCTGAAAAAGGATCAGAATGGGTTGGCTACAGTTGCCTGGTGATCAAATATTGATTAGCTTTCGGTAAGGTTTCTTTGGTGGCTTAATTAGAAATATGAATCTTATTTTACAGCTCAATTTATTATTTTGCAGGGATAATAATAGATCTGCACTTACATTTCTTGTCATCATTATCATGCACTAGAGAACTTACTCATTTACCAAGACTCCAAATAAATGAACTTAAAGTTACCTATAAGTAAATACTCCCTTGAGTATTTTTTATTAGTTCTGAACACTTTCAGCATCTATCAAAGGTTGTTTAGTGAACATTACCAGTGGATAGACTATAATTATAAGTATTTGCAAATTCTGATCACATATTAAGTTAAGAAAGTACTAGTGACTGTTGACATGGCAGTAGTTGAATAGCCCTCAAGGCTATTTGAGCATGGTTGTTTTCTTGCTCTTGTTTCATTGCTCAGACTAGGTAATATCATCAGTGCTAGTCAAATATTTTCCCTTACTGGAAGGAATTACCAGTAAAATTATGTGCCTTCCATTGAAAATTCAACCAGAGGACATTATTCATTCACACTGCTAAACAATAAACCAAGTTAGGTAATAATTCTTAATTGGATGGTAGTAGTGAATAAAATACTTTGTTTGTGTGTGTGTGTGTGTGTGTGTGTGTGTGTGTGTGTGTGTGTGTGCATTCTAGGACTAGGGAGGTACTAATATCACTCTATAAAGCCTTAGTTAGACTACACCTAGAGTACTGCATTCAGTTTTGGTCACCATACAACAAAAAAGACATCAAAACTCTAGAGAAAGTGCAGAAGAGAACAACCAGAATGTTAAGGGGACTGGAAACTAAAACATATAAAGAGAGGTTGCAGGAATTGGGCATGGCTGGTCTAGCAAAGAGAAAGACCAAGGGTGACATGATAGCAGTCTTCCAATACTTGAAGGGCTGCCACAAAGAGGAAGGGGACCGGCTGTTTCCCAAATCACCAGAAGGCCAGACATGGAACAACAGATGGAAGATGACCAAGGAGAGATTCAACCTGGAAATAAGGAGGAACTTTCTGACAGTGGGAGCGATCAACTACTGAAACAGTTTGCCTGCAGAGGTCAAGGGGAGATTGGACTGCCATTTGTCTGGGGTGGTATTGGGTCTCCTGCTCGAGCAGGGGGTTGGACTAGATTAGCTAGAAAGTCCTTCCAACTCGAATGAATGAATGAATGAATGAATGAATGAATGAATGAATGAATGACTGACTGACTGACTGACTGAATGAATGAATGAATGAATGAATGAATGAATGAATGAATAAACAAACAAACAAACAAACAAACAAAGTACAACATGCACCTTTGAGTCAGTCTTGATTCCTGGCAACTATTGTTCAAATCCCTTTGGGTTTTTTGGCAAGATTTTGGAACTGGTTTGCTATGGCTTGCTTTCTATGACTGAACAAATGTGATTGGCCCCAGTTAATCCCACTCAGTTCATGCCTAAAACAAGACTCAAACCCAATTTCCTGATTTCTAACTTGGTGCCCCAAGTATGACACCCAATTGGCCATGCAAGTCATAGATGAAGATTTTAAAACGTATACAAGGTATCACCCTTTATGTGCATCTCCCCCTGAGGAGTAACCGCTGAACATTTAATATTGTAGTACTTATGAAGCACCTGATCTTTTGCACTGAAATCGCAGAGAGCCTTAATAAACATCCCAAAGACCAAATTGTCCAAACATGTTATACAAGAAAAATGAGTTCATATTTGAGATTCTGGTACTCATTGCAAACCAAAGACTATATCTGTTCAGAAATAATTTGCAGATAGTTCAACTTTGCTTTCTTCTAGTTGAGTGTAAACAGATATTCTGCTGATTAACTCAACTATATCTTTAGAAAGGAATTTTATGTAAACTACTGTAGTTATTTCATTATTTGTAATATACATTATTATGCATGCTATAATGAATAATAAATAATTAGCACTTTCAATTGCTCGTTGATTTGATGACAGATTGAATAAAAAGCTGTTGTATATTATTAATATATATTTTACAACTATTTAACTTGATGGCTGTATTTGAGTTTGAGGTTTGATTTGCTCTCATCTTTTATCATTTAAATAGGGCACATGAAATATTATTCTTGTTGGGGGAAAGACATGTCCCTTTAAATATTGCCCTGAGTTTTATTTTGTGAACAACATATCTGTTTAGGAAAAAATCCTTATGTAATGTCCAGAAACTTTACACATCCTTTCATCATAGTAAAGAAATTTCCTTGAAAAATGGTTGATTGCATACAATGAAACTGAACAGCTTACTGTTTCACCATTTTTGTTTGTTTAAAATGTGTTCCTTCAGCATCAAGAGCATAGAAAAATATACTGCAAAGGCTTAATTATGTTGCTTCATTCTAAAACCCTGACGCTCACAAACCGCCAAGGCTGAACTAACTCACCCTTTCTCTCTCTTTTTTTCCTTTTGGCAGTAGTTTTAAGTTATGTTCCAATTGCAGATGGATTCTTTACAGCAGACTTCGAGAGCTGTTGGCTGATGATTTGAGTCTTCCAAGATCTCTGAAAATTACCCACAAGTCCATTTGCTAAGACAGAAAACATTTTGAAAGCTGAATCATACCTTTCTTGGCTATAAGAGAAAGGAAAGGGAAAGAAAAAGGCAAAAAAAGGAAGGCCAAGATTGGAAAGAAGAGAGTAGCATGACCTGGCAAATGAGCACTTTTCTAACAAATTAATCTTGAGACTCTTTAATAATGTGAAATTTTGAAATATTGTTCTCTTCCCACAGTTCTCTGTGGGTTTACAAATGGCAATCAACAATGGTCTTTAGAATATTGTTTTTAGCTATATAAATAGATTATTGCAATGTCTTATCACAACATTTTCTTAAATAAATGGTTTGCCTAAGTCAAGGAAGAAAAGACACGCAGTGGATTTCCTGGATATTACAGCCATGAAGTATATTGAGCAAGAAAAGATGTCAAAGGGATTTTCCATGAATAAGAAAGTCCAATCTTTTGAAAACAATGCACATATTTCTAAATGACTTATTGCATCAAATCATCATTTCTTTATATTAGTAGTAAACTAGTGATGCAATTGAATGTGCATGTCCTTTTGGCAAAGAATTTTAAAGGCCAAACCAAAAAAAATATGCTTCAAATCCTAATTTAATCAAAAGCTCACTCACTGACAAGTGTAACAACTGTATTTTAGCTGCTTTGTTTATTGTTAATAAATCACAACAATTTATTCCAAAATAAATTATTCCAAAATCAAAGATGCATGGGGAAATTAAATATGCACTAAACTCAAAAAAGTACCAGTAGAAAAAGAAGACCAAATAGCAAGTTAAATTGAAGCAAGGCAACCAAAAGTGTATATGAAAGTCCAATAAAAAGAAAGCATTAAACATCTGGTGATGGCTACATGTTTTAGGTCAGTGATGGCGAACCTTTTTTTCTTCAGGTGCCGAAAGCACGTGCACACTCGCTATCACACACAAGGGAGTGCCCACAACCATAATTCAATGTGAGAATTATTGGGGAAGATGAAAACAGCTCCGCCCCCCTGAGGCCCCCTGAAGCCGGGAAATGGCCCATTTCCTGTGATCCGGTGGGCCCAGTACGCCTGTTTTTCAGCCTCCCCAGAGGCTTCGCTAGAGCAAAAATGCCCTCCCCTGCCCCCACGGAGGCCAAAACCGCCCAGCCAGAGCCTCCACATGAGCCTATGACCTAGAGCTAAACTAGGGCAATGGCTCATGTGCCAGCAAATATGGCTCCATGCACCACCTGTGGCACGCATGCCATAGGTTCGCCATCACTGTTCTAGGTCCTTCAGAGCAGTTGATGTGAAGACACTTTCCTTCATATAGCTTTCTTTAGTTTCATTTGCAATTGATCTTCAAAATAGAAACAGGAAGATACAAAGTCCTTAGCCTAGCTTTATCTCTTAGTAAAGATCATAAACAATTCAGACCCCTGGCATCAGTGATCCATTCCTTGTAGAAGTATGTGAAAAGGAAGAGAAAGTTATAAAAGAGGAGGAGCCAGAAAGAGGCCTCACCCATTATGTGTGGGTGTGGCTCTGATCCCATATATCACTTTTCTGGACTCAACCCCCATCTGGTCACATCAGTGGCACTCAACAGAAACAGTGTTTATCTTTAGTGTAAAGGGAGGTATTGGTTAAGAAAATTGAGCTGGGGTGGCGCAGCAGGTAGGGTGCTGTACTGCAGGCCACTGAAGCTGGCTTGTAGATCTGAAGGTCAGCGGTTCAAATCTCATCACCGGCTCAAGGTTGACTCAGCCTTCCATCCTTCCGAGGTGGGTAAAATGAGGACCCGGATTGTGGGGGCAATAGCCTAGCTCTGTTAAAAAAGTGCTATTGCTAACATTTATTTATTTATTTATTTATTATTTGGATTTGTACGCCGCCCCTCTCCGAAGACTCGGACATGTTGTAAGCCACCCTGAGTCTAAGGAGAAGGGCGGCATAAAAATCAAACAAACAGACAAACAGACAAACAGACAAACAGACAAACAGACAAACAAATAAATAAATAAATAAATTTGCTGTTTCCAGGGCAATCCCCATAAGCCACATCTAATTACCACATGGGCTGGATCCGGCCCCCGGGCCCTGAGTTTAACACCACTGCTGTAGAAAATAATTGGATGCTTGAAATGCAATTTGCAACAGCAGCCACATTGATATCAAAATAGCTTTTAACAGATTAAAGGCTGTTTGAGAATTCACAAGAGTCAGCTGAAATTGAATTTTGCCCCTTTCAGATTTAATAAAAGAGGCAGGTTTGGCTATTCCCCTAAAATCATTACCAAACATTTGTGCACTGTAATCCAATACAGGAATAGTTTGACTAATTGCTGTTTTTCATGCATTCACAAAATGCTGTAACGTCAAATCACATTTGAAGAGATGAGAAATTTGGCAATTATATAAAAATACATGTACTTAAAGATTATCTGGCCTTTACTGTATCCAAATAACTACTAAGGGGAGGTTAAAAAATACTTACTCTGCAAATTGTATGTATGAACTGAAAATAAAGTTATTGATCATGTGTCATGAAGCATGCAGCTCATCAGTACCTTTTAATGAACTTTTCAGGAAAAAGTTAGCTTCCTCCCCTAATTAACAGCACTGATTCTGATAATTCAGCATCTTCTTTTAAAAAATATTCAGATTTCAAGTGATTACTTGCTATATATATTGCTAATCAACATGATTGCATTTGATAGTTAGAGTCTAGTAGGAAAAACACATGATTAATAATTCAATGGTTACCCATTCATAAATACTGATTTGATTCCTGTCAGCTAATGATTGTGCTTCAAAGAAAGAAAAAATCTGAAATTCACCATACGTTCAAAAGTTATGCTTCAACTTACTGACCTTGGGCCAGTTCCACTCTCTCAGCCCAGCTCTCTTCATAGGGTTGTTGCTATGGGCAAAATAAAGGGGAGGAAGGTGCATTGCATATGTTCACCATGATGAATTATCTGATAAATAGATAGATCAATAGATAGATCAAGAGAGAGAGAGAGAGAGAGAGAGAGAGAGAGAGAGAGAGAGAGAGATTTTATTTATTTTATTTATTTATTTATTTATTTATTTTATTTTATTTATTTATTTTATATATTTTATTTATTTTATTTATTTTATTTATTTTATTTATTTTATTTATTTTATTTATTTTATTTATTTTATTTATTTTATTTATTTTATTTATTTTATTTATTTTATTTATTTTATTTATTTTATTTATTTTATTTATTTTATTTATTTAGTCCAATACACAAGGAGGGTTTTAGTGGGTATATATCTATATACACATAGTAAAATACATGATGAAGGTTATAGAGGATATACTCATAGTAAAATATATCTAAGAAAGAATAGAAGAGAAGATATAGTAATAGAACATATCAATGAAAGAATAGAAGAAGAGATATAGGAATAGAAGAAAGGTATAGGAGATATAGGAGAGCAATAAGACAGGGGACGGAAGGCACTCTAGTGCACTTGTACTCGCCCCTTACTGACCTCTTAGGAATCTGGATAGGTCAACCGTAGATAATCTAAGGGTAAAGTGTTGGGGGTTTGGGGATGACACTATGGAGTCCGGTAATGAGTTCTATGCTTCGACAACTCGGTTACTGAAGTCATATTTTTTACAGTCAAGTTTGGAGCGGTTAATATTAAGTTTAAATCTGTTGTGTGCTCTTGTGTTGTTGTGGTTGAAGCTGAAGTAGTCGCCAACAGGCAGGACGTTGCAGCATATGATCTTGTGGGCAATACTTAGATCTTGTTTAAGGCGTCTTTGTTCTAAGCTTTCTAGGCCCAGGATTGAAAGTCTAGTCTCGTAGGGTATTCTATTTCGAGTGGAGAAGTGAAGGGCTCTTCTGGTGAAGTATCTTTGGACATTAGATAGATGATAGATAGATAGATAGATAGATAGATAGATAGATAGATAGATAGATAGATAGATAGATGATAGATAGATAGATAGATAGATAGATAGATAGATAGATAGATAGAGCAATAGCATTCTACTACTTCATACTACTTTTCAGCACTCTCTAAGTGGTTTACCAACTCAGCATATTCCCCCACCCACCCCAAAAAAATAATCTGAGTGGAAGGATGGAAGGATGAATCAACTTTGAGACACTCAGGGTCAAACTGCTGGCAGCATGCAGAGTTAACCTGCAATACTGCATTCTAACCACTGTGTCACCACAGTTCTTAATACATAAATTGGGAATGGATGGATGGAACGATGGCTCAAATAAATAGTTACAACAACCATTTAATTGTGCCAGTTATAAATTTTCCAAATCTGGTATGTGTATGTGTGAGACTTTAATGTTTTGGCTCTTGAAAGACCATGTCTGTTGCTTCAAGAAAGATATGAGATTCTTATTGTCCATGCCCCTGATATTTTCATCTAGCAGTATGATGAAAGGGACAGTAATCCATTAAATAATTATGAGCAAAACAAACAAGAATATGGCACCAATTGGTTGGCCTTTTGATGCAAACGAGAATAAAAATTCACTCTGATCTAGAATTGATATGTGATATAACTCATGAGAAAGGCATGAAAATTAATTCAAGTTGTCAAGAAAACTTTATTATAGCCATGTAATTTTCAAAGCCAACCACAACAGTCTTGTATTTGTTTTTCTTTTGGGTTTTTAAAGTATACAAGTGTTTTCTTAATATTATACGAAACATATTGAGACTGTAGGAAAATGAAAAAAAGGTAACATGGTTTTGCCAAACAGTTTATTACTGGTACACGATTAAGACTGTAACCCATATAACTTGCTCTCATGTTAATGCTACTTTTTATTAATTGTGGTAAAATGTTCTGATTGAAGGTCCAGAATATACTTTTTTTTCCTGATGCCAAATGTATCATTACTCTAGGATCGAAGTTTGAAAAAGGCCTTTAGTAACCTCATATTTAAACCATTTGGTTTGGAAGAAATTCTACAGCTTAAAGTATATGTTGGAGAGACAGTATTTTAAAAATATACACTTCATGGTTTATGCATAATCACTGAAATCAAAATAGCCCAACATATTTCTTTGGTTCATGGTTCAAAAATAGCAGGACAACATTGCTATTTACTGTGATTTACTGTTGCTTATATAACCTATAGACCAGAGGTCAGAAATTTTCCATTTTTTTCTGAAGAAGAACTATGATTTGTCCAGGACATAGCAATCAGCTCCAATGCAAAGTATAGAGATTGTCTTATAAACTGTACTTCCTTTAATCTATTGTGTTCTAATATATCTGTTCAGGATAACAATATGGTTTTAGAAAAGTCCATTGAGTAGAAGAGTTTTCCCAACTTACTTTGCCAGGATTGGAATTATTTTACCATCTCTGATGCAGTCTGCATTACTCAACCACAGGAAAACTAAAGGAAATATGTCTGCTAGTGCCAAGCCATGGGTTTTTCAAGCGAGAAATCATCCATAGCCTGGAAAAAACGATGCACGTTCCATTAGCTCTGTATCCAAATACTAGGCACAACAGAAAAGCAAGCAGGTAAGAGGGTAAATGTATCACAGTATTTTGTTTTGCTTCTGTAAAAGTGAAATGCCTACCCAGAGCAGGCTATAGTGTTAGAAAGATTGTCTTGCCTTACATATAGGCTCATCGGTTGGGATTCAGTGAAAAAAAACCCATATGGATTATAACACACTTTTCGGATTAGTAATATTCTGGATGGAGGACTTCCTCCTCCCACTCCCCACTCAAATTCTCTGAGAACATAACACAATGTAAATTTCAACTGTTTTCATTACAGAGTTCCCCATAGATCTAACAGTATATTATAACTGAAATTATTAGCCAACTTTATTATATATTCTTTAACCTGTTCTCCCTGTTTTTCCAATTGAATGGAAGTTTGTCAATTTTAGTAATTTCAAGTTCACCAGTACACTGTTGGAAGAAATGTCCATCTGGATTCAGTTCCAAGTGGGAAGAAAGACACTGGAAACATGGAGACTGCTTGGAAAGATGGTTTAATGGTGGTCAGGGCCACACAGGGTTTTTTGGGTCCTGAGCAAAAAAGAGTTCCTGTGTGTGTGTGTGTGTGTGAGAGAGAGAGAGAGAGAGAGAGAGATGTGCTCTGATTGGTTGTCAGGCTGCCATGAGCCTTGCAGGGGTAACTTTGTAGTTTGTCTTTTGAGTCCCAAGCCTGATTGAATCTTCAAACATCAGAACATAAGAACATAAGAAGAGCCATGCTGAATCAGGCCAAAACCAATCGAGTCCATCATTCTGTGTCACACAGTGGCCCACCAATTGTCCATGGCGATCTTGAGCAGAAAGAGAAGGCAAGACCTTCCCTTTCCCCTGACCCCCAACAAATGGTACTCAAGGGAATCCTGCCAGCCTCAACCAACATAGAGGAGGCACATGGACATCCGTTTCAATAACCACCAATACACTTGGCATCCATGAATCTGTCTAATCCTGCCTTGAAGCTATCAGGTTTGACAGCTGTCACAACCTCTTCTGGAAGTGAATTCCATAAACCAATGACCCTCTGGGTGAAGAAATATTTCCCTTGATTTGTCCTCACTTTCTTACCTATGAACTTTAGGAGTGCCCCCTTGTCCTAGTATTGTGTGATAGAGAAAAGAATTTTTCTCTATCCACCTTTTCTATCCCATGCATGATTTTATACACTTCGATCAAGTCACCCTTTAAACGCCATCTTTCAAGGCTGAAGAGACCAAGGCGTTGCAACCTGGTTTCATAAGGGAGATGCTCCATTCCCTTGATCATTCTTGTTGCCCTTTTTTGCAGCTTTTCCAGTTCCATTATATCCTTCTTGAGGTGCGGCGACCAGAACTGTACACAGTACTCCAAGTGTGGTCTCACCATCACTTGCTGGGTGATGATATAATTAAGGGCTTTGGTCAATTCCTATTGTGTCTTAATGGCTTTGTCCTGTTTGGATCTTGAGTGAGGGATAATCCTATCATGTCCTGAGGGTCATATCTTTTGTATTATAGATAAACTGGC
Organism: Erythrolamprus reginae; assembly: GCF_031021105.1. Taxonomy (NCBI): domain Eukaryota; kingdom Metazoa; phylum Chordata; class Lepidosauria; order Squamata; family Dipsadidae; genus Erythrolamprus; species Erythrolamprus reginae. The sequence goes on along the minus strand of NC_091952.1, from coordinate 218,055,431 downwards.
CCCGCCTTTTGTTCTGTAGATAGTATGGCCCAGTTTTTCTGGGGCTGTTAACAAAGGTGGGGGCCACTTTCTAAGAGCATGTATCTTCTTTTCTCACCTGAGGAACCAGATTGTTGGAGGCAATATGCTTACTCTCTGTAAACTGCTCAGAGAGGGCTGTAAAGCATTGTGAAGTGGTATATAAGTCTAAATGCTATTGCTATCCAGGGAGGTATAATTTATTTATTTTATTTATTTATTTACTAGATTTGTATGCAGCCCCTCTCCAAGGACTCGGAGCAGCTCACAACAAAAACAATACAAATCCAATACTAAAACGATTTAAAACCCTTAATATAAAAACAATCATACATCTCATACAGACCATACGTAAAGTGGAAGCAGCCCAGGGGAATCAATTTCCCCATGCCTGACGAAAAAGATGAGTTTTGAGGAGTTTGTGAAAGGCAAGGAGGGTGGGGGCAGTCCTAATCTCTGGGGGGAGTTAATTCCAGAGGGTCGGGGCCGCCACAGAGAAGGCTCTTCCTCTTGGTCCCGGCAGACAATATTGTTTCGTCGACGGGACCCGGAGAAGGCCAACTCTGTGGGACCTAACCGGTCGCTGGGATTCTGGGATAATATTCTGCCTTTTTAATATTTCCTAGAATATCTCATTCTTCTAGGAGAGGGGTGGTGCTAACTTCCTACAACACACAATTGTATTTTAAATCCTGACTTACTTTTTCTCAAGTCTTTTATCCAGGGGTGGGTTCGAACTTACCTCACTGCCAGTTCACTCCCTAATGTGCCACGTGGGTACACCATATGGGTGCACTGTGTGGGGGCACAGCATGGGTGCGCATGTGCAGTAACAAAACATCCCCCCAAAATAAAAAACAAAATCAAATCCAGAAGAAAGTTGGCAACCCCATGCACAGTGCTGGAACATGGCTTCTATGCATGGTCAGAAGGGGAGGGGTGTTGAAAATTCAGGGGGGAAATCAAAACAATTCCAAAAAAGATGGGGGCACCCACAGTACAGCACCAATTGATCCGGTACGGTAACGTCATTGGAAGGTCACCAGTGGGTCGCTACTTGTTTGGGTGAACTAGTCCGAACCAGGAGGATTCCACCCCTGTTTTTATCCTTTTTAAATCTTTCAGATAGCTGTGAATGCAAATATCTCTGCATACAAATGCCTCTACTTAAGAACATTTCTAGATAAGAACCGGGTGTTCAAGATTTTTTTGCCTCTTCTCAAGAACCATTTTCCACTTACAAACCTTAGCCTGCGAAACTGTAACTGGAAAAGGAGAGAGAAGCCTCCGTGGGGCCTCTCTAGGAATCTCCTGGGAGGAAACAGGGCTGGAAGAGGCAGGGAGAATCCTCCGTGGGGCCTCTCTAGGAATCTCCTGGAAAGAAACAGGGCCTCCACCCTCCCTGTGGTTTGCCCAATTGCACACATTATTCGCTTTTACATTGATTCCTATGGGAAAAATTGCTTCTTCTTACAAACTTTTCTACTTAAGAACCTGGTCACGGATGAATTAAGTTTGTAAGTAGATGTACCACTGTACTATTGATAAACAAAAAAAGTTATTTAAAAAAGGAAATAAAATCCCAGCTTTAGCCATAAAGAGTACTACCCCGTTTTGCACTGAAAAAAAGAATTTTGCAGATGAATTTTAATTTTCAATGTTCATCTTTTGCAGCATTAGTTACGTAGCTTAAAAAAACATTAATGAAAATGATCTGGCAATTTCTGTTTCATTTTTATATATTTATGTAATATTTAATTGGGAATAACACTCCAGAGTCCTTTGGGATTTGGGTGGGTTCTAAATCTTGTTAAGTAAATAAATCTATACCTTGACTGCAAAAAAAACCCCCACCCAATTTTAACATATTTTATCTTTTGTTCAATTATTAGAATTATTGTTCGTTTTATCAGCAATAACTCTGATACTTCATGCACATGCTGCAATTATTTATAATAAATTTGTTTACTATTTTCTTATGGTAGACTACAACCAGCCTTTCCAACAGCCGCCACCAGAGGGAACCCTGAGACAATCTGTTTATAAAGCTTCATTCCAGGCAAAAAGCAAAGAAAGTGTTAAGACTGCTATGGAAAAGAGAAAATATATGGAGTGTCATATCAGATCTGGAATCTACTAGTTTCTGTACTTGCCAAAAGTCTCCAGGAAAACCATCTTGCGGGTGTGTCTTGTTGGACCACAGCTGTCTATACAGTTGTATTTGCTTTGGTTCTGACAATCAGAAATCTGGTAGCAACTATTGAACCTAACTTAAAATTAATTTGTACTTGTAAAAATGTGTGCTATACATCTTTTCATCAAATGCTGTTTTGATATCTATATCTTGTCTTTCTTCACTGACAAACTATTTACTAAATCTGCAATATTGTTAATCTCATCGTTCACCCATCTCTTCCCACAAATGACTGTATGACTGTAATTTTTTTTTGCTTGTATCCTTACAATTTATATTGACTGGTTCCTATTATGATTGGATTGCTTATTTGTACCTAGAATATCATTAAGTGTTGTACCTTATGATTCTTGAGGAACTTATCTTTTATGTACACTGATCACATGGGAGACAAAGGAAGTGTTACAAAGACACATTGAAAGGCTCCTTCGAGTCCCTCGATATCAACACCACCTCCTGGAAAACCCTGGTGCAAGATCGACCAACATGGTGCATGCTGATCCACCCCAGGCTGCAAGACATCTGAGGACAGAATAACGTTCAGAGCAGAAGAGAAGTTTGCACTCCGCAAAGCCAGGGCTGTAAATGCAATTGCTATGACAGTGGTGCCCACGCATGTCTGTCCAACATGTGGGAGAACATTTCATGCCCATATAGGCCTTACCAGCTACCTGCGAACACATTGAGTACAGCCCACAACCCATTAGATGTCAAGTTCTCCTTGAACATGATGGACGAACGTTATACTGAGACCATATACACCAAGACAAATTATTTGTGTGTCCAATAACACTTGATAAATAACATAAATTCTATTCTATTCTTCTGGAAGCTCAGGGAACATACAGACTTTTCCTTTCATGTCATTTACAAATCATCCTGATTTTCGCTACCTAAGTACAGTGCTACCTCTACCTACAAAGGCCTCTACTTACAAACTTTTCTAGATAAGAACAGGGTGTTCAAGATAGTTTTGCCTCTTCTCAAGAACCATTTTCTACTTACAAACCCAAGCCTCTGAAACTGTAACTGGAAAAGGCAGGGAGAAGCCTCTGTGGGGCCTCTCTAGGAATCTCCGGGGAGGAAACAGGGCTGGAAAAGGCGGGAAGAAGCCTCTGTGGGGCCTCTCTAGGAAACTCCTGGGAGGAAACAGGGCCTCCACCCTCCCTATGGTTTCCCCAATCGCACACATTATTTGCCTTTACATTGATTTCTATGGGGAAAATTGCTTCTTTTCTACTTAAGAGCCTGGTCATGGAATTAATTAAGTAAGTAAGTAGAGGTACCACTATATGATATCCCTAGCAGATAATGAGGGATTGACAACTTGCTGCAGTTTTAACTGAGCAAAGCAAACTTTCATTGTGGAAGAGCAGCCATCCACCTGCTCTGAAGGCCACAATGTTATCTGAGGATATCTGGGTTGCACCTTCCATTTCAGCTGGTCATTATAAGAATTCAAAAGTGATACTGGAATGGTCCTATTTCCCTTTGGCCATGTGTTTCAATGTCCAATGGTAGAGTCATAATCTGCATTTTCCTATACATTCATGTTGGTCGCTCTTATGATTTATTGAAGAGGATTCAAATTCTTAATGTATAGATTTCAGTCGACAGAGCCAATTGGCAGGTGAAAAGAAGAACCATTGATCAAAGGGTTCTCTTCTCCAGAATAAATGTGCAGATCTCTTTGAGCAAATCCATTAACTTTCTCCTTTTTGAAATGCAATAGTTTCCCTTGAAACAGAGTTCCTTTTGAAAGGGACTTCGGTTAAAGTGAAGACATTCTGGGCCACAAAATGAGTTGGCAACAGTTGGAATTTAAAGCGAGTTTGCATATCTAAAATGTAATTTAGTTAAGCTTTTCATCAAAATTTAACAAAGATAGATCTTTGTTCGGGTGTAGTAGAAAGGGAGAAAATGTTAAATGCTGAATTGAAGCATTAATGTATCACAGACGAAAGGCAAGAGTTAAATTAGCTTTCCCTCTCCCTGAGGCACCCACAGAAAACAACAGTCCATTTTCAGAGCTTGGGCCATAAGCCACACAATAAGTTTGGAAACTCCCCAAAAATGAGAGGCTGCCATTGCATGATGCTATTTTTAAAAGACTTGGTCATTTTAATTTTTGACATGACTAAATACCTAGATAGAAGTGAAAAGCAATGTTTCCAAAAACAATCCACATAGGCCTTTGGATTATATCCATTTATTAAGAAAGAGAAAGGAACCTTCTAAACCCACGGCTCTCTGCCAAGATGAGTTAGAGAGAGTTGGCATGGAAAGAAATAATTGTGTGTGTGTGCTTTGTGATTATCCTAGATCCTATTATAATCAGGCTATAAACTATTCTCACCAAAGAAGTGTGGTCTCTCTGCAGTATTTATTAGAGAAAATTATAGGTCCAAAAGTTTGATTTCTTCTGGCTACTAGCAAGAGTAATGAGTTCAGTTGTTTTTCCTGCTGACTCATACAACTGTTAAGAATTAAACAATAAATACAACTCATCAAAATGGATTCGTATTATAAAAGATGATCATAAATGCAAATTAAATTGGCTAATATAAAAGTAAAAAGGCCATGATTCATTTTAAGACTTCCATGGGCCACCTAGTAAGTATATTTTAAAATATATTTTAAGTGTTATATGTTCTGATGTCTTCTGGAGATTTGGTGTCTTGAAAGTGGTATCTTGAATCTCAGTCCTCTTGTATGAGACAATAATAAACATGATGTAAACTGATCTAAAAGTATTGAATAGCAATCATCTTATAAATATATTTTATCACATGTCCTGAATGTTTGATGCCCAGATTTTGGAACAGCTATTCAGGAGCTGACATTTTATTATTATTATTATTATTATTATTATTATTATTATTATTATTATTATTATTATTATTTAGATTTGTATGCCGCCCCTCTCCATAGACTCAGGGTGGCTCACAGCAATAATAAATGAATCCCAGTGACCAGTTCGGTCCCACAGAGTCGGCCTTCTCCAAGTCCCATCAACTAGACAATGTCACTTGGCAGGGCCTAGGAGAAGAGCCTTCTCTGTGGGGTCCCTGCCCTCTGGAATCAATTCCCCCCAGAGATTTGTGTTGCCCCAACCCTTCTCGCCTTCCGAAAGAGTCTAAAGATTCATCTATCCCACCAAGCACGGGGTCATTAGATTCTACCCGCTGGTCAGTGAATGTATAATAGGTTTATTTGAAGGGGTATGTGTGCATGTTAATAGGCTTTTTAGTTTCTTTTTAAATGTAACTCTTAATTTTAACTTAATGATTATATCTTGATGTATACTGCTTTTATATGTTGTAAGCCACTCCGAGTCTTTGGAGAGGGGCTGCATATAAATTTAATTAATAATAATAATAATAATGATAATAATAATAATAATAATAATAATAATAATAATAATAATAATAATAATAATAATAATTTGTAGTGGGTGGGACATTTTATTCTATTTTTTTATTCTATTTTTTATTCTATTTTTAAATTTACCCATTCTAATTTTATGTATGGTGGGACTGGTCTCTGGGTGTCACACGACTTTCGTTGCCAATGACAATTCATTGTTTTGACAATGACAATAAATTTATTATTATACCTTGTATTCTGTTATGTCCAAATACTGTAGATTATTTTAGGTTTTCCATGCTGCTCTTTCCTATTGATTCTGAAACTATTACATACATTTATGGTTCTTGGGACAGACATCCTTCCTTTATTCAAATAACCCACATTTCCTAAAGCATTCCACCTACTATGTCTAGTATACTTCAGAGAAGTATACTAGACATATACTAGTATCCTTTTACAAAGACAGGGATTTGTGATCCACTAAAATGAATAAGAAATCTGAATTAGGAGTGGACTTTTTGTAGAATATTATCTAGGAATGTTCCCTTATGCTCACCTACCATAAGAGAATGGTGATAGCTCTATTCTTTCCTAAAATTACCAAGCAGTATAAGCATCTGGATCACAAACAACTGGTTTAAATAATGGGATGCACTCTTCCTCTGAAATGTAAACCATTCCCTCCTCCTCCTCCTTAAGCAAGATTTCTTTTCTCCATTTAAAGTTCTCTGGCTATGGCACTGATGCAAATAAGTTAATTTCCCTACTAAGACATCCAAAGCTGAAATGAACACTTCATCCAGGAGTCACAATGGCACCAAGTAAATGCAAGTGGGGGGGGGGGGGGGATGAAGACAGCAATGAGACCCAACAGGAAGATTGACCCAAACTGCTTGTAGCCAGCTAGTAACTTATTTATTCATGAAAAAATTTAATAGGGACATCTGCATTAATGAACATTAATGACCTGGATAGGGAGATGCCATTTGATTTGTTTTGCTCTGAGCAATAACTAAAATATGAAATAACTAAACTAATTCATATTCTGAACTGAGAACTTAGTAATATTGCTCATTTTATCATTGTGCTGCAAACTTTAAATTTGCTTTCATGTAATATAACATGTTTAGATGGTGAGGGAAATACTGTATAACCACACTCTTCAGATGCCTGAAAAAACGTCCAATATTGATCAATCATCCATTGATCTAATGTACAAGGCAGAAAATAATAAATTTAAGTTACGGAAAAACAGATTCTGACTGAACGTTAGGGAAAAAATGCCTAACAATAAAAACAACTCAACTGTGGAACCAATTAACTAGAAAGGTAGTAGGATCCCCTTTGCTTTGTTGGAAGCCAGACAGGCATCTGTTATGGATACTTTAATTTGGATTCTTGCACAGACCATGGAGTTGAATTTAATGTTCTCTTCCAAATCTATGATTCCATTACTTTCATGTCAGACAGTGTTAGTTTAACAATTACTTGTGGTATGGATGCCAACTTATTCTACTGTGTTCGTCCTTAACCACAGACCATTCTTTATTCTTTATTTATTTATTTTATTTTATTTTATCTGACTTCTATGCAGCCCAATCCTGAAGGGCTCATGGCAGCTTACAACAATATAAAATTACAAACAATAAAAAGAAGTCAAGGGAAAAAACTAAATTCTAAAACCTGAGTTAAAACTCATAGTAGAACAACTCAACAACACACGTACATACCTGTTCTGCCGGACTCTCTGGTAGGAGCCTCCCAAAAATTCAAAGGTACAAATTTCAGACACACACACGTTTGAAAACTCAAAACAATGTTCTTTATCACAAAATTCAAAATAAGCTAAGCACTCTTTTTGTATTGCAAAGAGCACTCGTCCCAAAACAACCTGGTAGTTTGTACAAGTCCCTTATCAGTTTGTAAGTACTTAGCTTGCAGCTGTGAAGAAAGTCACAGCCCTTCTTCTTCCACGAAGTGGAACACACTTTGCTCTGCTTTATTTATTAATTAGATTTGTATGCCGCCCCTTTCCGTAGACTAGGGGCGGCTCAGGTTTCAAAGTGGTAAAAAGTCAACAAACAAAGGCCGGAGTCAGCAAGACATTCATGAAACACAACGATCAGATAATTCTCCACAACGGCCAAACCCACACGCTACTATTTGTAGCAGCAGCACTAATTACAGCAGCCTCACCCAACCACAGGTGGCCTCATTTACTTTTGTAATAATCCTTTAGTTGTTGCTTCCTATGCATCACTCTACGCATGCGTGGGTGTGTCATTAATTCTTGTTCAGAATCCAGAGATGATACAGGTGATTGATCTCCTCCTGGGCTGTCTGCCAAACTCTCCTCCTCCCTCTCACTCAGGCCTCCTTGGTCAGAGGAGACTTCATCGGCAGATTCCACTGGGAGCAAAACAGGCCTGCAGCATATGGATGTCTCACCTACATCCATCTGCACATTCCTTGGGGCAGGAGCTGGGCCAGAGCTAACCACAACAATACCATTCATACACAATCCTACTGGCATAGCCAGGTCTTCATGGCCTTACGAAAAGCCAGCAGGGTGAGAACAGTACGGACATTGGGAGGGAGTTGATTCCATAGAGCTGGGGTGGCAACAGAGAAGGCTTTCACCCGAGGTCCTGCCAAACTACATTGCTTGGCTGACAGGACCTGGAGGAGGCCAACTCTGTGTGCTCTAATTGGTCTCTGGGAGGCATGTGGCAAGAGATGGTCTCGTAGATAATCTGACCCTCAGCCCCAGTGTTCCCTCTAATTTTTTTCGGGGTGAGCGGAAAAGTATAGTGTGAGCGGCAGTCCCTTTGGCACTGGGCGGCATATAAGTATAAATAAATAAATAAATAAATAAAGTAAGTAAGTAAGTAAGTAAGTAAGTAAGTAAGTAAGTAAGTAAGTGTGGGCGTGCGCTATCACACATGAGCAAGTTCTTGCATCCATAATTCTATCCTTTCTATGTCTTCCTCCATCTTTCCTCCCTCCCACTTTCCTTTCTTTCTATCTCTCCCTCCCTCTTTTCTTTCTATCTCTCCCTCCCTCTTTCCTTTCTATCTCTCCCTCCCTCTTTTCTTTCTATCTTTCTTTCCCCCTGCCTTTCTCCAAGCCCTTCCTTTTCCCTCTCCCTAACTACCCCCTTCTCCCTCCTTTCTATCTCTCCCTCCCCCTTTCTTTCTCTCTCCCTTCCTTCATCTTTCAATCCCTCTCTCTCTCCATCCCTCTTTCTTTCTCTCTTCCTTCCTTCCTCTCTTTTTTGCTCTTTCTCTCTCCCTCCTTCCCCCCTCTCTTTCTCTCTCTCTTGCTTTCTTTCTCGCTTTCTTTCTCATTCTTTCTCCCCTCCTTTCTCTCTCTCTCTCTTTCTCTCTCGTTCACCACGCCGGCAACAGAGAGAAAAAGAGAGAGAGAGAGAGATGGAGAGAGAGTGGAGGGTGCCGTTGTCTTCGCCTCTGCCCGGCGGCTCTGCAGCAAAGAGGAAGCAGCCGCGCACCGCCTCCCGGAAGCCCGGCTGACTTTTGGAGCCGTTTTGTTTTCAGCTGGGCTCCCGGGAGGCGGAGCGTGGCCGGGCACCATGTCTTTGCCTCCGCGTTCCGCCTCCGCCCGGCTGAAAACAAAACGGCTCCAAAAGTTGGCCGGGCTCCTGGGAGGCAGAATGTGGGCGGGCGCCGTGTCTTCGCCTCCATGCGGCTCTGCAGCGAAGAGGAAGTAGCCGCGCACCGCCTTCCGGGAGCCCGGCTGACTTTTGGAGCCGTTTTGTTTTCGGCCGGGAGGCGGCACGCGGAGGCGAAGACATGGCACCCAGCCACGCTCCGCCTCCCGGTATCCCAGCTGACTTTTGTATCCCAGCCGACTTTTGGAGCCCGCTCACCACCTGCCTGCCGTGTGGCCACGGCTGCCTTCTACTGCCCGCGCCTCCCCCCCCGCCCCCCCCATGGGCTGGCAGGAGGATGGGGAGTGCGCGGCCGAGGAAAAGGGTGCGCGGGGGGGTATTTTGGAGCGCACGCGCGCTCACGTGCGCAGCTTACAGGGAATGGTGCTCAGCCCTATAGGGCTTTATAGGTAATAACCAACACCTTGAATTGCTCCCGGAGACTAATAGCAGCCAGTGCAGCTCGCAAACTATAGGTGTTACATGGCTGTACCGAGGTGCACCCATGACAACTCGCGCGGCTGCATTCTGGACAATTTGGAGTCTTCAAGGATAGCCCCATGTAGAGCGCATTGCTTCAACTGGAATTAATTATATTATGTTTAGGGGGAAAGGTGTTATATTGCCTTTGAGAATTGTATTTTCTACAGTATCATGAATGATGGCATGGCTGGTTGATAGTTTAGCCTTCCAGGAAGAGCCCGTTCATTATTTACAAAATACACTTGTATTAGTGTTGTAATTGCTGGCAATATTTTGGGTTAGTAGATGCAGCAAAGGTGGCATAATGAGATACAATGCAGGAGAGCTAGAAGACAAAGAAAGTGGCTGGCACAAAAAAGTGGAATTTGTGGACTGCCTTTGTCCTTAAAAAACAATAAACTAGCACAGTTCATTTTAGGCCAGCACCTATTTAATCACTGTTGACAGACTTAAATTTATCACTGGTCAGGCAGAATTGAAACATAAATTTTGTTCCAAGAGTGTGTTCTGGTTTAATCACTCCTGAGCCCATATCAGGCATGCTGAATTTCCAGTCATGTTGGCAAGAATACCAAAACAATGTCACTATCCTGAAGAATCCCCAATAGGCAGATTTAAAAAATGATAAAATAAAATATATTGGGCAGATAATCATGTTAATGTTAAAAAGCCCACCATGCTAGTCATCACATCCCTCCACCCACACTGCTTCTCATAAATGGAAATGAAGTCGTACTCTTACATGTTGCCTGTAGGAACTTCAGAAATGGCAAAAAAAAAACCACCACTGGGTAAGTTAAGCACTTATTTATTTATTTATTTTTATTATTATTTATCATTAGAGTTGGAAGGGACCTTGCAGGTCATCTAGTCGAAACCCCTGCCCAAGGAAGAAACCCTACACCACTCTAGACAAATGGCACTCCAATCTCCTCTTGAAAATGTCAAGTGTTGGAGCATTTACAACCTCCACTGGCAAACCGTTCCATTGGTTGATTGCTCTTACCGTCAGAAAGTTCCTCCTTATTTCCAGGTTGAATCTCTCTTTGGTCAGCTGGTGCTTTGGAAAACAGCCTGACCCCCCCACTCCTCTCTGCGGCAGCCTCTCAAATACAGCAATACCTTGTCTTACAAACTTAATTGGTTCCAGGATGAGGTTCATAAGGTGAACAGTTTGTAAGACGAAACTATGTTTCCCATAGGAATCAATGGAAAAGTGATTAATGCGTGCAAGCCCAAAATTCACCCCTTGTGCCAGCTGAAGCGCCCGTTTTTGCACTGCTGGGATTCCCCTGAAGCTCCCCTCCATGGGAAACCCCACCTCTGGACTTCCGCATTTTTGTGATGCTCCGGGGGAATGCCAGCAGGGAAATCCCAGCATCGCAAAAATGGGTGCTTCACTGGCAACAGAAGTCCGGAGGTGGGGATTCCCAGTGAGGGAAGCCTCAGCGAAATCGCAGCTTGATGTCATGCAGCAAAGCATTTCGATTAGTTCCCTCTTTATTCCCTCCTCCAGGTCGTTAATGAATATATTGAAGAGTACTGGGCCTAGGACTGAACTTTGTGGTACCCCACTGTTTACTTCTTTCCATGTGGACTTTCACCCACTAAGGACTACTCATTGGGTTCAGTTGGTCAGCCAGTTGTTAATCCATCTGATTTTGTTGTTGTCTATCCCACTTTTTTTAGTTTGCAAAGTAGTAGTCTGTGGTCCACTTTGTCGAATGCTTTACTGAAGTACAGGTATACTAACAAACTATAAAGCTTTTTGAAGCCATTTGATTCAATTCATTGCTTTAAAGCAAGTCCCCCATTTCAATTTACTAAGGGTATTTTGATAAATCAGTTTCAATCAAAGCTTTGTTGAATTAAAATACTTCTTCCACTCTTCCTTTCTTCATCCCAAATACAAATCCCATGAAAAATTTAGATTTGCTGAGGTGTAATCTAAACAATCCCTTAAAATAATCAATTGCATAAGGTATCAGAGTTTTCATGATTTCAGTTTTGTTGATATGTTTAAAATTTTGAAAAGTTTTGCCTATAAACTTTGCATTCTCTTCCAGCTGGTCTGTTTAATCTTCTCCATTTAACTAGCCACAGCTGTTGGCTCAGCAGTTATTGTTTCTGAACTTTGGGGTCCTCTTACAATTAGCTGAGCTATCCTGGAAGATGGTTAGCAATTTATCATTTATCTTTGCTCAATCCAAGAAAGTGTAGCAGTTGATAAGTATCAGAGAAGTTGACTGCTTTTCAAGTAGCACATGACTTTGCTCTGTGCTTTGGCGTTTTTCCATCCATGAAGTAAGGGGGGAGGGGAAACCTATATTGCAGTACAAATATGATTTGATCAACTTGAAATGTGTGGAAATGAACAATAATTACATCTATAATTTGACACTTCAAGCCACGCAAACTGGCTGGCATTGATAAGAACGTATCTTATGAAACCCTCAAAGGAACACAGGTGCTCTTCCTTTAATAATGGGTTTTAAATTCTTTAAGATTCATTTAACAGTTGATTAGGTTTGCTGTTTGATAGTTCCAGCTTTAGAAAAATTATATAATAGGTTTTGGTACTCAAACCAGGATAGAGACTTTGTCTCTAGCAGTAAACCGTGATAGATTTTTAGTAGACCTCCAAATATTGATGCTTGATTTCTATCAGACTGAATTAGTTATTTGATTGGTGCTGATAAACAAATGTTGCTCAGTTATTGGAAATAATTGTTTCCAAGGATTCTCTGGGCATACAGGGATAAAATGTTCCATCTTGGAAAGGTGGACTACTTTTATTACTTCTTTAGTTAGGCTTATTGAAAATGTATTTTAAAACTCTGGGGAGAAAGATCGTCCCAAATAGATATCAGAGAAAATGTGTCCTTAATAACTTTTCAAGGTTTTAAGCACAGAAATATAGGCCACCCAGTACCCTTCTTCCAAAATAAGATCTGAAATTAGATCTGAAATGGGGCAATGAGAAAGGTAGATACTTTTCATTCAAGACTGTAAAATCAATCAGTTAAAATCTGAGATCATAAGACAAGACTCATTATTTAGGTATATTTTTTTAAAACAATGTTTTTTAGATTATGAATTTTAAAATGCATCTACAGAATATATTGAGGAAAAGGAAAAATATTTAATGAAAATCCTGCTCAGGTTTATCATTATTTTGAAAGGGCTTTGATTTTGCTATGTCAGCATCTATTTAAAATTGTTGGATTTTTAAGTCATGAACTGTACATTTCTATGAAAACTTTTTCAGTTTAATGGTGCTTACTCCTAGGTAATGGCTACAGAATGTCAGCTTACTCGATTTAATCATTAGCAATCAATTATGCTTTTCTGTTTTAATTAAAGAAGGATGGGAGTTATTTTGTGGCTTCTGACGTTATGTTCCCTATTGTAGCCAAACAACAGATGAGCTCAGTTTTGGCATCCTGCCAGGCTTATCTGCACATAATGCATATATCATGAACATTTGTTTAACTTTGATTTTTAACCCTTTTGTTAATAGTATTATATTAATTCCACATTTTTCTATTTCAGAACAGTCAGTTTGTGCATGTGGTGTGAGCTTTTCACACAATTGTAATGCCGGCTGATTCAATGGCGGGCCAGCATTTGCGTGGGGGCAATTTCATTAGACTGCGCGAGATCACCCAGTAGCCATTGTGCTTCCAGCGCATGTGCAGTGGAGGTCAGGAGGGCCTGTACAGCTCACCTATATAAAAGGTCCAGCACGCTGGCCACTCGCTCCTTTTTGCTCCGACGGCCTCCGTGGCAAGCATCTGCCTGCCCTCCTTTCAGTATGACTACTGGTCACCTCAGGGGACCAAGTAGGAATTTTTGCGGTCACAACATGATTACTTTGCGGTCGTTTTTTCACCTACTCCACGCTGGAAGGTGGGGACAGGACAGGTTAGGGGGTGTATTGCAATGATTAGCTATGTGTGGAGAAATTAATTGGCTCATATCTCTCTGGTCACTGGGGTGGCAGAAAGGGGCAGAAATGGGTTTCAGCAGCAATTGTGTGTTCTCCTTTAGAACATCTTTTGGAAGATGATGGACTGCCCTTGCCAGAAGATCTTGCTTCACCTGGCCTGAGTGATGTAGAGAGGGTGCCCTAGGGACTCACCTATGCCAGTTCCCAGAGGGGGACCTGGGGGTGAACCACACACACACACACACACACATACACACACCAGGAGACATGGCGGAGAGCAAGACAAGAGTATTGGTATCCTACCCTTGCTCAGCAAGGAGCTATGCCTATAGTTGCCCAGGAAGGTTACTGATAGGAAATTCTGCCTGTTTAATGGCCTCTGCAGGTCCTCAATATTTATTTAAATAAAGTGACCCATAATACCCAGCTCTTGAGTCCGTGTGTTTTTTCCGCTGCAATGTAAATTACTTGAGCTTGCACAAGGTTTAGTTTTTCAGTTAGAATATCCTCAATATCCAATGGGTTTACAGTTTTAGATCAGGATACTTAAAAATGTGTGTATGTTCATATGGAAGCATCCAAAATAAATAATGAGGGACATTACATAAACAGTATCAGATAATCTTTCTTTTTTCATTACTGCTAGTAAAAAATTCATTTGGCAACTTTCTTTGAACCAGATTATGGATTCAAGTTGAATTTCATATGTAAGCATTTTGCTTGAATTGTCGTCTTCCTATAAATCCAGCTCTTAACACTTGCTGTGTCCTTTTCCATAACAATAAACATATCACTTCCAAATCTGGGGCATTAGTCAAAGAAACATAGACAGAGCATTCCCATATGGGAATATGTGTATGAGTCACTTGATTATAAGCTGTATCATGTCAACAATGACTGAAGTTGGAGAGAATTTTCCCATTAACCCAAGAATTTCACCCATCTGGTTAAGTTCTCAGTAGGGTCTCAGAAATGCAATTGTACAAATGCAATTGTACTCAGGATTTCCAAGACCACAAGCTAGTTCAAGTGCCTCTTAAGACCTGACCCAGTATTTTGTATAATTCTTCAAGTGCCTTTTGAAATAAATGGCCAGATCACTCAAAGGTCTAGCATGCCACAACATATGTAAATACTATCTGAACTAGACAAAAGAGTGAATGGCAGTCTTCCTATTTTCTAGGGAATTCTGCTACAGGCAACAAGACAGCCTGGGGTTGGAGGTTACGTTCCAGTGAAGATGATAATGGAAGAACCATAGATGAACTTTTCTTTTTCCTTACATCTAGACTTCAGGTTACAAAGATGGATGGAGATTATCATTGCTAAGTAATGTGATCATCAAATGTAATATCACATGACTGCATCACTTAGTGTTGGTAATCCAGGCAACTTCAATTGCGATCCAAAGTGCAAGTCTTGAGAAGAGGCAGAAATCCCAAGTACAGTAAAGGCATATGGGTATCACAGGAAGATGGGAAGATGCTGCAGGCTGGTGCTAGGGAATGTGAGAAGGTTGATGACAGTCGTGGAAGTATGAGAGCGGACAAATTTATGTATGTATGTATGTATGTATGTATGTATGTATGTATGTATGTATGTATGTATTCATTCATTCATTCATTCATTCATTCATTCATTCATTCATTCATTCATTCATTTACTTGATTTGTATGCCGCCCCTCTCCATAGACTCGGGAGTGAATGACATAGGCAGTGACTTATTGGAGTGATTTGTGACTTTTCCTGCTGGCTTCTTCATTAATTTTTCTTTGGAAAGCTGGCAGAAAGGTTTACAAAGGACAATCATGTGGCATGGCACATTGAAACATTATAATAGAAACATAGAAACATAGAAATATAGAAACTGACGGCAGAAAAAGACCTCATGGTCCATCTAGTCTGCCCTTATACTATTTCCTGTATTTTATCTTACAATTGGTATATGTTTATCCCAGGCATGTTTAAATTCAGTTACTGTGGATTTAGCAACCATGTCTGCTGGACGTTTGTTCCAAGGATCTACTACCGTGTTTCCCCGATAGTAAGACACCCCCGATTGTAAGACGTATCGGGGGTTTCAGGGGGGTCGGCTAATATAAGCCGTACCCCGAAAGTAAGACATATGTCTTACTTTCGGGGAAACACGTGGGTACAGTAGAACCTCGACATACGTCCCCACCGCCGTCCCCCCCCACCGTCGCCTGCAAGCGCTCTGCCAGGCGGCTCTCTCCCTGCTCCGCGCCTCCTTTATCTCTGGGTCTGCGGAGGGAGGGAGGGTTCCGGCCTTCCGAAGCGGCGCTGGGCGAAAGGGGGCGGGCGGGCAGCGGCGGAAGGTGATATGTCTGAGAGCCGGAGAAGGGGGCGTCCGGACCCCCCCCACCCCCAACAGAAGCCAAGGGGGGGTCCTTTCAAGCGGCGCTGGGTGAAAGAGGGCGGGCGGCCAACAGCAGAAGGCGAGAGGTGCCTCCTTCTCCGGCTCTCCGGCAGATCGAGCGCGCGAAGAGGCACCTCTCACCTTCCGCCGCTGCTGGGCGCCTTCTTTCGCCCAGCGTCGCTTCGGAAGCCGCCGAACGCCATCAGGGGGCGCTTGGCGACCGCCTCTCCGCTCGCCAAGTGCCGCGGAGAAGTGCCGCTCGCCAAGCGCCCCCCTGATGGCGTTCGGCGGCTTCTGAAGCGACGCTGGGCGAAAGAGGGCAGCCACTCTTTTGCCCAGCGTCGCTTCGGAAGCCGCCGAACGCCATCAGGGGGCGCTTGGCGACCGCCTCTCCGCTCGCCAAGTGCCGCGGAGAAGTGCCGCTCGCCAAGCGCCCCCCTGATGGCGTTCGGCGGCTTCTGAAGCGACGCTGGGCGAAAGAGGGCGGCCAGCAGAAAAAGGCGAGAGGTGCCTCCTTCTCTGGCTCTCCGGCAGTTCGAGCGCGCGAAGAGGCACCTCTCACCTTCTGCCGCTGCTGGCCACCCTCTTTTGCCCAGCGTCGCTTCGGAAGCCGCCGAACGCCGTCAGGGGGGCGCTTGGCGACCGCCTCTCCGCTCGCCAAGTGCCGCAGAGAAGTGCCGCTCGCCAAGCGCCCCCCTGACGGTGTTCGGCGGCTTCCGAAGTGACGCTGGGCGAAAGAGGGCGGCCAGCAGCAGAAGGCGAGAGGTGCCTCCTTCTCCGGCTCTCCGGCAGATCGAGCACGCAAAGAGGCACCTCTCACTTTCCGCCGCTGCTGGCTGCCCTCTTTTGCCCAGCGTCGCTTCAGAAGCCACCGAACGCCGTCAGGGGGGCGCTTGGCGACCGCCTCTCCGCTCGCCAAATGCCACGGAGAAGTGCCGCTCGCCAAGCGCCCCCTGACGGCGTTCGGCGGCTTCTGAAGCGACGCTGGGCAAAAGAGGGCGGCCAGCAGCAGAAGGCGAGAGGTGCCTCCTTCTCCGGCTCTCCGGCAGATCGAGTGCGCGAAGAGGCACCTCTCACCTTCTGCCGCTGCTGGCCGCCCTCTTTCGCCCAGCGTCGCTTTGGAAGCCGCCGAACGCCGTCAGCGGCACTTCTCCACGGCACTTGGCGAGCGTAGAGGCGGTCGCCAAGCACCCCCCTGACTGCGTTCGGCAGCTTCCGAAGCGCTTCGCCCTTCCCCAAGCCCCGCCTGGCAGTCGGGAAAAGCCTGAACTTGAACCGGCGAGGCCAAAAGACGCCCCACCTTGCAGAAGAGAGGCGGCAGGTCTCTCCGGCGGCGCACTCCCACTCCATGACGGGCGGTCGAGGGGGCTTTAGAGGGCCGCAGCCTGGGAGGAAGCAGCCCCCCGAGCCGCTCTCGCAGATCCAGCCGGCCCTTGTGGGCAGGAAGTGGCTCACGAGCGTTAGTTAAGGCAAAAGTCAGGCCGGGGAAATGAAGCGAGAGAAGCAGGAGCGCACGTGGCCTAGGCCCCCGTGCGCGACCGCCGTTCCTGAGGGGAGGCTCTCGCTGCGATAGGCCCTTTTCTCCGAGGCTGCCAAGAGCGGCGGCCTTTCCAAGCACAGCTCGGGTTTTAAGAGTCGGCGCCGGGCGAGCAGCCAGCTGGCCCGTCTTGACTGGGATTTTTTTTTTGGAGGGGGGGAAGAAGGAGGCACCTCTCGCCTTCTGCTGCTGGCCGCCCTCTTTCGCCCAGCGTCGCTTCGGAAGCAACATTTGGATCAGATGGAGGCGGCGGTGACGTATGGAGGGGGGGGCGGCGGGGAACAAGCAGCGAAGCAGCCCGGCGAAGGCTTCTCCTGCCGAAAGGCCCCAGCCAGAGACCGGTAAGCTTCGGAGATGCCAGGTGGGCGGACACATGTCAAGGCCGACGTGTGCACCGGACGCGGCTGCCACGTCATGGCGGGCAGGCGGGGATGCGGATGTGTCTCCGTGTGTTTGTGTGTGGGGGGGAGGGTGCTTCGGGCTCTTTGTCCCCCCGGTGGGTAAAAATGAAGACCCAGATTTTTCAAGAAGATTTTTTAAAATACTACTTTTTACCGGACACGGGTTCGGGTAGGTGGGTTGGCCGGGTGGGTCTTATTTTTTCCAATATAAGACATACCCCGAAAGTAAGACGTAGTGGGGCTTTTGGGGGTAAAAAGAAAGTAAGACACTGTCTTACTTTGGGGGAAACACGGTCCTCTTTCAGTGAAATAATATTTTCTCACGTTTCTTTTGATCTTTCCCCCAACTAACTTCAGATTGTGTCCCCTTGTTCTTGTGTTCTCTTTCCTATTAAAAACACTTCCCTCCTGAACCTTATTTAACCCTTTAACATATTTAAATGTTTCGATCATGTCCCCCCTTTTCCTTCTGTCCTCCAGACTATACAGATTGAGTTCATTAAGTCTTTCCTGATACGTTTTATGCTTAAGACCTTCCACCATTCTTGTAGCCCGTCTTTGAACCCGTTCAATTTTGTCAATATCTTTTTGTAGGTGAAGTCTCCAGAACTGAACACAGTATTCCAAATGTGGTCTCACCAGCGCTCTATATAAGGGGATCACAATCTCCCTCTTCCTGCTTGTTATACCTCTAGCTATGCAGCCAAGCATCCTACTTGCTTTTCCTACCGTCCGACCACACTGCTCACTCATTTTGAGACTGTCAGAAATCACTATCCCTAAATCCTTCTCTTCTGAAGTTTCACAAGCCAGGGACCTGAGCACGCAGATCAGAATCATGTGACTCTGGTGATGCTGTGACTACCAAACTTCAAGGACTGGTCATAAGTCCATTTCTTTCAGCACCGCCATAATGGTTGCCAAACAAAATAGGCACAGATCAAGGACTACACGTGGATGAATTTTCTCATTCGCAGTCTATTTGACTTCTAAGGAAATATTCACTAGTCACCATTCTCATTCATTCTTAGTTCTCTAGAAGACCCTATCATTGTCTGTATTCTTATTCTCACCCATCTGTTCATTTTATTTTTCTCTAAATTATATTCATTCACAATTTTTCCCAAAGTTCATCTCTGGTTTCTTCCATTATCATCTTCACTGGAACATAACATGCAACTATTGCTAACCTATGGATTCCTGCTTTCACACATGCTCACAATAAATGACATCATATTATGTTTATTGATATACAATGTATCTCTTTCATTCAAAATTAAATAGCAATAGCATTTAGACTTATATACTGCTTCATAGTGCCTTTACAGCCCTTTTTAAGTGGTTTACAGAATCAGCATATTGCCCCAAACAATCTGGGTCTTCATTTTACCCCGTTTGGAAGGATGGAAGGCTGAGTCAGCCTTGAGCCGGTGGTGAGATTTGCTGCTGAACTACAGCTAGCAGTTCGCTGAAGTAGCCTGCAGTCAGTGATGGGCAACCAAAATTTTTGCTACCACACTGTGGGTGTAGCTTATGCATTTTGTTTCAACATCTTTCAGTGCAAATTGGGTGCTCTGGGGTGGAGCTCCAAATTTTGCTGCTGGAACTGCATTCCTGACCGTTCCCGTAGGAGTCCCTCACTGCCTGCAGTGCTGTACTCTAACCACTGTGCCACCCCAGCTACACCTTATATTCCAGTATGTATTGCACAACTCCATAAGATAAGATGACCTTCATTCAGACCCATAGCATCTTTTCCCCTTTGTGATTCACAGACTTGCAATATATTTGTATAGCTGAGAGATTGATTGTCTCCAAAATATTTCTGCCTGGCCAGTAAGTTCTAACAGAATGGATGTTCTCCAAGTATTAAATGTTGCCAACTTGGTGGGACCAAGGAAGCCTGCCTTCTCTATTGTGGCCTCCATCACATGGGAGAGAACTTCCCAGGAACAAGAATGGTTTCACCTAAGGTTCTTGAAAGCTCTGAAAACCTGGTTTTGGTCCAAGACCTGGAGATAATTATTGTTATTTTTTTATAATCTTTTTTGTTTTGTTTTATGGCTTTTATTACTATAGTCTGGATATTTTATTTCTAGCAGTTTTAGTCTATGTGCCACCTAGAATCCTCTGGAAAGAAGGAAAGAAGGGGTGGAGGAATAAGATAGCTTTTTATCCAGTTTATGGATAAGATCCTGGATGTGCAAATAAAAAAGTATTCATGGTTAAATATATGAACTTCAGATGGACAAATTAACACTGTCCTTAATACTGTTTTAAGTGGACACAGTGAAATGTGAAGATGTTGATGCTTGAGAAAAAGGAAGCCCATCAAACATACCAAGAAAAATGATTTATTCATAGTTTCCTATAAATTTGCATGTTATTATAGAACATCTAGATTATACATTGCAACAGCAAATATTACAATGAAAGCAAACAAAACAATAAATACTAGTATTGACCTTTCATGTTTATCTTCTGACAAAGAATAGGATAAAATGTCCATCAAAGAAAGAACTCAACAAGTCATTCTATGTCTCTTGATATAAAGAGAAAAGCATATGTCATTCAGAAAGTCATATTCTTGGCATACTGATCTCAGATTGATCATGACTAGTAAAATAAATGGAATAAACTAATCCTTATTCCATTGGTTTGAATGGAACATGTGAGCGTGACTTAAATAGAAATTTGTCCTTGTCAATCCATAATCCCATTTTATTCATGGCATTAATAGATGCTGGATTATGTCATATTTCATTTGACTTTGTATCTCTGTATACCATAATACTGAACTTTTCCTCAATCTCTGTCATTGTTTTACATAATAAAGCATCTGCAACATATAACAAGTTCTAAAATGCAAACATGGATGAATCACAAAGTATAAGAATCATGCAAACAAGCTAACTTCACTTTTAACATGGGCAGCCTCCTACCCACACCCTCTTATCTTTATTGGTGACTTCAACTTACCTCGTTTTAACTGGAACCTGATTTAAATGCCAGACCCCACTTTAACAACATTGCCAGAAAGGCACTAAGAGTTGTTAACCTAATATTGCATAGGGTCTTCTCTGGCAACATTACACTGCTAACCAGAGCGAACAAACATTCTCCCGATGACTTCCTGAATACAATTTCGGTATGACCTAAGCATAGTTCATAAAATTATCTGCAACAATGTCCTACCTGTCAATGACTACTTCAGCCTCAACCTCAACAATACAAGAGCATACAATAGATATAAGCTTAATATAAACCACTCCAAACATAATTGCAGAAAATACGACTTCAGCAACAGAGTGATCAATGCCTGGAATGTACTACCTGACTCTGTAGTTTCATCCCCAAATCCCAAAACTTTAACCTTAGACTGTCAACTGTCAATCTCTTCCCATTCCTAAGAGATGTGTAAGAGGTGTTCATAAGTGCACCACTGTTCCTACCATTCCTGTCTTACTGCCCTTATTTATCTGTATTTACCTCATATATGTTTGTTTTTATACATATACAGTACCTGCTGTCTGTATATGTTTGTTTTTATACATATACAGTACCTGCTGTCTTCTACATGTTTGACAATCTAAATAAATAAATAAACAATTAATTAGCTGCTCAATGCAATAATCAAAATTAGAGTATGTGTAGCAAATAAAATCCAATGCCATTGATGTTAAACTGGAAGGTTAATTAGAAAACTTACAATTGTTCTTTTATTATTATAGAGCCAAAAACTGGTGGGATAAATCTCAAAGCTTCTCTGATATAAGCAACATTACCATGGTTTTGAATATAAAGCTAAATGCTGAAGTAACATTAAAGTAACTGTCTTGGAATCACATCTCAGTTTTTAAGAATTAATAGCAGTCAGAGTAGAGTCTGTTTAGACAGCTGAAAGTATTGCACATTGAAATTGATGCTATAACCTTATTAGTATTTAATGTTTTTGTGGCAATAATTTCCTGGAGGTTTTCAATGATATGAAGTAACCAGGGCCTTTATTCCAGTACATTACTTGTGCAATAAATTACATTTTCCCTGAGCAGTTGAAATCTCCCATTTCCAGAGATTAGAGATTGAGAAGAAAACTGTTACATTTTATTATTCTTTTGTTGTGCTAACCATACATATGTACTTTTATGATGCTATCCTGGAAACCATCCTAAACATACTCACAAATTGTTTTTAAATGGACCTTTTCCCAAGGAAACAACTTCATGTTCCAAAGTTCAGAACATTAGGCCCATATTTAAAACTTAAACAAGCTAACCCATTGCATTTAAATGGTTACCATGCAATCCCTCTTTTAGAGAGAAATATCGTGAGGCTCTTGATTACTCAGAACCAACTGGGCTGTTTTTACAGGATAATTTTTCATGCAAAGAACAGTGTTTGGTTATTAATGGCCTAAATAATCTTACTGGTCTGTTGTAAGAACATTCACAGTGAATTTGTGAGATGAAAAGAAAAAAAAATAACCACACTCCAAAGCAATTTAAAAATAAATAAATATCCTACCTCTCCTACACTACAAGTTTTGCCCTCTGTGAAATTTGACTTTTCGTGTTATTTTCAGTTTGACAGCTCCCTCAATGCACCATGTACTTAGCTTTTCCCTTGACAAAATAACAATGGGTCTTGTTAATCCATTCTATCAAAGAAGGAGAATAATAGAGAAAAAGAAGGCATGGACATATATTTTCTTCCAAAATTTGATATCATAATAGAAATGAAAACTGACTTCTAGCATACCATTGGCAGACAGAACAGGTTGCCTGTTCCACAGCTTTTACCATTTAAATATTTCAAGAGTTGTAATCAAATTCTGTAAACCAGCAAAAAGTTAGCCATGACTAAGTACATTTAATTAAAAGCAATTTAACTTAAGTTAGGCATGACTAACTTGTTCCACTGAAGAACATCATTGAGACTTGGAAGCAATTCTATACTTCTTATGTACCTTGGGAATCCCTAACAACTGAATAGGCAGAACTAGGTCATGCAAAGGGCTAGCATTAATAAGTTTAGTCTTTTGTTGTTGTTGTTGTTGTTGTTGTTGCTGCTGTGCCTTCAAACCGGTCTTCATTGATTGCAGAGACAATTCCTTCAATTTTCTTAGCAAGACTTCAGAAGTGGATTGCCATTGCCTCCTTCCTAAGGTTGAGATAAACCGACTGGCCCAAGGTCACCGATCCAACTTTGTGTCTAAGGAGACTTAGACTCTAACTTACCATCTCCTTATTTCTAGGCTGATTTCTGAACCGCTATATCAATCTGGTTCTCTTGGTCTTTTCTTAGAAGACTTATTTAGTACTCTCAGGATTTGTTGTACCAGAATTCTTCTCTCTTGCAATATTCTAAGTTTATTAGCAATACTACCAGAAAGCAGGTTGGTAAATATATTTACTATGTCACAGATAAACTGGTCATAATTCACGGAAAATTTGCTTCCTCCCCAAGACAGTCCCCATTGTTAGAGGCAATAAATGTTTGGATCAGGCACTTATCAATGTAAAGTTGAAACGCAGTAACTCATTGTAAAGCAAACATACTTCAACCTACCCCAGCGATGAGAATATGAAAGTAGGATTGACCATTTACAGTAGTTACTTAGTTGCATTTAATAGCACCTAGCTTCCAATAGATTTTAGACAGTGGTGGGTTCCTACTGATTTGGGTCAGTTCTATAGAACCATTAGTAACTTGGCAGGTGGGTCACTGGAACCAGCAGCAATCCAAGCCCGCCATGCCCCCGAGCTGGTTCTCTCAGCAGCGCCATAGGTGGCTCAATCTTCTTCTTTGCTTCTGCACATGTGCAGCCGGTACTTGAGCAAACCGGCAGTGAAAGAATCCAGAACCTACCCCTGATTTTAGACTGCATAATACTGGACTGGCCAGTCTTGTGTCCACATTAAGAATGTTGAAAGCTGAGCAGACTTCAGTTTATTATTTATTTATTTATTTATTTATTTATTGTTGTGGTTGGCTCTGACCCAGCTCCTGCCCCAGGGAATGTGGAGGTGGATGCAGGGGAAACTTCAACATGTCACAGGCCTGTGTTATTGCTGACAGGGTCAGTTCAGAGTTTAGTTTCCTCGAACGAAGAAGAAGGTGGGAGTGACTTGGAAAAAGGGGGGTTGGCACACAGCCCAGGCAGTCAATCTCGATTATCTTCTATTGATTCAGATGAAGATGTCTTGGACCCATGCAAGCGCAGAATTATGCGTAGAAGAGACCAAGTAAGGACATATTACAGGAGATAAGAGAGACCACCTGTGTTTGGGTGGGGCTCCAGTAATTAAGGCTGCTGCTATAAATAGCAGTATGTGGGTTTGGCCATTGTGGAAGAATATCTGATCGGAGTTCATCAGGAATCTTGTGTTGCTGTACTTCGTTGCTTTTTCATGCCTTTGAAACCAAAGCAGAGCAACGTATGTGTCTCACTTCGTTGGAAGAAGAAGGGGTGTGAAGTTTCTTCACAGCTGCTAGCTAAGTACTTAATGACTGCTTAAGGGAAATTGTACAGACTACCCAGTTGTTTTGGGAAGAGTGCTCTTTGCAATACAAAAAGAGTGCTTTGTTTATTTTGAATTTTGTGATAAAGAACATTGTTTTGAATTTTCAAATGTGTGTGTGTCTGAAATTTGTACCCTTGAATTTTCGGGAGGATCCTATCAGAGAGCCCGGCAGAACACATATACATATCTAAAAATCCAATTAATATGCTAAAAAACTTTTTAAAACTCTAATAAGATTTAAAATCATTCATTACTATTCACACAGCAAAACATACTACACTCATTGGCCAGGGAGCTAGAGTTTAATGGCCCCAAGCCTGGCGGCATAAATAAGTCTTTAAGTTTTTACGGAAGGCGAGGAGGGTGGTGGCAATGCGAATCTCCGGGGGAGCTGATTCCAGAGGTCCAGGGCTCCCACAGAGACGGCTCTTCCCTTAGGTCCTGCAAACGACATTGTCAAGTTGACGGAACCTGGAGAAGGCCAACTCTGTGAGACCTAACCGGTCGCTGGGACTCATGCGGCAGAAAGCGGTCCTGGGGGTAATCTGGTCTGATGCCATGTAGGGCTTTATAGGTCATAACCAACACTTTGAATTGCGTCCAGAAACTAATCGGCAGCCAATGCAATCCATGGAGTGCTGGAGAAATATGGGTATGCCTTGGAAGGCCCATAACTGCTCGTTGTGTTGGCAAGAACCAGAATGAAAATATATCACTCAATTAGAACAGAAAAAAAAACATAAAGCCTGTGGCTAGCCACATTTTTTTTAAAAAAAAAGTTCAAACTATTCATAGCAATGTCAGAGAACTAATCACACCACTTAACACCTCCCTTCCTGCAATCTCTATATGAAGAATTTAAGCTGTAATGTTATGAACTGACGGTCTTAGAAGCAACAGAAAAGCCACTGATTCTTTGAAGAACTTCTGAAAGCTCCAAAGCTGTTTTGAAGTTGTCAGGTTCCATTTATTCTTTCAAAGCAAGTCGCCCCTTCAATTTACAAATCTGGTTCACAGGGTAATTCCAGTGGCGCTTTCTCAGACTGTCTAAGCCACCTGAAACTGCACAAGGTTAATGTTTATTCCTTACTGGAATGTATTTTTTGTCTTCTTAGTTCTTTGCTCTTATTTATGTTGCTTGTTTTTTTTAAATAAAAAACACATACACATAACCTCTGATGGATTCTGTAGATGGCCTTCTCTAGGGAGAGGGGCAGAGATGAAAATGTTCAGCACTTGGAAACATTTTGTTAATGTACTTCGTTTGCCCCTTTATAAGGCAGACACCCATACACACAACCCACCATTAGTATATCTCAGTGATGAAATCCATTTTTTTTACTACCGGTTCTGTGGGCATGGATTGGTGGCAGCGGTGGGCTACGAGCCAGAATGCTAAATTGTACTCGCCGCCGCGGTTCATAAGTTCTTGCAGGACCAGCGCGATTTTGCTGCTGCACCTGTGAAGGTAGCAAAATTGCGCAGGGACCCACAGGTAAAACCTCACTGAAACACGGCTGCAATTTTTCTACCTCCACAGGTGCAGCAGTAAAGTCGCACTGGTCCCGCAAGAACTTACGAGCCACGGCGGCAAGCGCAATTTAGCGTTCTGGCTTGTAGCCCATTGCTGATTGGTGGGCATGGTGTAGCTTGATGGAAGTGGCAAGGGAAGAATACTGCAAAATTTATTTATTTATTTTATTTATAATTGGATTTGTATGCTGTCCCTCTCCGAGGACTCCATTCCCTCCCCATTCCAGGGGAAGCAAAATCGCCATTCCCACCTCACTCTGGGGCCAGCCAAAGGTGGTATTTTCAAGTTCACCAAACTGCTCAAAATTTCCACTACTGGTTCTCTGAACTACTCAAAAGTTCCGCTACTGGTTCTCCGGAACCTGTCAGAGCCTGCTTGATTTCCCCCTTGGTATATATACAGAAAATATGGCATTGCTGTTCAAATGAGCCGGGGTGGCGCAGCAGGTAGAGTACTGTACTGCAGGCCACTGAAGCTGGCTTGTAGATCTGAAGGTCAGCGGTTCAAATCTCATCACCGGCTCAAGGTTGACTCAGCCTTCCATCCTTCCGAGGTGGGTAAAATGAGGACCCGGATTGTGGGGGCAATATGCTGGCTCTGTTAAAAAAAGTGCTATTGCTAACATGTTGTAAGTCGCCCTGAATCTAAGGAGAAGGACGGCATAAAAATCAAATCAAGAAAGAAAGAAAGAAAGAAAGAAAGAAAGAAAGAAAGAAAGAAAGAAAGAAATCTGAAGTTACTCAAGACTGCAAAAAAGTGGATGAAGAAGTCCAATGCAGCTTTGATCTGAAATTCACAATACAGTGATCAGTATATAGATTGGCATAATGTTCATGAACTTGCATGATATGAAGAAGAACCACTTTTGACTTCACATGAAATTAACCAATTCCACTTTACACTGCCCCTCTCCCTTCCCCATTCTTTGCAATGCAGAGAATTATAAAAACTACAAGTCAGAAAGAAACAAGTTTGCAAACTTTATTAGTATAGCAAGTATTACAAAAACATTTTGTTGTCATGTCAAGGGTTACTTGTGCAATACAATTGATCCTTTGTCTTTCTGTTTCTATTGGGGATTTTTGCTGAAACTCTGCTAAACTGGTTTAATTGTCCAATGTCAGGGGTGTCAAATTTTATCTGACTTTCAAAGATAAGCTGGTTGAGCCTAGTAAGAACTTGTATGGGGGATTACTTAAAAAAATCAAGAGCTGGAACTTATACCAGAAAGCTAAAAAGTTCCCCTGAGAATGTCTGATCCCTTTCACACAGTTGTCATAGATCAGGAATAACTTTGCCTTATTTATGCATGCATAAAATGCATTTATTTAATGTTCCACTTTTCCCATATGCATTTTCATACTGTAGGTAGAAGATTTAGTAATGGCAATGGGTAATATTTAAAATAAAATTTAAAAAACTGGAAAATTAAAGTTGATGGGGTTATTTTTTTCCTTTAACACATAGCCTTGGGAAAACACTGCCATCTGGTGGACATTTTATGGACAATGTCCTAAATAGTATCCCAAAGAATTACTGCAGTATCCTAGTAAATCAAAAGTCATCATATTGTATGTCCAAATAAATTTTCATTATAGATCATACCATTTAAGAAAGCATGAAGTTTAATCAAGAAAAATGTAGTGCTGTAGAAGGCGGTCCCAGAGATATTCTGGTCCGGTGCCATGAAGGGCTTTATAGGTCATAACTAACACTTTGAATTGTGACCGGAAACTGATCAGCAACCAATGCAGACTGCGGAGTGTTGGTGTAACATGGGCATACCTAGGGAAGCCCATGATTGCTCTCGCAGCTGCATTCTGCACGATCTGAAGTTTCCGAACACTTTTCAAAGATAGCCCCATGTAGAGAGCGTTACAGTAGTCGAACCTCGAGGTGATGAGGACATGAGTGACTGTGAGTAGTGAGTCCTGGTCCAGATAGGGCTGCAACTGGTGCACCAGGCAAACCTGGGCAAACGTCCCCCTCGCCACAGCTGAAAGATGGTTCTCTAATGTGAACTGTGGATCGAAGAGGACGCCCAAGTTGCGGACCCTCTCTGAGTGGGTCAATAATTCTTCCCCCAGGGTTATGGATGGACAGATGGGATTGTCCCTGGGAGGCAGAACCCACAGCCACTCCGTCTTATCCGGGTTGAGTTTGAGTCTAATTTGAGTCTAAGCAAAGTTCTAATTCTACTCTTACCTGGAAGTAACCTTTGTTGAGAACTGGGATTTCTTCCATCTAAATCTGCTTAGTACTGGAGAATAAAGTAAGATGCCAGTACATAATCAGTATTGTTTGGTTAAATTAAAATCTGTGGTAAACAGAGCATGTCCAATTTGTTAGTATTGCCAGAATATCTGGGTCATGAAGTTAAATTATTTTCATCTGTTTTCTACCACCTACTAGACCCAAAAAGCATTTTTTCTAAGTTTTAAAAGTATGTTTCTTATTACAGTTTATGCAGGGAATAAGAGTAATTTTCTATTAAAAAATTAAGAGTATCACACTAATTTGCCATTTTTGCAAGTAAATTATCATGTTGGCTTCAATATATATTTTCCATTGGTAAGAAAATTCATCTCTTGTGAGTGAATGGCCAACTTTCAATAAAAGCTATTACAGAAGTAAGTCTATTTGTTTATTATCAGCTTTCTTCTGTCATAAAACTAAAGGTAACGTATGTTTATATCCAACCCTTGGCCAAATTTTGCCTACTTACTTTCTCCAGAAATGTTAGTTCATTCACTATCAAGCCATAGCTTTTAAAACATTTGAACTCCATGAAAAATGAATAAGGATTTGGAATTTTGCATTTCTAATTTTATATAACAATACCATACAATAGTATATGTTTATTAAGTTTGACTATATTTTTAGATATAATTTTAACTTAGTCCCAGGGGTGGACTACTGGGGAGGAATGCAATGGGGTAGCAAAAATGGAGCTCCATCCCAGAGCACTCAATTTGTACTGAAAGGTGTTGAAAGAAAATTTATAAGCCACACCACAGTGTGGTAGTAAAAAATTTGGTAGCCCTTCACTGCTTAGTCCCATCCGAAGCTCTAGTTCCCAGAAAAAAAACTAACATAATGTATTTTAATTCATTGTCTTTACTATAACTTTATATCATATGTGGTTGACAGCAACATTCTTCTTTGGAGAAAAATAGTCCTGGAAAATATTGTATCTAATTGAAAAATGTGTCACAGTAAACTGTTTGCAATGACTGTATAGATTGGGTCACCAAAGTATTCTTTGGGGACCCAAAGTATCATGATAGTATTATGGTCTGTTTCAGCTGATTTAAATATATTATATTACAATTAGAAGTGCATGCCAGTGTTTTAATCAAATTCATGGTGATTATACTGAGAAACAACATGATATGGTAAATAACAGTGCTTTCCAAATGGTAAGATGGGATTTTTCTTCAGTGTAATGAATAATTTTCAGGGGTGCATAAAGGAGTATTGTTTGCTCATCAATAGCCCAAAACTGATAAACAATTTTAGCTGAATGATTTAGAAAGCAAATACTCAGCCTTTCCAACTGGGTAAAAATGAAGGAGGAAAATATGATGTCCTGCCTATCTCAAATGTTCTACCCCAGACATAAGAACAAGATTTAAAAGGCAGGTAAACAAATAGGCTTTAGTATCTATTCATCCTTTCTGCTGTCATTGTTTCCTACAGTGGAAAGACTCATAACCTTTGCAATAGACTTGTCTAAATAAATAAATAAATAAATAACTAGGACATAATCAGAATGTTTCTCCAAACATGTCTGAATATGTGATGCAATACAAAATAAATAATAACCAGGTCTTAATCGCTTTTCTGATGAGCCTAAAAATAAATAGAAATTTGAAAATCTAGGGATAAGAACTAGTTTATGAAAATTTAATGTTCTCCAGAGATGGTGGGGAATCCCCAAATATAAATGAAACAGAGTTCCGAAAGATTGAGAAATATTCATATTGGAACAAAAGAGCTAACTTAGATAAATACAGTGGTACCTCTACTTAAGAATGCCTCTGTTTACGAACTT
Source organism: Erythrolamprus reginae (assembly GCF_031021105.1). Classification (NCBI taxonomy): domain Eukaryota; kingdom Metazoa; phylum Chordata; class Lepidosauria; order Squamata; family Dipsadidae; genus Erythrolamprus; species Erythrolamprus reginae. Next base: position 218,025,324 of record NC_091952.1, on the reverse strand, counting down.
TTCTAGATACGAACCGGGTGTTCTAGATTTTTTTGCCTCTTCTCAAGAACCATTTTCCACTTACAAACCCGAGCCTCCGAAACTGAAACCAGAAAAGACAGGGAGAAACCTCCATGGGGCCTCTCTAGGAATTTCCTGGGAGGAAACAGGGCCTCCACCCTCCCTGAGGTTTCCACAATCGCACACTTTATTTAGATGGAAAAATTTCTCCTTCATACAAACTTTTCTACTTAAGAACCTAGTCACAGAACTAATTAAGTTCAAAAGTAGGGGCCCCATGGAGGCTTTTCTCCCGCCTTTTCTGGCCCTGTTTCCTCCCAGGAGATTCCTTACCAGTGCAGCAATCACTTTACCACTGCTGCATTCATTTAACAACTGCCACAAATTAAGGTCATTAAATCTTAGTATTATGATTTAATGTAGTATGTGGGAGGAGTTTGACCTGCTGATGCCCAATGAAGTGGACAAGGCCATGGGAGTTATGAGCTCCGCCACCTGTTTATTGGTTTTGGCCAGCAGGGAGGTGACACAGAGCTGGGTCCAGGAAATTGTCAATGCTTCCTTGCAGCTCCCTGCAAGGAGGGAGTTGTGTGGCACCTCCTCAAAAAACCTTTCCTTGATCCAGCTGTACTAAACAACTATCTTTATAGGAAAGTTGTTTAGAAAGTAGTGTCACTCCAGCTTCAACTGTCCTTGGATGAAGCCGATTATCTGGGCCCTCAACAGTCAGGATTCAGGCCCAGCCAAAGCAGTATGGAAACTGCTTTGGTCACACTGACAGGCGGGCCCTAGAAAGGGGTTTATCCTCTATCCTGGTGCTTCTTGACCTCTCAGCGGCTTTCGATATCATTGACCATGGTATCCTTCTTCACGGGCTAGAGGGGTTAGGAGTGGGGGGCACCATCCTACAGTGGTCCACCTCCTACCTTTCATGTCAGTCACAGTCGGTGTTAGCAGTGGGTCAGAGGTCCACTCCTAGGTCCCTCCCTTTTAGAGTTCATCAGGGGTTCGTCCTCTCCTCCTGCTGTTTAACATCTACATGAAACTGCTGGGTGAGATCTTGAGGGCACAGGGTGAGTTACCATCAGAATGCTGATGATACTCAACTATACATTTCCATCCCATGTCCACTCAGTGAAGCAGGGGAAGTAATATGCTGGTGTCTTGAGGCTGTTAGGGTTTGGATGGGTGCTAACAGGGTCAGACTCAACCCCACAGGAGTGGCTATGGGTTTTTCCTCCCAAGGACAAATCCATCTGTCCATCCATTACTCTAGGTGGGGAATTTTGACCCCCTCAGAGAGGGCCCACAACTTGGGCATCCTCCTTGATCCACAGCTGACCTTAGAACACCATCTTTCAGTTGTGGTGAGAGGGACGTTCCCCCAGATTCACCTGGTACACCAATTGCAGCCCTATCTCGACAGGGAGTCTCTACTCACAGTCACTGATACCATTATCACCTCAAGGTTTGACTACTCCATGTTTTCTACATGGGGCTACCTTTGAAGAATGTTCTTAGACTGTGGATAATATAGTATGTAGCCGCAAGAGTGATCATGGGCCTTCTGAGGTAAGCCCATGTCTCTACAGCACTCCGCAAGCTGCACTGACTACTGATTAATCTCTGAATACAATTCGAAGTGTTGGTTAAAGCCCTACATGGCATGAGACTAGACTTACATTACCATCTTCTGCCTCATAAATCCCTGTGGCCGGTCAGGTCCCACAGAATCAGCCTTTTCCAGGTCCCATCAGCCAGACAATGTCATCTGGCGGGGCCTAGAGGAACAGCTTCTCTGTGGCGACTCTGGCCCTATGGAATGAGCTCCCCTCGGAGATCCGTACTGCCCCCACTCTCTCTGCCTTCCGTAAACATTTGAAGACCCACCTCTGCCGGCAGGCCTGGGACCATTGAAATTTTAACACCTTGCCCCACCCAATGAATGAATGTTGGATGGAATGTGTTGTTAACTTTTAATTATGAGGATTTTAATATGTAATGTTCAATTTCTACATGTTGTGAGCCACCCTGAGTCCCAGGAGAAGGGCGGCATAGAAATCAAATTAATAATATAATATAATAATATAATATAAAATTGGGTCGATCTCATGGTTGCCATGATTTGCAACCATCATGACATACGATAGAAATTCAAAATTGTATCATAGTCGTGTTTAGCAATTAAGCTAATGTTTGATTAACCAATTTTAATTATTTTTTTAAAAAAATCATGAAATAATTAGTCAAAACACTGCGCTCATGTTTGTTCTGAAGAAGCTGTATTTATGAAACAGATATTTTCATAGATGGCATTAATACACTAGCGTGAAAAATGTTTACATTAAGAAAAATCCCCATTTATCGATATATTATCTGCACAAAATCCAGTTTAAAATGCACACTGCTTCTAAATGAATAGATTATAGATCACTAATGTGCATAAATGTTTCCAAATCACACAAACAATCAAGAAAGTCTGATAGGCATAACTTAATTTGTGCCTTGGAAATCTATCTGCTATGTATCAAACATCTATGTAGTCATATCTTTTTAAGGCTGTAATTGAAGCTTGTGCCATTATGTCAGCCAACGTTTAAGAGACTTGCCTTATGAGACAATCACAGTACAGCAATCTATTAAAATAACAGGTATAAACTTCCATTGTTTACAAACTAATTCACTAGTAAGATATGACTTATAATTACAACTTTTATAAATGTCACAACTTTTTGTGGCATTTTAAATGGTAATTGTTTTTGTATTTATCTTTTTTATCATTTGTAAGTCACCTAGAGTTGGCTTCTTGGTAATATAGGCCATAAATAAATAAATAAATGAATGAATGAATGAATGAATGAATGAATGAATGAATGAATGAATGAATAAATAAACAAACAAACAAACAAACAAACAAACAATGAGAAATAATGTTTAGGAAAAATGAAGGACCAGGGACTCACTTTAACATACTGAGATAATATGCAGACTGATGTGATGGGGAGGAATTTAATCAAAATTATATAAAGGGCTCTGGATAGAATTAAATTTAAGAAAACCTCATCTATCCAATTTCATAGAAATCCATCTTTAACCCACAATTTTGCATCCTTCATCCCATCCTGCTCAGAGAACTAGCCCTGCTCTCCAGATAAATTCTTCTGTAGGTAAAGAAAAGCAGCAAAATTTGAGTAAATTTCTTGTGACTTGGAGACACAAAAGGAGCAAAATCAACTTTTGCCTTTGAGATCTGAAGTTTAGACTGGATTTGACTATAGAAATGTTGCATTTTTTTAAATATAGAGATTTGTATTTAATAATAATTAAATAATAATTCACTACTTCTTAAATAAAATTAAGAGAAGAATATTTTATGCATTTTTATTGGGGTTTTAGTATGTTTGTTATTAGTATTTTAAGGTATTTTGTATATTGGTGCTATTTGTTTAAACTAAGAAAGATGGTTGCATTACGGGATTATCGCTGTACCAAAGGAAAGATAAGAGGTCATTTTTGTTACAAATTTGTTGGATATATTTTTGTCACTTTTAATTTTAATTTAATTCCCTTTTCCTTTTTTAGTTAATCTGTATTTTAAAGTTTGATGTTGAAAATCAAAAAAGACATTATAAAAAATAAAAAATAAAGGCAGCATATGCTTCCATAGTTCCACAAACCAGCTACTGGCTGTTTCACATATTGAGTGAATGATACCCATAGGTTACTGAAACATTGCTTACAACAGGGAACCCATGAACAATAGTTTATGATTCATAATGGCTTGATGTATATGTTACAGGAAATCAAAATCATATTGAACATATACTATTGAACATATAATAGCTTAGCAAGATGTTTGAAATTAATCATTGTGTTTTTTTCCCTTAAATTTGCAAGATTCCTTTACATTACTACTGTAATTCTACAGTCATAAAAAGGCCTAATAATAGAAGACAAATATTTTGGACTATTATTCTTCAAGTCAGCCTTTTGGGGAAATAAAGTATCTGATCCCAATCTAGAAAGGAAACATCTACAGATAAGTCTGCCTTCCTCTTATTGATAATAGAAAGTTGGCAAATCTCTTCCGAGCAAACATAAAGGCAAAATATGCTATTCCTGATAAAAAGCCAGCTAGAAGAGTTGTGCCAAAAACTTTGGGTGCCCTCTTCTTCGCTACTCGAAATGCTGTTGGAAGAACGGCTGAGATTAGTATGTTGTTGACATGTCCCAAAACCTTATGAAATGGTTGTCTCTTCAAAACACGCTCGTAATAGGCTTCCAAGTTAGGGCGCTTTCCATTTCCCCAACTTCTCCTTGCTAGTCCAATGAACTTCAGCCGATGAAGTGTTACAGCAAGGGATACATCAGCCAAGCTAAAGAATTCCCCACAGAGCCAAGGCTGATGTCCATTTTCTGTTAGCAAAAATAAAGGCATAAATAATTAGAGATTAATAAAATGCAACATGATCCGAAGATCCCTCTTTTGCATGCAATTCTTATGAAATGTGTTTAACCATGAGTTAATTGATGGCTTGTTGCAATGGTTTGGCAAATAAGAACATGACTTGACTTGAAAGAGCCTAGGGATTATTAAATGGAGGTATTGTTCAACACTGTAGAATCAAATGAAAGTGAAACAGAATTCATTTCAAATAATATTCTACCTGGTGTTTCTTCATTTCTTCTTTGCAACTCAGTTTCAACCTGATCCAAAACTTTTTCCAACTCATCTAGTATTTTATGTAAGTACTTTATGTTATCATGGTCCATCAATTTAGACTACAGGAAATAAATAGGTTATATATTAGCTTGCAAAAATTAAAAGTTCCATATTGTGAATCTCATCAAAGAATTGTAAAACTACTAAATGACACAAAATGATATGTATATAATCCTTTTTAAAATGAAATTATTTCAAGCAGAAAAGCACGCAATAACAATATTTGCTATTTCACATTAATATCATAATCCAAGCAATCCTAGGAAACATTTTAACTAATTATACATATTCTGTTCTTACTTTGAGTCGTTTCTGTTTTGCAATATATGCATCTTGCAGATCTGGGTTTTCTTCAGCCAGTTTCTTTAATTCAGATTCAGTATTACCGATTTGGCCTTGCAAAACAGCAAGAACTCAGTTAAGGATATCAGTCATTAAACTTTCAAGTGAATTAAGTAAACTTTATCATGTTAAAATGTTTTACTTCCTAACCAAATGTACGGATTTACAATATCTTGTGCGAACAGTTCATGAACTCTCCCCTGTAATGCAGAATTAATCCTAAAAGTCAACTAAAATTTATTTGACAATTTTATTTAAAAAAAAACACCCTATGTTGCTCATTTCAGCATGTTGATAAGTTAATTTTTAATAAATGTAAATTTGATAAAAATCATTTAAGTAAGAAAATTAAAATGAATTTGAACACCACAGATAACTAGGGCAGATAAAATTCTTGTACATACTCCGAATTCTGGTCGTGGCATACGCAGGAATCATGGAGTCTACTGCTAATTCAGGATGTAAAATGCAACCATGTGTGTATGCGTCCATAGGCAAGGAATCTAGGAGTTCTCTGTAGTGTTGAACCCTTGGATAATACATACTTCCTTCTTCTGGCATTAATTTTGGAGTCTTTTCTACAGAGAAGAATATCCATAGATGAAATTAATTAAAATTAAAAAACATTGGTTCAGATATTTATAACCTTTTACCCACTTCAGCTCTTGCATCTGAAAATGAAAAATAAAAGAGATTTCAAATATAATCTGATTGTGGATGAAGCAAAATCTTGCAAGTGGACGTGCGAGAAAGAGAGGTTTTGGTGAAAAAAATTGCTGAAATCTCATGTGCATGTCCCCTTGTGAGATTTTGCTTCTTGTGCATGCACAGAAGCAAAAATACACTGCGATGCACATTTATTTATTTGTTTGTTTATTTATTTGTTTGTTTATTTATTTATTTGTATACCGCCCCTCTCCGCAGACTCGGGGCGGCTAACAACAATAGTAAAAGACAATATGTAGCAATCCAATTTAATAAAACAACTAAAATCCCTAATTATTAAAAATACCATGCATAACTTGTAATGGCCTAGGGGAAGGAATATCCTAACTCCCCCATGCCTGGCGACAAAGGTGGGTCTTGAGTAGTTTGCGAAAGACAAGGAGGGTGGGGGCCATTCTAATCTCTGGGGGGAGTTGATTTCAGAGGGCCGGGGCCGCCACAGAGAAGGCTCTTCCCCTGGGCCTCGCCAAACGACATTGTTTGGTCGACGGGACCCAGAGAAGGCCAACTCTGTGGGACCTTATCGGCCGCTGGGATTCGTGCGGTAGAAGGCGGTTCCGGATGTATTCTGGCCCAGTGCCATGTAGGATTTTAAAAGTCATTACCAACACTTTGAATTGTGACCGGAAACTAATCGGCAGCCAGTGTAGGCACGCATGCAGAACAGAAGCTGCACCCGCATCGCACCGGTAGCAGCAGGAGTGGGAATCCACCCCTGACCAAAATCATTATGTCTGGTCCTTCTGGAATCAAATATCCTTGATTAATGCTTAATGATAAAACTTTTCCTTAAATGTTTAACTAAGATTTTTCCCTTTCTCATTCTCCAAAATCATAAATCTTTGTTTTAAATATCTCTGCATCATTTTTTGTTTTAAGAATCTTCATATAAGTTGGAATGCAGCGCCTCTCGAACTTGTCAAGTTATAAGAGATTTGAGATAGGAGCTAATCTTTCTTTTCTTAGTCATAATGAGAATTAGCATCCTTTGTAAGTCAAGGGGAAAAAATTCATTAGTTTAGTACCTTTAATTTCTGACTCAGCAGAAATGAAATAAATTTGTCAGAAGCTTATTAAGTACCATATTTTAAAGACTGCCTATAGAATACTAGGGGAAGCTTCCGTCTTCATTTTTAAAGCTGTAGAATGTGAATAAAAGACTTGTTAAGCAGCTTTTATTTCCTTCATCCTGGCTTTCATGTTCACTGGGTCCAAGAACTTACAAGGTATATTAAGACACTCTTTATTAAAGAAAGCAAATATCAATCCTTACTCCTGAAAAAAATAATAATAATACTGGCTCCACATCTAAGAAATTGTAGAAGATGGTAAGTTCCACCCACTTTTGAATAATTCCCTAAAATAGCCACCTAACATCAAAAACATCATCAAAAAAGCACAACAAAGAATGTTCTGTCTACGCCAACTCAGGAAGCTCAAACTGCCCAAGGAGCTGTTGATACAGTTCTACAGAGGAATCATTGAGTCTGTCATCTGCACCTCTGTAACTGTCTGGTTTGGTTCTGCAACCCAACAATACAGGCACAGACTTCAGAGGATAATCAGAACTGCAGAAAAAACAATTGATGCCAACCTGCCTTCCATTGAGGACCTGTATACTGCACGAGTCAAAAAGAGGGTGGTGAAAATATATACTGACCCCTCACATCCTGGACACAAATTGTTACAACTCCTACCCTCAAAACGTTGCTACAGAGCACTGCACACCAAGACAAGGAGATACAAGAACAGCTTTTTCCCGAATACCATCACTCTACTAAACAAATAATTCCCTCAACACTGTCAACTTTTTACTAAGTCTGCACTTCTATTTCTACTAGTTTTTTCTCATCATTCCTATCATCCTTTTTCTCCCTCTTAGGACTGTATGATTGTAACTTGTTGCTTGTATCCTAAGATTTTTAATTAATATTGATTGTTTCTTCATTGCTTATTTGACCCCTATGACAATCGTTAAATGTTGTACCACATGATTCTTGACAAATTTATCTTTTTCTTTTATGTACATTGAGAGCATATGCACCAAGACAAATTCCTTGTGTGTCCAATCACACTTGGCCAATAAAATTCTATTCTATTCTATTCTAAAATACAGCTAGCAAAGACACTATCACAATTTTCCTTAGGAAACCTGCTAATATGTTTAGTTTGCCTGTTTTCTTTCAGTGGAAACCATTCCAAATTGAAACATACATAAAACCTGCTTCCCAATTTGTGTGCAACTTGGCCAATAAAGAATTCTATATTGAGCCAATCTTTATTAAAGAAATCAAATATCAATCCTTACTCCTGAAAAATAATAATAATACTAGCTCCAGATCTGAGAAAGTGTAGAAGATGATACGTTCTACGCACTTTTGAATGAAACAGATTTTCAAGACCTTCTTTCACCAGGATTTAGTCTTGTTTTGGCAGTGATTTCTGACAGTGAGAGCGGTCAACCAGTGGAATATCTTGCCTTCAGAAATTGTGAGAGATCCAACAACTGAGACTTTCAAGAGGAAATTGGACTGCCATTTGTTGGAAATAGTGTAGGGACTCCTGCTTGAGTGGGAGGTGAGACTAGATGACCTACAAGGTTCCTTCCAACTCTTTTACTCTTATTCTGAATATGTTCTACCAGGTTGCAATATCAAGAGTGACTTCACCAGAAGAGATCTTATTTAATTTCCAAGTTCTGATAAACTTGTAAATTAAACAAGTTCTCTTCTGGTAAGTACTTGGATAGGAGTCTGGGAAATCAAAAGACAGCCTAGAAGAAGACAATGAAAAACTTATTTTGATACTTTTGCCAACTTCATGTCCATACATACTCATCCAGATTTATTTATGATTTGGTAGTCAAGTAGCAAAGATAAGACAGAAGCAAGATAATTGGGACCCTGTTTATCCTCTCAAAACTCTCAGCAGCTTTCAATTACTAATTCAATTCAATGCAGCCCAGATACAGATTAATAGAGTTGGAAGGGACCTCGTAAGTCATGTAGTCCAGCCCCCCTCCCCCATCCAAGCAGACCCTACACCATTTTTGACAGATGGCAGCACAGTGTCTTCTTGAAAGCTACCAGTGATGAAGCTCCCACAATTTCTGAAGGCAAGCTTTCAATTCAATTATTATTATTATTATTATTATTATTATTATTATTATTATTATTATTTATTGGATTTGTATGCCGCCCCTCTCCGCAGACTCGGGGCGGCTAACAACAATGATTAAAAAAACAACATGTAACAATCCAATTTAATAAAACAACTAAAAACCCTTATTATAAAAAACCAAACATACATACAAACATACCATAAATAACTTGTAATGGCCTAGGGGAAGGAATATCCTAACTCCCCCATGCCTGGCGACAAAGGTGGGTCTTGAGTAATTTGCGAAAGACAAGGAAGGTGGGGGCCGTTCTAATCTCTGGGGGGAGTTGATTCCAGAGGGCCGGGGCTGCCACAGAGAAGGCTCTTCCCCTGGGGCCCGCCAAACGACATTGTTTGGTCGATGGGACCCGGAGAAGGTAAACTCTGTGGGACCTTACCAGCCGCTGGGATTCGTGCGGTAGAAGGCGGTTCCGGATGTATTCTGGCCCAATGCCATGTAGGGCTTTAAAGGTCATTACCAACACTTTGAATTGTGACCGGAAACCGATCGGCAGCCAGTGCAAACCGCGGAGTGTTGCAGAAACGTGGGCGAATCTAGGAAGCCCCACGATGGCTCTTGCGGCCGCATTCTACACGATCTGAAGTTTCCAAACACTTTTCAAAGGTAGCCCCATGTAGAGAGTGTTGCAGTAATCGAACCTCGAGGTGATGAGGACATGAGTGACTGTGAGCAATGACTCCCTGTCCAAATAGGGCCGCAATTAATATTTATGTATTTATTTAAATTTGTTGTAGAAACCACTCCACTATACTAATATGGAAAATAAGGATAATTATTGTAACCTTTCAAGAGATTGTCTCAATCAAGTCTGGATAATTTTTTTAAATTTGTAATTAGATGCCTCTCTCCACAAAGTACTACTGGTAGATTTCTGCTCAAGGGCATGAAATATATTTTGTAGGAATCCATACTATTCTATATGCTATCATTTAGCTCCATCCGGTGAAATTCCTGTATTTAGAGTGACATATTCTTGATATGATTTTAGTTAACAGGATCATATAAGAAATAAAGAAATCCTTTAGCTTTCCAGATAGCCATTGCCAATTAAAGTAGATAATACTGGTCAAGGCAGATTCCTGTTATTCTACCAAAGAGTTGAGGATAAAAAGTTTTATATGTGTCAATATCTCACTCCAAAAAAATGTTTTCCTTGCAAGACATAGAAAAGTGTCTTCCAAGAATAAAGCTTCCATTATGTATTCCTCCTGACAACTTTCTCAAACTGCAATTTATTTATCACATTTGGAAACCACCAGGGATGGACTGCGGGAGGATCTCAGGGGTTTGGGAGAACTTCTACCTAAGCTTCTGTGAAGTTCTAAAAACTCCCAAATCTACTCCTGGCTATCCCCGCCCATCCTTCCCCTCCCCCCCCAGGAGTCCCCACGTGGCCCATTTTGGTGGAGGCTCCCGTTCCTGGTCTCCAGAGGGACTTCAGAGTATGGAGAAGATGTTTTTGTCCTGGAAGCTCAAGGAAAGCTTCCTGAGCCTGGGGAGGGCGAAAATGCCACGCCTCCCCGCACACACACAGGAGCATGGCGCAGGACACTGATTAGGCCATGCCCACCCTGGCCACACCCACCCAGCACCCAGGCAGAGAACCCCTTGCTAAAAATTTTGAAGCCTACCCCTTGAAACCACCCATCTCTCTCACAGAACAATTCTTACAAATAACACCCCAAACAATAAAATACTATGAAGAATCATTTAAAATAAATAAATAAATTTCTATGAAATAAGATGTCCCAAAGATGCTTTTTCAAGAGGCAATTGGATTTTTTTTTTCTTTGAAGACATTCTTTCTTTGAAGACTCAAGAAGTTCCTTCAACCTTGATTGGATGGTGGGGAATGGAAAGATTTCTATTCCTTGTAGACAGATGGTCATTTGCATTCTTTTTGAGAGTGTTTGAGGCCACAAGGATTTCTAAAAGAATGCAAATGACCAGCTGTCTGCAAGAAATATAAATCCTTCCATTCCCCATCATCCTGTCACTGAAGAAGCTTCTTGGATGAGAAGCGAAAGAAAAACAAGAAAGTCTCTTGAAAAAAGCACTTTTGGGACAACAATGGCCTGGATGAATGAAAATCTCCATAGACATATGAACACACATTAAGGCTTTTTAAATATATGTATATAAATATATAAATGTCTTATTACCATTCACAAAAGTATCTTCAAGGTAGTCAATAATCTGAGTTGCATCACAAATTATGTTCTCTTTATGAATAAGCACTGGGACTTCTCCTGATGCATTTAAACGCATAAACCAAGGCTCATTATGTTCACTCAATGGAAGGCTTACATCATGCTGTTCACATTTCAGGCCCTTTTCAGCAATCACCAGTCGTACCTAAAAAAAATGGATGAGCTTTCCTGTTAAAGATTATAAATCCCCCATTTTTAAAAAAAAGAGTTTATCACATATTTATTGAAAGCCAAATCAAGTCCTACTGAACTTGGTCCTTGGGTACTTACTTACTTACTTACTTACTCATTGGATTTGTATGCCGCCCGTCTCCGAGCACTCGGGGCGGCTCACAACACATCAAAAAACAATATACAATGAAATATCTGGAATCCAATTAATATAAATAACCTGTTATGGACATTGGGAGATTATGATCATCAGTAGCTAAATAAAACATTCTGCTCTTCCAGAGAAATGATAAGAAACCTGCAGGAACCATTTAAGGTGAATATTAAATGTCAGTTCTTCATAGGACACTTTTTTTTCCTGCAAAATAAATTGATGTCACTTGGTTTTGTTATTGCCTATTGTTCATTCCTTTATCTTGGATTAGTCAAGCTCCAATTCTTAATGCACAAAATTTAACAATAGTGGGAGGTGGTCTGGGCCTCTTTTTGAAGCTTCCTGGCTTGAATGTGCCGTTCTATCATTATTTTTGATTCCTTCTTCCCTTGGGCACCCATTCAGAGCTGCCTATACAGTGCTTTGTCCCCACAGGGCAAATGGGCAGTCTTAAAGGGGAGGGGTGGGCGTGTTGCATGGGTGGAGGGAGCTATCCAGGTTCTGAAATACAACATTCCTTTTAGCAGATGAGAGGCTCACCTTTTGGGAGCTGAAAGACTGTGTCCAGTGATAGAGGATGAGTTTAGCCTCTGACGTGACCTCCACTTCAGCTGGGGGTGTTTTGTCGGCCATCTGGTCTTCTTTTTCTTCTGCCATTTCACGTTTTTTCTTCCTGCTCAATTCACTGCTCCGAGATTCTGCCCATGAGATTTGATTTTTCTCTCTCTCTCTCCCCGTCTCTGTTACTGAGTCTGCTCCATAAACTGAGCATGCTCATTATTAGCAGATGAAGCTGCCTTCCTGATTTTTGCCCTCACTCTCCGATAGGATTTCATAAAATGAAGAAGCTGTTGGAAATCTTGGGTATTCAGGACCAACACAGAGATAACTAAGCTGCCTGCCTAGATTCAAAGAAAAAAATGTTCTTTTTCCTGAATTTATTCTCTAATTTATAATAAATAAATATTCTAGATACATTTAAGTAGTTTAATTAAAATACAAAGCAGCTTCTTTGAACTCAGGAAGGAATCCGAACTTAAATAATGCAGGATAATGGAATCAAACGGATTTACCTTTAACATTTCAATAGTATATTAATTATCTGCCTCAAAATGTGCATGAGATGCATGAATGTTATGTATTTGTATTTATTTGTACTTTATGACAATCATTAAGTGTTGTACCTCATGATTCTTGACAAATGTATCTTTTCTTTTATGTACACTGAAAGCATATTCACCAAAGACAAATTCCTTGTGTATCCAATCACATTTGGCCAATAAAGAATTCTGTTCTGTTCTGTTCTATTCCCAATTTTTTCTTTTAGTTCAACCCACCTTCATATATACTGTAATTTTATTAAGCCATTTCAGTGGCTCATAATTGTGTTCCATTGTAATTAATTTTTTGTTTGTTTCATTGTGGTAGATGTACTTTAAAATGTATATTCTACCTTCTCTTCATCTCAGATTAAAGATGTTTACTGGAGAATCTTATTTCACATTTATTCCCTTATGGTTTATTCCCCTATGGGTAAATGTATTGTTTATTCCCTTAAGACTTGAACATCTTAACCAATTTTAGTGTGAGTAGATATTTAATTGGTAAAAAAAAATACAGACTGCTAATAGTATCATGGAAACGACAAATAGTTTTTGAATTTAGGTTAAGATCTGGACTATATAAACTGCAGTTTCCAAAAAGTAAAAATTAACCATGTAAAGATCCAAATGATGGTTAGATATTTTATACTAGAACTACCAGTCTTCCTTAAGATAATTTATAACAAAGATTGAAAAATATGATTAATGTGGGTAACATTGCTTAGAAAATTGCATTTTTTATAGAGTGATTCGATTACAGAAAATTTCATTAACTAATTAATGAAAGGAGTAACTTAAAAATAAGGGGATTTTGTCAATAAATGAGCCCAGCAAAATAAATGTTTCTGGAAAAGTATCACTAATTTACACCACTAATCACTAATTTACACTTGAAAATTTTTTAACAGTTACTTAACTCTGAATGACCACAAGAGGTCTCCATAGTTCTAGAAATAATGAGGATGTACTTCCTCAAGTAAAAAGTTATATTGAGTTTATATTTTCTTCTTACTGTGGCTGCTTGCGCAGTCAGCTAGATGTTTTGACTGGATTTGGTATTTTTGTCCACCTACTGTGTTCTTCCTAAGGACCTGGGATAAGCAGATGTTTTTGATGGTGTTAAAGCAGGGAGTAAGCTGTTTCAAGTAAAACTGCCTTTTGCAATTGACCAATGGTAACTTTGTCAATATTGAGAGTGTTCAAGTGAACACTATTGATATAATGATGCTCCAATTGCTTTGAGATTACACCAAAGGTACCTATTACAATTGGAATTATCTTTGCTTTCTTTTGCTGCAGACTTTCTATTTCTATTTGAAGGTCTTCATGTTTAATTACCTTTCATTTCTATTCTGCTATCTCGAGGTATTGCTAAACCCACTATCCAAACTTTTTGTCTTTTTTATAGAAATTGTTAAGTGTGGGAATTTATGTAGTGGGTACTTATTATGGTTGGTATCATAGACAGCCAGATATTTAGACTGAATTAAGCATTGTTGTTGTTATTTTAAAAATTGTTGTTTTAAAAATTGTTTCCAGTACAGATATAACTAAGTACTCAGTCAGACATATTTTGTTATATATTCAAAATATTTGTGTGTATATATATATATATATATATATATATTTGTTTTCGTAGATTTTCATGGGTATATGTATGTAGATTATTCTGAGTTGGGGTTTTACCCCGTGTAATATTTTGAGTGTCTATGTGACGTTTCGGTGAAATCACATTCACCATCATCAGGCTGAAGTTGTTAGCTTCATGCTGCTTTGAATATAGTTTAGTATGTATGTATGTATGTATGTATGTATGTATGTATGTATGTATGTAAACTCTTTAGAGCAAGACTGCTGAGGATAAATGAATAAAAGCAAACTGATAAATGAATAAAAGCAAACTGTGCCTCAGACTTAACTATCTTTTCTTCATGTATATGTCAGGAATATCCTAGAGGGAGAAAAAGTTACTACAGTACTTGGGAATAAACGTCTGGTATTTGTGGCTGTTTATTACAGTATAAAGGGAAAAAATGGAAATGAGCAGTCTATATTTATTTTATTTTATTTTTATTTTTTTATTTTATTTATTTATTTTGTCCAATACACAATTGTTCTGTCGGGCTCTCTGGTAGAATCCTCCCAAAAATTCACAGGTACAAATTTCAGACACACACACGTTTGAAAATTCAAAACAATGTTCTTTATAATGAAAATTCACTTAAACCAAGCCCTCTTTTGGTATAGCAAAGAGCACTCGTCTCCAAACAAACTGGTAATTGGTACAAGTCCCTTATCAGTTCTGTGATACTTAGCTTGCAGCTGTGAGGCAATTCACAGTCCTTCTTCTTTCACAAAGTGAAACACACTTTGCTCTGGTTTAGTTTCAAAGCTGGGAAAAAGCAGCACACAAAAAGTCAAAGTCAGTAAAGCAGTCACGAAACACAACGATCAGATAATCCTCCACAATGGCCAAACCCACAGGCTGCTATTTATAGCAGTCTCACTAATTACCACAGCCCCACCCAACCACAGGTGGCCTCATTTTCTTTGATAATAATCTCTCAGTTGTTGTTGCCTATGCATCACTCTCCGCGTGGCTGTATCATTAACTCTTGTTCTGAATCCAAGGAGGAGCTAGATAATTGATCTCCTTCTGAGCTGTCTGCCCCACTCTCCTCCTCCCTGTCACTCATGTCTTCTTGGTCAGGGGAGCCTTCATCATCAGATTCCACCAGGGGCAAAACAGGCCTGCAGCATGTGGATCCCTCCCCCACATCCACAGTCCTTGGGGCAGGAACAGGGTCAGAGCTAACCACAAATCTAAGAAAGAATAGAAAAGAAGATATAGTAATAGAACATATCAATGAAAGAATTGAAGAAGAGATATAGGAATAGAAGAAAGGAATAGGAGATATAGGAGAGCAATAGGACAGGGGACAGAAGGCACTCTAGTGCACTTGTACTCGCCCCTTACTGACCTCTTAGAAATCTGGATAGGTCAACCATAGATAATCTAAGGGTAAATTGTTGGGGGTTTGGGGATGACACTATGGGACTGAACTGAAAACCACCATCAATACCAGTTCTCTGTAAACCAAAGAAAAGGTGATAGTCATACAGGCAAGCCCCAGACATTTTTTCATGGCTTCTAGATAAGGCCATCAAGAAATTTGAGCACTGTAGATTAGACTAAGAAACTGAACTTATACTACTGTATACTGGAGGTACAAATTCAATGGCACTGATTTTTGAGTATGTTGCACTAACTGACCACAAGAGGGCAGTACTTAGTAGTAGTAAATAGTTAAGGGTTAAACTCTGTCTCTTGACTTTCACCCTCCCTGTTGTTTATCTAAGAGACTGCTAATTTGAGGTCAGTGTGACTATATGCTCTAGGTCTTGGACTTTCCTGGTAGCATGTAGCTAGCTAGGTTTTAGGTTTTGCCTATTACTATAATGCAGAGGGTATGTAATTCTTCTAAATCTCTCTTCTGTTATAAAGCATGCTTCACTGCTTCTGGACTAGAAAATTGCACGCCACTTAGAGTCAGTTTTGTCCAGTGGTTAAGGCACCAGACCTGGAAACCAAGAGATTATGAGTTCTAATCCTGCCTTAAACATGCAAGCTAGCTGGATGTCACTGAACTAATCACTCTCTGTCTAACCGAGAGGGGCGGCATAAAAGTCCAATAAGTAAGTAAGTAAGTAAGTAAGTAAGTAAGTAAGTAAGTAAGTAAGTAAGTAAGTAAGTAAGTAAATAAATAAATAAATAAATAAATAAATAAATAACACTTCTCATAGGGATGTTGTAGGGGAAATAACAGTAGTAAGGATCATATTAGACATGTTCATTGCAGAGAGAGAGAGAAAAAAAAGGAGAGAGAAAGAGAAAGAGTGAAAGAGAGAGAAGGAAACTTGGCCATTTTCCTGAAGTCTACCATAGATCAAAGAATTTTTCTTTACTTTAAGAACCTCCCAACTGGCTGCTGAATTCAACCAATAAACGTGAAAAAGGAATATTAGGATTTATCCATTAACTGATTTCTGCCCTTTCTCTCCAACCCATAAAAGTCTGCCTATTACTACTGCAAGTAATCTAAATGAGCATATCCATTGCATTCCATGATAATTAGTCATGGGTTCACAAGCTTTATGACTAGAACTAGGCAATGGTTCAACATTGTTACAAAGCCTTTACTCATTTGCTTTGTAATCTCTACAAGTCACATAAGGTTTTGTTGTGTCGGCAATATGAGAGAGACACGTAAAACTGGAACATCTCAGATTCTGATCTGTTGCCTCTGTGGGTTGAGATTCATATCTGATTACTAGTACAAAATGTGGGTCATTTTTTTAATTAAAAAAGGAGAGAAATAGAAGCAGATTTTTTTTCAAACCTACTGTTGGAATACTTGGAATAAAAGTATTTAAGTATATAATATTGAATACTTTCAGTATATAAAATGCTTTAATTTTGTTTCCATTTGATTTAACCCTAATATTTATTATAAAGCCATGTTTTAGATTCTGGATGAATTTCTTATACTCTGTACTTTTTGGAGTATAAGACTCACCTTCCCCCCCCTCCTCAAAAAAAAAGAGGCTGAAAATTTGGGTGCATCTTATAGTTTGAATGTAACATTTTTGAAGATTTTTTCCCAGCCCTGACCAGATGCTAACGATCTTCCTGGCTTGCAGAATTTTTTCATTGCTATTCTGAAGTTTATTTCCAGCCCTAAGTCTTTGCAGGCTTGTTTTTCATTGCTATTTCCTCCCTAAAAGGTTTTTTTCAGCCCTAATTAGGGGATAAAATGATGTGCTGAAGCTGACCAGACTAAAGACACTATCCAGATGAATATCTGATAGGTAGATTTTTCCCCTATTTTCCTTCCCCAAAAGTAAAGTGCATCTTATACTCTGAAAAATACAGTATATTGTTGGATGAAACAAAATTAAAAATAATATCACGTAAATGTAAGTCCCACCAATGTTAAACTGCCATTTTTGCTTGTACAAATGGTTGTGAACTATGGAAACTGAATAAAATATATAGAGAGAAGTTTACGAAGAACATAGAGGGATTTTTCTGCTACTCCTGATAATAATTTAACAGCAGTAAAAACTTTTACCAACTGTATGATATCCCTTTAGCAGTTAAGAATCCCGTTCCAGCAAAATTATGTATTTTATCTTCCTTTCCTTTCTACATAAATTTCATGCATCAAATATATTGTCCTGGCATATTTCATTTCCAGAATATAATTTTTTAGCCTTTCAAAGATGTGACAACTGCATACTGGCTCTCCTAATTTCCTATGATATGCGTGTGTCTCTGCTCCCCTTCAGCTATTGATTTTCTTCATGTTCTTTCAAATGTTCAGCTGTGATTGTATTTGCTAGCAGAGATAAAACAGCTGGGGAACAAAAAAGAATTATCAGCAGGGGTAGGAAAAAAATGAGATTTGAAGTAGTAGAAAAATGGGCATTGCAGTCACAGGTTCTGATTGCATTACTACAGATTCCCTGCCTCCCTGGGTTCCTTTCATAATGTTGCTGGTTATTTTGTTTGCTTCCTTGTCATGCATGGGTGATACTGGTTTGGCTGCAAAATCAGTAGCAGTCAACCATGAACACGGCAACTAGAGGGAACTGGAGGACAAGCAATCCAGCCAAAGCTAATTTTCAATAAACTGCATCGATTTTTCTGGAAAGAGAATTAAGCCAACAGAAGTACTTAGCATGTTTCCAAAAACGAGGCCAAATTTTAGTTACTTTCTTGGTGTAACCTTGCCCTATCTTTACAGAACACAAAATCTGATTTATATGATAATGGAAACTTTATGTACTCCAGCTATGGCTGCAAACTCTGCCAGTCTACTTGGCAATCTATCTACCAAGTTTACTTCTCACTGTTTTTGTCTCTCTTGTTCTCTTTAATAATATTGCATGATGAAAAATGATGGACACTTATAATCTTCCCATTAAAAACCCTTTATAAAGGCATTGCCTCAGTACGAATTCTGTGGTGGGATAAAGTAACCCTCCTTTACATATTAACAGCTTGTATTTTGTCTCATAAATCTATCTATCGTGTTTTAGCTGCTTTAGGGATATTTGTGGTCATGGATGATTTTTAATTATGTATCCGAATTATAAACCAAGATTCTCCCCAAATTAGACATAATAATGCATAAAATAAAAATGTTCCCTTTCTCTTTAAGATCAAGTTTTATACTCCTCTCCCAGAACCTGTTTATCATTATATAACACAGGGAGAAACAAACTTTCACCACAAAGCAATAGTTTTTCCACATATATACTAAAGCTTTAAAATATTTGAAAGCAAAATTGCTGAATATGTGTATCAATATACACATGGTAGCCATGATTATGTAAGTTACTTTAAATTTAAACAAAAATTATGTGGTGGGACATCAAAGAATTCACAATGCTTTTTTTAAAAGCCCCCTTCTACCCAGGAATGAATTGGGAGAAATATTTTTCACATACCATGCTTCAACCCACCGATGACTAATGCAGATTATCATTTTACCAAGTGTTCTTAGGTAACTCAAACTTGGTTTTAAGTTGCAGACAAATTTAAAAACTGTTTCTTTAGACCTAAGATTGTTGAAAGCTATTAAAAGAGGCTCAATTTACCACCATTGTCCTGCAAAAGAACTGAATGGATTTTTAAACAGAGACCATTCCACAATGTGATCGTAATAAGTTTTAAGAAAGGTGAAACAACATCTCTGATCCTTGTGTTCTCATTTTTCAGTTGGGAAAAAATAAAAGTTTGCCCAGTGGATAAGTATCCTGTCCAAAAATAGCACCTCTTAAATGAAAAGTCAGAACATGGGAGGAAAGGGCCCTGCTCGCAGAATGCTCTGAAGTCACTCTTCACTAGCTAACCCAAATATCTCCCCTGGCAGCAACTACACCGGAGTATTTGGAATGCCTTCCAAAATGTTTGGACTTGAACAATGCCATCCCTAAACAGGGCTGGAGCAGGGCTAAAGTAGATGGAGTCAGAACTTAAGAATGCCTCTTTGTACTGGCTCACAGTCTCCCTGGAAATCCTGCAGGGAAAAAAAATCATTTCTCTGGCTAAAAAGACAATTCCTACTTCTTGTTAGGACAAAAGGGCCCTTTTAATTGAAAATTCAAAAATTCAGTGTAATTATTTTAATTTGATTGACTAATTATGTATAGTATAGATTCAATTTTATCTAAGTAAAAAATAGCTTAGTTCTAGGCAGAAAGTTCAGATAATGTACTTTATTTTAGGAAAAATAAAATCAAGGACGAGTTAATATTTTTAATGATGATTGTTAAAAAAGGAACATTATTTTGTTCTTACAAATACAAACACACACTGTCAGGTGCATGCGTATATGTGTGTGTTTCTTCTTAGGATTTGTGAATGAGCATTTGTGAGCAATTTGAAACCAGGCCAAAATATGGACACTTGTTATTAATTTCTTTTTTAAAGAAAAAGTTTAAATTAATCAGAAAGACAATTGCAATGCCTACAATAAAATTTTAACTGATCCATTACGTATTTGCAGGTCATTATTATCAATAGATCTGCTGCCTATTAGCTGGGGGGGGGAAATCCAGACAATTTCTAAATAACAGCAAGACAATTAACTAATGTTCGCCCGGATTTTTGTGGCACAGTATGGTAGAATTCCCCTTCTCCGAAGTCTGTTTTATATAATCTTGAAAGGAATTCTAACTTAGAAATACCATAGTCTTGCTCTTCCATTTTGCATTATGCAAGGAGAGACACATTGCTGTCAAGAACACAAATAACAGCCAACTCTCATATCAAAGATACTCTGTTCCCGAAACCCTGAGTCAGCTGCTCCCATAATATCTAGCACCAAGCAGCCCACGGCATTTTGTGCTCCAGAGGCATCAACCTCCTGTTCTGCTTGATGTCAACTTGGCTGGGAGGGCAGTTAAGCTTCTCTTAACCACAGCTCCATTTGCAACTGTTTTATCAAAGCCTTTGCATGCCTGGCAGCCAATGGCCCCACTGGGTACTGAGAATGTGATCTGGATCTCCAAGTGGAGGAGTAGCATGACCATATTTATGGCTGTTGCTATTCTGGGGCAGCAGGTTGCTTGCCTCTGCTCTCTTGGCAGCAGAAGCAAATTGCCTTCCCCTTCGTCTTTCAACACTCACAGCCCACAGGAGAGAATGAAATAAAATGTACAGTTTACTCAAAGAAATACGGCTTGCATGCATCGGGCTTTTTTTTTTTAAGTATCCTGATTACAATGAAGTTCAACCTGATGTGGCAATAACTGTATACAGTAATGCCACTCTTATATTTAGGCATGTCATACCTATAGGTATTCCTCTGCCAGCCTGTTCCTATAAAACACAGTTAATCTCATGTATTGGTTCATACAAGTTCAAAGCTGGGTTGGCTTATCATCACCTACCACATCTTGGCTGGCTAGCAAATGTAGCAGACTGTATAAAGCAAGCATCAGCATGCTAGTTTCACAGAATGCAAGTTCACAAGATGCTCCAAATATGGCAAAATCTCTGCAGCCCTGTATTGCTATCAGAATTTGGATGGATGGATATGTGGATGGATGGATAGACAGACAGACATAAGATAGATAGATAGATAGATAGATAGATAGATAGATAGATAGATAGATAGACAGACAGACAGACAGACAGACAGACAGACAGACAGACAGACAGACAGACAGACAGACAGACAGACAGATAGATAGGAGAGAGAGAGGCAGGCAGGCACAGACAGACAGACAGGTATTCATTTTATACAAGAAAGCTACAGTTCATAGTAGATTGTTGGAATATGTGGGATTGTCATATTTGGTTACAAGCAGCATAATAATTTCTAAGTTTCAGGGCTTTCCATGTTCAAGCCTTATGATGTTGAAAACAATAGTTCCCACCTGGTTTTGTTTTAAGACAAAACATATAAAGCAATTTACATTAACAGAAGCGTGTTATTTAGATTATGGCAGATAATAATTTCCCAGTACTCAGCAGAAATTACACCATACTTGGAATACTACGTCCACTTCTGAACAAGGCTCTGCAAGAAACAATTAAGAAGTTTGGCATGTTTAAATGTCTATGTAGATTCTCAGTCAACCAGGTCATGGTTGTCCCAAAGGTACATGTTTCAAGAGGCAACTAGACTTTATGATTTTCCTTTGAAGTTTTGCTTCTTGGATGAGAAGCGAAACGTCTTCAAAGAAAAAAACCAGAAAGTCCACTTGCTTCTGGAAAAAGCACCTTTGCACATGTTTAGCTTTCAGGACAAGACTGAAGGGAGACATAATACTGTGAAAAGAGAAGGTGGGGAGTTTTTACACTTTAACTGGAGAAACATATGGTGCCAAGAAAGAACCACCATGAAGCCATGTTGCTAGTTATAACAGGAATAGAAAACTGATGATACACAGATGTTGCTAAATTATACTCCCAGCGTTCCTTAAAAAATTGTGGCTAATGGCAAGAATGCTGGGAGCTATCTTTCAGCAATAGCTGGAGAGACTGGAATTGTCAATCATATTCCTATACCAATTAAATTGTAATATTTGCTGAGTAATTTTGAATTAGTTCCTATCGCTTATTCGCACTCACCTCACAGGATTCTTGTGAGAATAAATAAATAAATAAAGTCATTGCTTGAACTGCATAAAAATAAACTGGGCATTCATATAATACACCCACTGGAACACAGAAGTGATAAGAACCGCTGAAAAACAAGCATAGGCAATTTAATGTAAATAAGGACTGGATAAAATTAAACATCAGCACTGTGGAAATAGTTGCATTAGACTTAATATATATTCTTATGCATCTGAAAAATGTGATAATTTTTCCTACCAATCAATTCCTTCTTTTTAAAGTTTTTATAAAAAGAATTACCATTAGCGCATTACCATAACTTCTGAATCCAAATAATGAGTTTGAAGTCTTCTATTTTAGGCATCTCATTTCAGCCTCCTCTAGTAAGTTATTCATCCTATTTATTGTCAGCTGTGGAAAACTATGACATACATAAAATAACCAATAAATACATATATCAGCATTGGCTCAAAATGCACCTTCAAGAAAACCAAGGATTGCACTACTGTTTGGATATATCATCCCAGTTTAATTCCTGTGATATTATTTATTCAGAAAATTCCAGTGAATATTATGCCTATTAGAAATACATGTAGTCCTCGACTTACAACAGTTCATTTAATGCGGTAGTTCTCAACCTTTCTAATGCCGCAGCTCCTTAATACAGTTCCTCATGTTGTGGTGACCTCCAACCATAAGTCTAGGGCCAATTCTCCCAACAGAGTTTTAAGCTGATTGGCTTGAAGGTCAGAGGGACATCCCCACTGTTGACACCTGATTGGTCAGATTGTAAAGGTGCCAGAATGGAAGCTTTAGTTCCTAACACCATGGGAAATTTATCTTTTTCCATATCTTAAGCAACCCCTGTGAAACTGTCATTTGACCTCCAAAGAGGTCCCTACCCCCAGGTCGAGAACCAATGACTCTTCAAAGTTATAATGTCATTAAGAAAGGTGACTTATCACCATTTTGCAAACTTATGGCCATTGCAGCATCCCAATGGTCACATGAGTAAAATTTAGAGACTTGGCAACTGACTCATGTTTATGATAGTTATAGTACCCTGGGGTCATGTCATCCCCTTTTGAGAACTGACTTTGAGAAGCAAAGTCAATGAAGAAGACAAATTCATTTCACAACCTTGCTATTAACTTAACAACTGTAGTGATTCACTTGACAGGGGTAAGAAAGATAAAACGGGACAAATTCACTTAACAAATGTTTTGCTTCGCAATAGAAATTTGGGCTTTGGTTGTGGTCATAAGTGGAGGACTACCTGTAGATGCTTATAGAGGATATTTCCAGAGTTCAAACTTGCATATGTGTGGGTGAGTGATTGTGTCATATATGTCATTTAAAAAGTAGAGTACCTCCAAGATAAAGCAAATTATGTGCCCACTGAAAATATACCATTTTTATTCCTCTGTAAAAGTAGTCAGAACAAATGTAACTAAATACTGTATTCTCGGGATTATCTTTAACTTCACAAACGAGCTAAGATTGGAACGGAGGATTTTCTGACAACTCACTCTGCTGGCAAGGCAAGCATCAGCTCTCATTGTTATTCTCCAGTATCTGCCTCAACAGATACAGCTGTTATTCCATTCTACGTGCTGTAGTTCCACCCTGGACCCCATGATTCCTCCTTGGGGATGGCAGATGGACATTCCATCTGATTGTCACTCCACTTATGGATCTGTCATGTATTTGCCATCCCGCTCCAAACGCTCAGTCCTGCTGGTTCCTATGACAACGTACATGTCTTTCTATTGTTTCTCCAAGGCCCCCTTCCTGTAGTATTTATTTCTATTTTTCTCCTTGCCTGTCAAACTTGCTTCCTAGTTTTCTTTTCCTAGTGTCATTGGCTCTATCACATTCTTCTGTTGTTTTATATACCGTAACTAAATGCTCTAACTAGACAACCCTTCTCATCTGCAGAAATTCCACTTCAAAGCTGTGTTTTCTCTGACTTCTGCAGAAAACTTTACATTCCAGGAAGGAAGTACCCCTGGGAAAGACAAGTTGTTTATTTTTTGTTGGCCAAAAGCCATATACCCATTGGAGTAAAGGCCTTGTACATATAGAATTCTGTCGTCCCTCTTTATTTCTATTGTCTTTTAGATTTGATGGAAGCCACCCTGTTGCTATTTATCACACCCTTTTTTCTGCTAAAAGTATAATTTGGACTGAGACAATGCTCACAGCTTTATTTCTTACAGCTACATATGTTGTGGCAGCATAGGAGTTCTTCATATTTTATCCTCAGTAAAATATTATAAAGGTAGGTAAGCAATTCAGTCTTATAAACCGTAATTTTGGAAATAACTAAAGAACGCACGCACACACACATAAAGGAAGACTTGTTCAAAGAAGGGAATGAGCTCTGCTCGTGATCAGAGAAAGAAACCTAAGAGGTTCTCCAAACATTTCCTAACTCAGGGCACTCATAAAATCATCTGCTACAATATTCTTCCTGTCAATGATTACTTACAGCTTGAACCACAACAACACATGAGCACACAACAGATACACACTTAAAGTAAACCGCTCCAAACTCGACTGCAGGAAATACAACTTTAGTAACCGAGTAGTTGATGCACGGAACTCACTACCAGACTCTGCGGTATCATCACCTAACCCCCCCCCCAAAAAACTTTACCCTTAGATTATCCAATGTGACTTCCTAAAAAGTCAATAAGGGGCATGCATAAGTACATCAGAGTGCCTTCCGTCCCCTGTCCTAATGTTTATCTTTTACTAGTATCATGTATACAGTATATTTGTATTGCCCAGGTCTGCCTGGTGGACCAGTTGCGGCCCTATTTGGACAGGGAGCTCACGGTCACTCATGCCCTTATCACCTCAAGGTTCGACTACTGCAATGCTCTCTACATGGGGCTACCTTTGAAGAGTGTTCGGAAATTTCAAATTGTACAAAATGCAGCTGCGCGAGCAGTTATAGGCCTTCTAAGGCATGCCCAATATCTCACCATCACTACATGGACTGCATTGGCTGCCGATTGGTTTCACAACGACAATGTTGGTTGTGACCTATAAAGTCCTACATGGCATAGGATCAGATTACCTCCGAGACCGCCTTCTGCTGCACGAATATCAATGTCCGGTCAGGTCCCAAAGAATTGGTCTCCTCAGGGTCCCATCAGCCAGACCATGTCGGTTGGTGGGACTTAGGGAAGAGCCTTCTTTGTGGGGGCCCGGCCCTTTGGAATCAGCTCCCCCCAGAGATTTGCACTGCCCCCACCCTCCTTGCCTTCCGAAAAAGTTTAAAGACTCATCTTTGTGTCGCCAGGCCTGGGGTCATTAGATCTTCCCTCTGACCAAAGAGTGTTTTTTAGTGTACTTAATCGAGTGAATGATAATGAATGTCTTAAATTATTTTAGGATTTTTAAGTTTTTTTAATTATATTAATTGGATTAGATGTTTTAATATATGTTGTGAGCCATCCCGAGTCCTCGGAGAGGGGCAGCATACAAATCCAATTAATAAAATAAAAATAAAATATATATCTTTGTATACTACCAATATGTACATGACTAAATAGGTAGGTAGGTAGGTAGATAGATAGATAGATAGATAGATAGATAGATAGATAGATAGATAGATAGATAGATAGATAGATAGATAGATAGATAGACTGATTGATTGGTTGGTTGGTTTTGTCCAATACACAACAATACACAATGAAGGTTATAGAAGTTATACTCGAGTAAAATATATTAGAGAAAGAATAGAAGTGAAAATTTAGGAATAGAATACAGTGGTACCTCAAGATACGAACCCCTCGTCTTACGAACAACTCGTGATACGAACCCGGAGTTCAGAAAAATTTTGCCTCTTCTTACGAACTTTTTTCGAGTTACGAACCAGCGTTCGGAGACTGCTGGGAAGCCGCGTGGCTGTTTTAAAAGGTGACAGCCGGGCGGCGGGGCTTCCCAGAAGCCTCCCGAACACCGGTTCGTAACTCGAACAAAGTTCGTAAGAAGAGGCGGGAGGTTGCTGGGAAGCCCCCCAGGCCGGCTGCGACCTTTTAAAACACCCGCGCCGCTTCCCAGCTGTCTCCCGAAGCCGAACGCGGAAGTTCGGCTTTAGCGTTCGGCTTCAGGAGACAGCTGCGAAGCGGCGCGGGTGTTTTAAAAGGTCGCAGCTGGCCTGGGGGGCTTGCCAGCACCCCCCCGAACCCCGAACCTTTTAAAACAGCCGTGCGGGCCGAAAGCCGTTTTTTTGCGGGGGGTTTTTTGGTTGCACGGATTAATTGACTTTACATTGTTTCCTATAGGAAACAATGTTTCGTCTTACGAACCTTTCGTCTTACGAACCTCCTCCTTGCACCAATTAAGTTTGTATCATGAGGTATTACTGTATATCAAATAGAGAATAGAAGGATAATATAGAGTAGTATAAGAAGATTAGAATAGAAGAATAGTAGATATGATATATGAGATATAGGAAAGACAATAGGACAGGGGACGGGAGGCACACTAGTGCACTTATGCACGCCCTTACTGACCTCTTAGGAATCTGGAGAGGTCAACTGTGGATAGTCTGAGGGTAAAATGTTGTGGGTTAGGGGAAGATACTAGAGTCTGGTAATGAGTTCCATGCTTCGACAACTGGATTACTAAAATCGTATTTTTTACAGTCCAATTTGGAGCTGTTAATATTAAGCTTGTATCTGCTGTGTGCTCTTGTGTTGTTGTGGTTGAAGCCGCCCCGAGTCTGCGGAGAGGGGCGGCATACAAATCCAATAAATAATAATAATAATAATAATAATAATAATAATAATAATAATAATAATAATAATAATCTAGTCGTTGACAGGCAGGACATTGCAGCATATGATCTTGTGGGCAATACTTAGGTCACCCTTGATACCCACGAGGGGGCCGGTCCACGGGGGGGGGAGCTTCAACCACAACACACGAGCACACAACAGATACAAACTTAAAGTAAACTGCTGTAAACTCGACTGCCGGAAATACGACTTCGCCCCCTTCTGTTTCACACACACACACACCAACACACATATATACACACACACCAAAACACACACAGCCACAGGCCAGATGGCAACTCCCGGCGACCGGGGCTGGCGAGCTTTTGCTTTCCCGGAACCAGCCTTTCCTCCTCACACGCCTCCTGAGGCACCTGCCCCTGCGGGCTCCGCCTCGTTCGCCGCCACCTCCCGCCCGTTTCCTTCGCCCGGGGTAGAGCCGGACGGCGAGGGCTGAGGACGGAAGGGAGGGGACGGGCAAGGAGGGGAGGAGCAGAGCCGAGGGCGGGAGTCAGCGGCGAGAACGAAGACCGCGGAGCCGGGACGGAGCCGCGGCATTCGTCGCGGGCACCTCGGCAAGGGAGCGCAGCGCGCGGTGGCGGCGGCGGCGAAGGCGCGAGGTGGCGAAAGGAGTAAATCTCGGCCCGGGCGCGGCCCCGCTCCTCCTCCCCTGCCCACTGAATGACGGGCGGCAGGTTCGACTTCGACGATGGCGGCACCTATTGCGGCGGCTGGGAGGACGGCAAAGCCCACGGGCACGGCATTTGCACCGGGCCCAAAGGGCAGGGCGAGTACGCGGGCTCGTGGGCGCACGGCTTCGAGGTGGTGGGCACTTACACCTGGCCCAGCGGCAACACCTACCACGGCTATTGGGCGCAGGGCAAACGCCACGGGCTGGGCGTGGAGACGAAGGGCAAGTGGATGTACCGGGGCGAGTGGTCGCACGGCTTCAAGGGCCGCTACGGCGTGCGCCAGAGCCTCACCAGCCCTGCCCGCTACGAGGGCACCTGGAGCAACGGGCTGCAGGACGGCTACGGCGTCGAGACCTACGGGGACGGAGGTGAGTGGGTGAGCTGAGGAGCGACCGGTAGGGGGCGCCCCGGGGCCGGCGGCACATTGGGGGCCGTGCAAAGCGCTGCTCTTCCCACACGGGCGTGTGCAACCGCGGGGTTCCAGAGCGGGAAGGTGCGCTCAGCAGGTAATGCGTTTGGTTTCTTTTGCTTTCAGTTTTATTTCATTTTATTTATGGGGGGGAGAAAGCATCGCCTACTGTGAATAAACGCATTCCAATGAGTTCTCAGAGACCTGTAGTTCGCAAAGAAATACTGTACACACTCACTCCCTTGTCAAATCTATAAGGCAGTTGCGAAGAAAATACACAAATGGGCACCAATGGTAGCAAAGCCGAGTCTTCGGAGAGGGGCGGCATACAAATCTAATAAATAATAATAAATAAAATAATAATAATAATTTTAATAACAGTTCTGAGCATCGTTCACACAGATCTTTTGCCCTTTGGTAGAGGTACTTTGGCACCGTTTGACTTAGAAACCTAGAAACACAGAAGATTGACGGCAGAAAAAGGCCTCATGGTCCGTCTAGTCTGCCCTTATACTATTTTTATTTTATTTTTTATTAGCGATATCCTATTGGCATAACGTAAGAACATAAGAAGAGCCATGCTGAATTGGGCCAAAGCCCATGGAGGCCAGCATTCTGTGTCACACAGTGGCCCACCAATTGTACATAGGGATTATTATTATTATTATTATTATTATTATTATTATTATTATTATTATTATTATTATAGTACAACACAGCAAACGAGATCACTATGCTGGATTTCGTATTTCATCACCAGTCGGGCACTTCCCAAGTACCTAGGACTGCGTGATGTAGCGGCGAATTATGTTTGCCAATCCCAGTAAAGCGGCCTTTTGCAATTGACAAATGGAGATTATTATTATTATTATTATTATTATTATTATTATTATTATTATTATTATGCCAATAGGACATCTCTAATAAAAAAATAAAATAAAAATAGTATAAGGGCAGACTAGATGGACCGTGAGGTCTTTTTCTGCCCTTAATCTTCTATGTTTCTAGGTTTCTAAGTCAAACGATGCCAAAATACCTCTACCAAAGGGTAAAAGATCTCTGTGAACGATTATTATTATTATTATTATTATTATTATTATTATTATCATTATTAATATTACTTGGACTTGTATGCCGTCCCTCTCCACAGACAACATATGCCAAAAACATAACAATACAGTTTATCCAATTAATATACTTAAAAGATTCTTTTAAATTCTAACTTTAAAACATTTATTTGCATTCATTCAATAATCACACTAACAATATTGGTTGGTCAGGGATCTTATTTATTTGTTTGTTTGTTTGTGTATTTATTTATTTTGTCAATAATATTAAAACACAAGGTACAAGCAAATGTCTAAATATTCAAATACATGCAACAAGTAAAAATAAAGAAACAGTAAGGACAGGGGACAGAAGTCAAGCTGGTGCACTTATGCACACCGCTTACTGACTTCCTAGGAATTGGGAGAGATTTTGGGAGAAATATTTCCTGTATTTTATCTTAGGATGGATATATGTTTATCCCAGGCATGTTTAAATTCAGTTAGTGTGGATTTACCAACCACGTCTGCTGGAAGTTTGTTCCAAGCATCTACTACTATTTCAGTAAAATACTTTTTGCCATTGAGAGTCAAAAATATTCGCTTGACATCAAACTAGAAATTCACCAGGAATTTCCAAGGTACTTTATCCCACTTTCTCCTCTCGGCAGTATTTCCATTAGTAGAACTAAATGTGGCTACTCTGATTTCAGTTTGGAATTTCATTTAAGTCATCCTCGAACACCTGCCAAAGAATTTCCAAGTTTATTAAGCTGCACTGTAAGTTCAAAGTTTTCTCACTGTTAATTACAAAAGTTGGTAACTTTGTTCTTAATTTTCCTTAGAAATATGCCAATTTAAAATGAAATGCCATTAATAGGGAATGTCAGGAATTTTTTTTTTTTGCTTGCTTTTTGTGAGAAACGTGCTGCTCTGGCTATTATTGATAGAAAATTAGTAACGCAAACCATACTTTGACAGTCATATTGATTTCAATAAAAATAGCTTTGATGTAGAGTCCACACAACCAGCCAACTTTTTTAGGATGAGATAACACAGAGCAGACCTGTCAACTATGAGTTTACCTTTAGTTTAAGTACTGAAAAAATTGTAGCGAGCAAACCATCAACAATACAATTTCAATAAAAATATAAAAGTAAGGGTAAGAGAAATGGAAGCCATTAAGCCAACCAGAGTTAAAATTAATTATAAAAAGGAATGTAACGTTTGATATTTCTAGCCAATCAACTCAACAGTTGGAGTGAAGCTTCAGCAGGCTTGCCTTAATATGGTATAATTACAATACTGTACTCTTAATTGTATTGATTCACTCTTTCTGCCATGCTGAAAGAAGTAATATGGGTTTTATAAGCATGTTGATGGCATCTGACTGTAAAACTTAAGCTGATCCTACTGAATGGTTCCATGTAGATACTGAGATCCAGAAATATGAATTAGGTTACAGTCTTTTCTCACTATACCTCAGGCTGTGCTAGGCCCTGTGCAAGGTCTGAAATAAAATAGGTTCAGATTTTTTTTCCCCATACACATGTGAAATTTTGAATACATGACATTCTTCCAGGTATCTAGCTGTAGTGGGAATAATTGAAATCAGTCAGTATTGTTAACATTATCTGGAATTGGAATCAAGGAGGATTTAATTAGGAATCTTTAGGACTATTTCTTATTTTTTTCTCCTTTTTCTATTAAATGACATTTAACAGGGAGAATATAAATATATCTGCATTATTCTACGTTATTTATCAGTATTTTAATATTAGTTTCTTTAAATGAACAGGACATCATTTTATATGGAATTAATTATGGTAATTAGTAATATTAATAAAAATGTTAGAGTGCAATTCTCTGGTTATTTGCTTCCCCATCCCAGAACAGCACTGGATTGTGAATTTCAACCTCATCACCAGGGTCAGAGATAAGGATTATCTAGGCAGAAAAGTAAAAATTTCACCTTCACACCTGCCTCTTTATGGTTTAAGAGGAGCAGTCAGGACCATTAAGCAGTGGATAGGATGAAGAAGCTAGCAACACACAGTTGTAAATACTTGCCCCAAACTTGCTGAAAATTTGAAATGGTAGGAAGACCGTGGGAGCACAGAACATAATCAAAACACACAATGTACAGTATCAATCCTTTTCCCATAATAGTTCTCATCCAGCAGGACATAGACCCGTGAGGGCACCCATGCCAGGGGTGGCACACAGAGCTCCTTCTGTTGGCACATGAACCATTTGCCAAGGTCAGATCTCTCTGGCATTTCTTTCGTGGGCTTCCGTTTCCCTGCAAACAAAATAGAAGCTTACCCCCAAAAAATCTTACTTCTTGCTATGTTGCTAGTGTTGGGATGCCCTGCCTCCCTCCGGTCAGCTGGTCTTCGGGTCTTGGCTATGCATGTGCGTATCCCGCATGTGTGCACACCTTTCAGTTTGGACATGCATATACGCAGTTTGAGCACTCAGTGTCTAAAAGGTTCGCCATCACTGACATAGACAATATTAGTGAAAAGGATTACAATTCTCATCTTCATTTACATATACAGAATTTAAACATCATGTGCTTTAATGTTCTCTTAGATATTATGAATTAATTCATATTTGAGCATGATGATATCCAGTCCTAATCCTGTGACTTTATTCTAGAAGAAGAATTGTTTGCAATTAATATTTCAGCTGCTTCTGACTTCAAAGTGAACATTTGTAAGGATATCAAACAAGCATCTTCAGGCGAGAGTACATCTTGTTCAGATAATTCTTTCAACGGCACCCTCTATTTGTGTCGTTTGAACACTAGTCATTGTTTGGCTGGTTTCCAGTGACAACATGTATGGAAGGCTATAGAACCATTCTTGACATATTCTAACCTAAAGATATTTTATTAATGTTGTGTATTACAAATATTAATCTCACACCTAAGGAAAGACAAAATAAAAATATGTATCTAAATAAAACATAGGAATATTTATTTTGTGTGGGCAATTAATATTGCATAAATAATGTACAATAAATGTACTTTGCAGATTATTTCACAATACTTTATATCCAAATCTAGTTAGAGGGAAAAAAAACCCATATTTTTAAATCTTATTCTGTCTTGGCACTCTCTTTACAGAACTGTGTGATGATCAAATGCTGTACAACTTCTTACTCAGATGAAAGACCCATTTATAGCTTAACAGCTCAGTTCTCTGAGTGTTTGCTGGTACATAACTGTCCAGATGGTACTTTTTGTGAGTGTGTACATATGTAGCGAACTACTTACCACATTTACTTAAGAGCCATTGCAGCCCATTTTATTATTTCATTCATATCCAAAGAGATGAATGTTTCTGAATTGGAAGACCAAGAAAATATAGATATACTGTATACATATTTTTCAGCCAGGATCCCAGTGATTATAGCTATGTACCTTGTGGTAAACATGATTTCAAATTAAATCATATTCAATATATCCTGTAATTCATAAACTTTCCTTTAAAATGTTTAAGATCTTTTAAAAAATGTGTTGAATCTTCATATATCGAGCTCTACTCTAGGTTTTTTAAAGACATTCTTAATATATTTAATGAGGCTTATTTCAAGTAAATAATAGAGAATTATAGTTTCTCAGTTTTTTTCAAAAACTAAGTAAACATTTATTTGTTTACTTACTTATTTAATTCCATCAAGTTGTTTTTAACTTTTAATGGCCACATATATTTTGTTCGTGACATCTGTTCCCAACTTGGTTGTTCAGGTCTTTCAATAGTGCATCCATTATACCTGTAGCTGTGTCCATCTCCTTTGCTGCTGGTACTTGCTTTTTCCTTCTAACTTTCCCAGCATTGTAGACTTTTTCAGAGGACTAAGTCTTTGCAATCTTATATATTATTTTGTACAAAATCTTACAAAGCAATATAATTTAAAGTATTGAATTCCCGAGGTTGTTTTATATAGCAATAACACTTAGACTTATATACTGCTTTACAGTGCTTTATAGCCGTTTCTAAACGGTTTACAAAGTCAGCATATTGTTTCCAACAATCTGGGTCCTCGTTTTATTTCTCTCGGAAGAATGAGAGGCTGAGCCAAATGTGAGCCAGTGTCATTCAAACTGCCCAAATTCTGGGCAGTCTGCAATCAGCAAAGGTAGCCTGCAGTACTGTATTTTAACCATTATGTCACCACAGCTCTCATATAGAAGGGTATCGTTGTGTGCTATTCAATATGAGGTTCATCTATGGGAAATGTTTAGTAGAAAATATAATTTTTTATTTTCAGTGCTGCCTACGGATAATAACTTTATCTAAGTACAATGAACAACATTTCAACAATGTCAATATTAACAGTAAAATCTACCAAAAAATCCATTATATGGAATGAAAGTTCAAATCTTTTTCTAGTTTGCAACTATTGAAGAAAATCTTGCTATCATATTCACTGTGTTTTGTAAAGTTTATACAGATGGCAAAATGTAGGCTTGAATTCCTTAAAATTATTTCTATAAGTTCATGCTTGTGATTATCTACATGTTCTGACGTAAAATACTTGTGTTGAGATAGACAAAAGTTTGTGGACTGCTGATGAATACATTTGAATAAAAGTTTCAATATTTATTCATTTCATTCTTTTTTTTTACAAGGTACATACCAGGGACAATGGACCGGCGGGATGAGACATGGCTATGGTATGCGGCAAAGTGTTCCTTATGGCATGGCGACTGTGATCCGTTCACCCCTCCGGACATCTCTAGCTTCACTCCGTAGCGAGCAGAGCAACGGCACTGTTCTACATGATATCACTGCAGACAGTCCTGCTGGAACTAGAGGAGGGTTTGTTTTGAATTTTCACAGTGAAGTCGATAGTGTTGGTAGTAAGAAAAAAGGAGGCCTGTTCAGAAGAGGGTCTCTTCTTGGTAGTATGAAACTTAGAAAATCTGAATCAAAATCATCAATATCTAGCAAACGTAGCTCTGTCAGGAGCGATGCTGCCATGAGCAGGATTAGTTCTAGTGATGCCAATTCTACCATTAGTTTTGGAGATATGGACTGTGATTATTCTCCAGTAGAAGACCATGTTGATGCTACCACCACAGAAACCTATATGGGTGAATGGAAGAATGACAAGCGGAATGGCTTTGGTATTAGTGAGCGTTCAAACGGTATGAAATACGAAGGCGAGTGGCTAAACAACAAGAGACATGGGTATGGATGTACTATGCTTCCAGATGGCACCAAGGAAGAGGGAAAGTATAAAAACAATGTTTTGGTCCGTGGAATAAGGAAGCAGCTTATACCAATAAGGAACACAAAAACTAAAGAAAAGGTGGAGAGAGCACTTGAAGGTGCCCAGCGTGCAGCTGCCATGGCTAGAACTAAAGTGGAAATTGCAACCTCCAGGTAGGTTCATTCTTGGCTTTGATGACACAGGCTAGAAAGATCTTGATAGCTAGGAATTTACAGCTTAAGCTTTTTTGCGTGGAATTTATTTAGTCCAATCAAATTGGATATCAAAGTAAGAAGGAAAGGGGGTCAAAATGTTTAAGCTGTACAATCATGCTGAAATGAGGTTGCACAATATTGACAGCATTGATTGTTGACACTCTAGAATGTAGACATCTATTTAGGAACTAAGTCATGTTCATTTTTACCCCTGCACTGGTTCTTAGCATGATTTCTTTTTCTGACTGAATCTGCTATTGACACTGAAGAAAAAGGGTGTATCTGATAACTTGATTACACTTTTTCCCTTGAGCATTCTCTTAAGCTTCCCTAACCTTTGAAGGATTCTGAAGATTGATGTTGAATTAGACTGATTTTAGGAATTATGTGGGATGTAGAGGTTATGCTGAAATCAAATAATACTTTTTTTTTGACAACTATGTAATTTGTCATGTGAGCATTTTGGATACTTAAGTAAAGCATGAGATTTTTAATCTTATACTTTTGTTAGCAGCTTTGGCAATTCTGCCCCAAGTCTTCGGAGAGGGGCGGCATACAAATCTAATTTTATTATTATTATTATTATTATTATTATTATTATTAATAATAATAATAATAATTGTGTTGAAAATAGGATAGAAAAGCCAATGTAAAGATTTAAATTCAGATTTAATCACACTTGGGCCCCTCAAAATCAGTGGAATGGCCAAAGCTTCTTGAGTATTTTCTGCTAGCTCATATTGGTCAATTCACTGTTTTTGAATACAGTGTTCCCTCGCTTTTCGCGGGGGATGCGTTCCGAGACCACCTGCGAAAGTCGAATTTCCGTGAAGTAGAGATGCGGAAGTAAATACACTATTTTTGGCTATGAACAGTATCACAAACCTTCCCTTAACACTTTAAACCCCTAAATTGCAATTTTCCATTCCCTTAGCAACCATTCAGATTAATACTCACCATGTTTATTTATTAAAGTTTATTTAAAAAAATATTTATTAAAGGCAGACGAAAGTTTGGCAATGACATATGACGTCATCGGGTGGGAAAAACCGTGGTATAGGGGGAAAACCCACAAAGTATTTTTTAATTAATATTTTTGAAAAACCATGGTACAGTATAGACTTTTCGCGAAGTTTGAACCCGCAAAAATCGAGGGAACACTGTAGTTGCTACTTTGATGTGGTAAATGTGTTTTTTTCTCGATATCTTCTCTTGCAGGATAACTTTTGTATTATGCTAACATGAATGTAAAACCTATTAATGGGAAGATAAACCTTTTGAACAGGTTTAGGAAACTGACTTGTTCAGATGTAAAATAATTATTTGCGCAGTTATGCAGAAAATTCAGGAAAATTAGCATTGGCACTTGTAATCTTGACAAAAACCATTCTGCAGTATAAATTGTAAGGTTTATGATACCCATGTAATATGATTTTTTGCAACTTACCCCTGACATTTAGATTAAATAAACCCCATTGTCTATACATTTTAAGTGTGACCACTATATATGTACCAGCTTTGAATCAGGAAGATTCCTATTTAAACGACAGGATTTAGCACAGGTATAAGTAAATTTATCTTGTAAAAATCAGCTTTAAATTTGCATCTAAAAATTGAATGTACATGGTTATATAAATATTGTTGCACAACAGCTTGATTTTATAAAGAAGAGCTTGGTAACATTACTGGCTCGCGCAGTATTGCATAGATAAAGGAACCTTCACACAGTTTCATGTTGTGTATCTTTACCAGATTAGAAGGTTCTTCACTCAGTCACTCATTCTTTGGTCATCTCCTGAGCAGATTACTGTAATGCATTCTACATGGAGCTGTCCTTGAAGAACATCAAGAAGCTTTAGTTGGTCCAGAATGTACAGCATTGGCATTTTTGATGTGTTTCGCTTTGATCATGTTACACCTTCTGTTGCATAAGTTCCACTGACTTCATGTTTTTTCCAGATGCAATTCAAGGTGCTAGTTATTACCTGCATGGTGTGGAATCAAGGTGTTTGAGGGATTACCTTAATGCAGTTTTTTCTACCTGTGCCATTACATTGGGTCAGGATCAAGCTGATGCTAGGATGTGATGTGTTGTATTATTCAGCTATGAATGGTATTTCCTGATTTTGTTAATGTAGCCAATTATTTATATTGTATTTTAATTCTTGTTAGCCAACAGGAATTCCATTGGTGCTCACATAAGCAAATATATAAAATAAAATAAATTTTAATTTTAAAATTAAAATTAATTAATTAAAAATAAAAAACTCATGTGTTCAAGAATCATGTTATCTTTATCAGTTGACAGATGAATCCCTTTTTTCCTGACTAAGTGTAGTGTGGTATTACAGTATATTTAGAAATTTGTATTTTAAAAATACACTTATTTTGTTATTTTTTAAATATTCTTAATTATCACTTGTATATGAAAGTCAGTTTCATATGCAATTTACTGGATCATTTCTTTTATTAGTATTATTATTATACAATTTTAAAAACAACAATAAAACAACACACACAGAAAACCCCCGTAACCTAACATAACACCATATACCATATAGAATTCATGCTGGATCACTTCTAACATAGAACTATGTTTAAAGCGTAACCTTTTTCAATCATACTTCCTGGCATCTTTAAAAAAAAAAAAGATGTCAAAGTGAAACCAGTAGCTTTCCTCCAAAAGCATGTTTTCATCATCTGTATGATAGTTTGTACTCAGAGAGGCAGGTTTACTTCCTGTAATACCTGTTCAAAGTATTACAGATGATCTTCAGTCACCAAAAATGTGGTCCTAGGGACACTGCTCTTTTCTCTTTGTTGGCCAGCTGAACAGTGTGAGCAAATAGTCTTCGGGAATTTGGTTGCTGGATGAGGGGGAGGCAATTTGCTGCCATTCATAGCATGAAATCAAGCACTATATGATCATTTGCCTGGTGGGGATCATATTACTGGTTTCCTGCCATGAATGGCATCAGGCTATCAGCACTCTGCAGTAGACATTGGGAAGAAAGGAATTGAATTAGATATCTGTGAAGGTTATGTCTGAGATGGGATGTATTTGAACATTTACAACTCCTGATAATCAACCTGGTATCTGCTTGGCTCTCAGAGTTGAAAATGCACCTCCTCAAGTTCCAAATTGAAAGGATTATAAAAAGTTCCATTTTAAGAAACAGATACGAGTAATCCTCAAGTTGCAACAGTTTACTTAGTGACCGTTCAAAATTACAACAGCTCTGAAAAAAGTGACTTACGACCATTTTTTCATACTTACGACTGTTGCAGCATCCGTATGGTTACATGTTCAACATTCAGCTTGGCAAC
Source organism: Erythrolamprus reginae (assembly GCF_031021105.1). Classification (NCBI taxonomy): domain Eukaryota; kingdom Metazoa; phylum Chordata; class Lepidosauria; order Squamata; family Dipsadidae; genus Erythrolamprus; species Erythrolamprus reginae. Next base: position 217,987,375 of record NC_091952.1, on the reverse strand, counting down.
AGGTTCATATTTATGACGGTTGCCATGTTCTGGAGTTATGTGATCACCTTTTGCAATCTTCTGACAAGCAGAGTCAATGAGGAATCCAGATTGACTTAACCACCATGTTACTAACGTATTAACTTATGTAACGATTAACTTAATTGTGGCAAGAAAAGTCGTAAAACTGGGTGAACTCATTTAGCAACATAAATTTTGGGCTCAATTGTAGTCATTACTCAAGGACTATCTGTATTGAGAAACACCATAAAAGCAATAAGTATTAACAAGCTTTATACTACTACTGTATATGCAAACCAACAAACACTTAGTAAAGTATGGGAACATTTTGGTTAATCTGGGAAAATATGCAGGATTGACCTGATTTGAATGTGGATGTTAGAGTTTGTCAGAAAACCAGTTTGGTTAGCTAAGAAGTCAATACATTCTGGAAGAAGATTGCAACATTCTATTTCCATATCATTCTTAAAAGTTGTTGTAGTGATCACGCTCAACATTTAGGCGAATGTAATAGGTTAAACAGAAATAGAATGAATAGAAATGACTGAACTCAGTGCAGATTAAACTTTGTGTCTTCCCATTGTGAATCTCAGTTTTACATTGCGTGTGTGTGTGTGTGTATGTGTAAGAAATAAAGAAGAGATGAAATAGAAATCATTTCCCCCCACATATATATGAATAAGCTCTCCTTTTTCTGACTCCCATATCAATTTGAATTATTCTTAATATGGAATATAAAGACAAAAAAGTGTAAATCAAAAAGCCAATTTAAAAAGCAGAAACCAAAAGAGTAGATATAAAATTAATTAGGAGACCATATGAAATTAATTTGAAGGCCACAGTGCAGCAATAAAAAAAAGATTAAAACGACATAAGAATTGCAGAGCCCTTTGTCTGGTATCAAAGGAACAAAAGAAGAAACACAAGATGAAAATTGCTTGGGAGCAGATTCTAAAACAGGAATCTAAAACATCTTTTAAGGTTTTGACTTTCATTCTAAAATGAATCAAGAAAAGACAGTGACTTTTAAATGTAGCAGATCTGTGCCATACTTTGGAATTCCCTTTTTAAAGAAGCAAAGTCTGTCCTATTTTTATAGAAGTTTTTTTTTAAATCAGTTGTCTTCTAACACAGTAGTTTGTATTGTATATGGAAGAAGCATTTTTCTTTGGTGTCCTAATCACAGTGAATTAGTAACTAAGCAATGTGTCATCCCAGCGTAACCAGCGCTCAGGCTGCCAATCAAAGAGAGTGGAGATAAACCCCTCTAAGATGAAGATGGTAATAGATTGGCAGGCCCGCAAAACTAGAAAACATTTACAGAGCTTTCTGGGTTTCTCTAACTTTTATTGTCAATTTATTCCGTCCTTTGTACAGGTGGCCCTGCCACTCACTGATTTGCTAAAGACAAAACATCTAAATGGAAAACCCTGTCCAAATCATCCAATGCAATGGACTCTCCCAATGCCAGCAAGTGTTCAAACACTTAAAGGTTCTGTTTGTCAAAGAACCAGTCCTCAAGCACCAGGACCTGACTCAATGATTCGTAATGCAGTGGCTGCTGTCTTCCTACAAAAGAACAAGGAAGGATTACTGCAACCATGTGCCTACACATCATGTAACTGGCCAATTTAGGAGAAGGTGGCTTTTGCAGTCCGATGGGCATTAATTATGTGGCAACATTTACCAGAAGGGGAGAGATGTCCTTCAAGGTGTGGATGGGTCCACAAGGTTGTCACCGGAACAGGTATGATGGGCCATGTATTTCTGGCAGTTTAATTTTACCCTGAAATACACATCAGTGAGTAGGAACTTCCTTGCACGTATCCTTTCTAGGAACAGCAATTTGACAGTGTTAGAGACAAGGTAGTACAGGCCATTGTCCTGACAGACAAAACCCAGGCCCTAGTTGTGAAAGCTCTTCCGTTGGGAGGCATCAACCTCAGTCCTCAGGCCATTCAGTCAGCTCTTCCAGTAGATTCCTGGTACAAGGAGAAACGTGCTGTACAGTACTCACTCCAAGAGATAGTTACAATTGGAAAGGGACCAAGCTGTTTACCCTGGCTTTTAGATTGGATATACTACGACAGTTTCACAGTGTTCACCCAGACGGCCATTTTGGGTTTTTAAAAACCCTGCATATTACCAACTGATAGTTCTGGTGACCAGATTAAATGGGATATAGAGGATTATGTCTGCAGTTGTGTGGTATTTGTGATTATGAAATACCGATCTGGGAAACCACCAGGACTGTTGGAAAAAGTGGCAACTCTATCATGTCTATGGGAACAGTTAGTGATAGACTTTATAGTCGATCTACCAAAGAGGCAGAGCAATACTGTCATATGGACAGTAATAGATTTGTTTTCAAAGCTGGCCCATTTTATAGCCTGCTCAGGACTCCTCTCAGCTAGGAAATTGGCTAAGTTGTTTCTTATCCATATACTGTATATCGCCTTCATGGAATTCCACAAAGAGTGATAACAGATAGAGGGATGCAATTTACAGGAAAATTTTGGAGGAACTTCTTGATTAGAGTTAGATCATCACAAGGCTCAGCATATCACCCCGTCACCAATGGAGCAGTTGAAAGAGCTAACGCCATGGTGGAGAAGTACTTAAGATGCTATGGACAACATCAGCAAACGGACTGGGCTGACCTATTAATGTTCACAGAAGTCGCGAACAATAACACAGTACATAGTAGTATGGCGTTCCCCACTTCCAAGTAGCCACAGGTAGAGAATTCGTACTGATACCAGAATGTCCCAGTGTACCTCCAACAGACATGAGGGTACAGGCATGAATGGAGCAAAAAAATGGGAGTGTGGACAGAAGTTAAAAGAGGCTTTACAGCAAGCAGCCGCAGAATGCAAAACACAGTCAAATAAACACCTGGAGGAGCAGCAATTATTCCATATGGGCCAGGTGGTATATTTGTCAACAAAGCACCTGAAATTGAACCTCCTAGTAGAAAACTGGGCCCTAAATACAAAGGGCCCTTCCTTATTGTACAGAGTATCAACCCTGTAACTGTACTACTCAAACTTCCATTTCTGCTGGGAAAGACCCATCTGGTGTTTCATTTTAGCCTACTCCGACTGACCCACACAGACCAAATCAGGGGACCTGACACTACCCCACCACCACCCTTATGGTGGCCAGTGAAATGCACTATGAAATAAAAGATATACTGGATGCCTAGTGGCACAAGGGTCGGCTGCAATATTTACTTCTATGGAAATGATACACCCTGTCTAAGGCACCCTGGGTATCCAATAAAGACGTCAGAGTCTCTCGACTGATTGCTAAATTTCACTGGAAGTATCTGGGAAAGCCAGTGGGGAAGGTTGGGTGGAGCACCTCTCAATGTAAACCTTTGTGTTCCAGCTCCTCTCCCTGTGGTAGGGGGAGCTGCATGTCAGCCTAGCGTGTCCAGTGCTCGGGCTGCCACATCGAAGAGAGAACAGAGGGGGTGACAGAAGGCAGCTTGTCTGGGGGCTCTGGATGCTTCTGAATGATGAGGGCTGCATGCCGGGATTTCCTTCAAAGCAGCTGTGAGACGATAGGACTCCTGGTTGATGTGGGTGGTTCCAGAATGCTGGGTGCAGCATGCTGGCCTCCCCCCCCCCCCGCTCAGCTGTAAGCTCTTAGAGACTTCCTTAAATAGAAACATAGAAGACTGACGGCAGAAAAAGACCTCATGATCCATCTAGTCTGCCCTTATACTATTTTCTGTATTTTATTTTAGGATGGATATATGTTTATCCCAGGCATGTTTAAATTCAGTTACTGTGGATTTACCAACCACGTCTGCTGGAAGTTTGTTCCAAGGATCTACTACTCTTTCAGTAAAATAATATTTTCTCACGTTGCTTTTGATCTTTCCCCCAACTAACTTCAGATTGTGTCCCCTTGTTCTTGTGTTCATTTTCCTATTAAAAACACTTCCCTCCTGGACCTTATTTAACCTTTTAATATATTTAAATGTTTCGATCATGTCCCCACTTTTCCTTCTGTCCTCCAGACTATACAGATTGAGTTCATTAAGTCTTTCCTGATAGACTGCAGAACTCATGTCCTATGAGTTCAGGTGTCATGCCTGGGAAGTGAAAGGCTCCTTAGTCAGGTGTATGAGGGCTTGTGGAATTAGCTAGAAACAGGGTGTGGCTGCAATAGGGATAGGATTGAGGGCTTATCAGGTGGTGGGGAGCAAGGAGCAATAGCTCCAACAATTTATTCTCTTTACAATACATTCGTATGTCAGTTTGTGCCGGTATGAAATAAACAAGGTTCAAGCCGTCCTCTGTGTCTGCATCCTTCATTGCATCGGAACCTGACACAGTGCAGAAGCTGCTAGTTATAGAGACCATTTGCTAAGACATTTGTCGGTCTCAACACTTCACGCCAAGACCTTTTCTCAAGGCATTTTGGGTGGTCAGCTCTTCATGTACATCTGCTTGCCACACAGATCAGCCTCCACATGCCTGGCTTTAAAGTGGATGCTGCAAGTGCTTACTTATATTACTGGCGTTGTATTAATAGAGCCTAACTCACACTGAGAACTATTGCACATAGATGGCAAACACAGATTTTCTTTAAATAAAAGCTTATCTGAAAAATAGCATACGAAGCAGGAAAGCAAAGGTGTGGAAAGGGTTTCTTCATTTTTGTCTGCCAGTTCGGTCCCCTCTAGCTTCCTCATACATTGTATACTTGCTGCATAATTACACAGGCACATTTGCCTGGTGGGAACAACTCACTAATTCACTGCTAATCTGGCAGCACTAGATAAAGACACACCAGACTAATATTTATGGTGTGACTAGATATCAATGTTTGGATGTAGGTTAAAATAGGACTAATGTTTATAATAGCTAGTGAAAGAAGACTGAGAAAACCCACTCATGATCATGAATTCAGTGGTAATTAGAGATTTGAAGAAACTAGCTTTGTAAGAAGAGAAAGAGCAGCCTTATATCATGTGTCCTTCAAGTCTGGTTTATGTGGATTGTACAGTTTCAGTGGAATTAGAGGAAGATATGAGTCTTAAAGCAGCTTGAGAGACAATGTTTTCATATGCTTCCTATAAAAGTCAGTTGGTACAAGGTTAGGATATTTTATTATTGGCATGTTATATCAGCAATACTTAGAATACATTTAATTTATGAGGGACCATATAACTGGTTTAAATGAAGGTACCCATGCTTTTAAGGAAGCATTCACAAAAATAAAATAAGTCACAGCCATTTCTGTCCTTGTTCGTGGAAACTACCCTGTTTCTCCGAAAATAAGACGTACCCCGAAAGTAAAGCATGTCAGAGGTTTTGCAGAATTTGCTAATATAAGGTATGGTGGAAAAACATATGGTACCATTCAAAGCTGTTCATAGCGGTACCGTAATAATGTGGCGTCCCCTGCTGGCCCCTTCCATCGCTTTGTACTGTCCAGTATAGCAGACACAGTCTGCTGCTGTCTCACCGCCATTACAGTCTCCACTACAGTGCATAGACTGTAGTTCCTCTGGTGCCGGAAGCTGCAATAGCAGGAGTATACTGTTGTACCATATAAGTGCCGTCGTTTGTGTGTGTGGGTGCCATACTGACAGGCATAGTTCCCTCTAAGCTGAGCAGTGAGCAATCGCTCACTTAAAAATCATCATCAACTCAGAGTTTTCCAAACCTGCCCAGAAGCTGAGAGGGAAAGAGTGAGAGGGAAGGAGAGAAAGAGGAAGAGAGAGAAACAGATAGAAAAAAGAGAGGAAGGAAAAGAGAAAGAAAAAAATGGGAGTAAGGAAGAGAGAAAGAAAATCAAAATCTAGTTTGCAACTAGCTCAACTATTTAAGTGGCATTTTGATATTGATAGAGTTGCCCTATTATGAGCTCACTGTTATAGACACATAGTACAGTATTTTATTTTGAAATTCTCTGAGGCAAAATAGGGTGGGTTTGTTTGTTTATTTATTTATTATTTTTGTGCCGCCCAGTCCCGAAGGGACTGCCGCTCAGACACTATACTTTTCCCCCCACCCCCCCAAAAAATTAGAGGGAACACTGCTGACAGGTACTGTACCGTAATCAGTGTACCATACAGTACACTTTCTTTGGGGGTGTCAGCTTTTCTGCTTGTGAATTTGTCTTATTTGAGAAATATAAGGCACCCCCCGAAAATAAGACGTAGCACAACTTTTGGAGCAAAAATTAATATAAGACAGTGTCTTATTTTCAGGGAAACACAGTATACATTTCTTAATTAGCCTTTTTAGCATGTCTCCACAAAGTGACATTCTCCTCCAACAACTATAACACTGAATAGGTAGTAGTTAACAGTATCAAATATTTTTTATTAGAGTATTCAGATTAAAACTCATAAGGGCTGCATGACAATTGCTATCTTTTGGCTGCAATATATGCACTAATGCATTAATAAGTGTCCCTAATCTCTTATCAGAAAAAAATACCACTTAGAATTATAGAGTTACACTTCTGATAGTTTTTCCTGTGTTACAGTTGATTAATACAGGTAGTCCTCGATTTACAACAATGCATTTAGTCACCGTTCAGAGTTATAGTGGCACTGAAAAAAGTTACTAACCGTCTTGCACAGTTGCAACTTTTCAGCATCCTCATAATCGTGTGATCAAAATCCAGATCCTTGGCAATTGGTTCATATTTATGATTTTTGTTGTGTCCCAAGGTCATGTGACAAGAAAAGTCAGTAGAAAGACAGATTTAATTAACAATTAGGTTACTTACATCAATTGCAGTAAATCATTTAACAACAGAAGCAAAAGTTATAAAATGGGGCAAAATTCATTTAACAAATGTCTCACTTAACAACAAAAATTGTGGGCTCAATTGTGATCATAGGTTCAAGACTGCCTGTAGTTTGTTGTACATCAAAGTGGTGTCTTATATTTTTCTGAAATTGATCTTATGTCAACTGAGGAAATGAGGTTACAATGCTAGTAGATCTTGCTTGCTCCCCTACATTCAACAAATGCAATAAATACTATAATATTCATAAACATACTTAATATAAGCAGCCATTGTTAGGATAGGCAAGTTCTAGTAACACTGGAGTTGGGTGTGTAGAAGACCAAGGATGTCAAACTCGCGTTGTCACAGCATTACCACATGATGTATTGTGACTCTTTTCCCTTTGTTAAATTGGGTGTGGAGTGTGGCCAGTGCATGATGTCATCGTAGAAGAATGGAAGAGGATTCCAGTGGCAACCTGTGAAGCTCTGGTGAACATTATGCCCAAGGGTGGGCTACTGCCCGGATGGGGGGAAACGCAGTGGGGTAGCAAAAATGGAGCTCCACCCCAGAGTACCCAATTTGCACTGAAAGATGTTGAAAGAAAATGCAGGGCGTCCTGCATAAGCTACGCCCACAGCGTGGTAGTAAAAGTTTTGGTAGCCCTTCACTGATTATGCCCAGGAGGGTTAAGGCAGTGCTGGAAAATAATGGTGGCCACACAAAATATTGATGCTTTGGGCCCCATTTGGACATTATCACATAGGGGTTTTTGTTGCTAGCAGTTTAGACACTAATGGTTGTATGTTGCATTATTTTGAAGGGACTTCCCCACGTTCTCCAAGCCCCCTGAGCATGCATGCGTGCACAATTCCCCTTTGCTCCTCCTGTACATGTGCGCATTCTCCCCACCCCATTTTGGGCTTAGCAGACCTCCCTGCAGCCTCCTGGAACCAAACATGGACTGGGGGAGGCACTGTACACCCCTGCCCCATTTTGGGTCTAGTGGGCCCCACTACAGCCTCCTGGGACAAAATATGGGCCACAGAGGGGACGCTACACCCCCTGTCCCTGCACACGTACACGTGACCCCTCGATTCCCCCATGCATGCATGCACATCTCTCACATGCACTGTACGCAGGCATGGCAGAAATTGAAAATCAGCTGGCTGGCAGGAGGCACATGCACATGTTCAGTGGAGCTGAGCTGGGCGATGGCTCATGTGCCCATGGAGAGGTCTCTGCGTGCCACCTGTGGCTTGTGTACCATAGATTCACCATCATGGTCCTAGGCTATAAAAATATTCCCAAGACCCTGAAACTGAGCTGCAGTACGATGGCCAAGACCTGATTGATTGATTGATTGATTGATTGATTGATTGATTGATTGGATTTGTATGCCACCTCTCTCCGTGGACTTGGAGTTTAACAGGACAGGTTTCACTCAGAACAGGCCTTAACAGACATGGTTAACGAAATAAGTTGAGTGCCCATGCTCAGCATCATATCCAGAGGTTGACTTTGGGAAATAAACATATGAATGCTGCCAGCATTGCTGCAATGTTGAAGGGGTTTGGGGTCAGCCTGTCAATACTCAGACCATATATCACAAACTGCATCAAATCAGTCTGCAGGCTTGTTGTTCCAGAAGGAAGCCTCTTATAACGTTGATGCATGAGAAAGCCCACAAACAGTTTGTTGCAGACAAGCAGACTAAGGACATGGATTTCTGGAACCATGTCCTGTGGTCCAATAAGACCATGATAAACTTATTTAGTAAGGATAGATTGTCTCAGGGAACACCTTCTGCTGCACGAATCCCAGCGACCAGTTAGGTCCCACAGAGTGGGCCTTCTCTGGGTCCCATCAACTAAACAATGTCATTTGGCGGGACCCAGGGGAAGAGCCTTCTCTGTGGCGGCCCTGGCCCTCTGGAACCAACTCCCCCCAGAGATTAGAATTGCCCCCAAGCTCCTCGCCTTTCGTAAGCTTCTTAAAACCCACCTCTGCCGTCAGGCATGGGGGAATTGAGATTCTTTCCCCCTTAGGCCTTTACAATTTATGCATCGTATGTTTTGTATGTATGTTTGGTTTTATAATAAGGGTTTTTAATTGTTTTACTATTGGATTGTCACATGTTGTTTTATCACTGTTGTTAGCCGCCCCGAGTCCACGGAAAGGGGCGGCATACAAATCCAATCAATCAATCAATAAATAAATAAATAAATAAAAAATAAATTAATAAATAATAAATAAATAAATAAATAAATTTAAAAAAATAGTATCTAGCGTGTGTGGCAGCAACCAGGTGAAGAGTACAGAGAGAAGTGTGTCTTGCCTATGGTCAAACATGCAGGTGGGAATGACATGGTCTGGGGCTGCATGAATGTTGCTGGCACTGGGGAGCTATAGTTCATTCAAGGAACCATGAATGCCAACATGTACTGTAACATACTGAAGCAGAGCATGATCTCCTCCCATCAGAGACTGGCAATATTCCAACACGATAACTACCTCAAACACACCTCCAAAATGATCACTGTCTTGCTAAAGAAGCTGAGGGTAAGTGTGATGGCCTGCCAAACATGTCTCCAGTCCTAAACTCTGTTGAGCATCTGTGGGGCATCCTGAAATGGAAGGTGGAGATGCACAACATCTAACATCCACCAGCTCCGTGAAGTTTTCATGGAGGAGTGGAAGAGGACTCCAGTGGCAACCTGTGAAGTTCTGGTGAACTCTAGGCCCAAGAGGGTAAGGCAGTGCTGGAAAATAATGGTGGCCACACAAAATATTGATACTTCGGGCTCCATTTGGACATTATCACTTAGGGGTGTAATCACTTTTGTTGCCTGCAGTTTAGGTATTAATGGTTGGTTGTGTGTTACATTTTTTTGAGGGGACAACGTATTTACACTGTTATACAAACTGTATACTCACTACTTTACATTGCAGCCAAGTGTCATTTCTTCAGTGTTGTCACATGAAAATATATACTTAAATATTTACAAAATGTGAGCTGGTATACTTCTGTGATATACTGTATTTTAGTGATTTCTGCAGAGGAAAATATCACTTGCTGTCTTTTCAGGGATTTAAAAAGTTTTTGATTACTTACAGGAGTTTGTTGTGGACAAATTTCAGTATCGTCCACCATTTTGTTTTTCGTACTCTTCCTTCAATGACTGTTAGTAGTTCACTCTGCCGAATGATGTAAATTTATGTGCAGAGCAGAGCAAACAACTTTCCATTATGGATTAAGCTGGCAAGATAATTTTATTTGACGCAAGAAACTTTTTCAAGAGGAGTGCCAAACAAATTATTAAAATGCTTTACTTATTATAGTTGCAGTATGAACATTATGCAGAGGAGTAGCATTCAACTAGTGCTGATGTTATTAATACAGCTTTGCCTGATTTTATAAACCATGCTAGCATATTTAACACAGTGCATCTAGGACATTGCAATGTCAAGAACAAGCAAAACATTCAGTTCTAGAATTATCTATAAACAGAGTCCTGAAAGATTTGTCAGTTTTTAGCCATGGATTTGTAGAATTAAATAGTTAAAATAGTAGAATTCTATTTAAATCCTAGCATTGTTACAGTACAACTAGTTGATTTTTTAAAATGTGACTAGTAGTCATACCTCAGAAATGTGACTGTACTGTATTGTATTTAGTATATTCACATTTAGCAATAGGACAGACTGAATTTGAATAATATTTAATTAATTAATTAATTAGATTTGTAGGCTGTATTTATAGGCCGCCCTTCTCCTCGCAGACTCAGTATTATTCAAGAACTGTCAGCTCTGCTTTCAATTCTATCTTTGTGCAAAATAACTTCATCAAACCATTATCATTAGTGGCCTAAGGATTTTTAATGCTTTTTCCATTAATGTCTTTAGATAAACAGAATTCATTATTTATTATTTGCTTTCTTTTTTCTGTTTGCTTTCCAATTACATACATTTCAGAGATATAATAGGATTATTATACTTACATCAGTGGTGGGTTTCACTTACCTTTGGTACTGGTTTTGGAATGGAACTGCACATGCGCCATTTCTGTGCAGGCACATAACTTTCTGCGCATGTACAGAATGTCCATGATGTTGTCTGCCTAGGTGGGCAGAACCATCCGCCACTCCTGCTACCAGTTTGCCCATAGGAAACCACCACTGACTTACATGTGGTAAAACAGTTATTAATCTCCACTCTGAAAGTCAGTTTAAAAAATTTGAAATTTCAAGATTACCGTATGTTAAGGAATAAGCCATATGTATATTGGTGATTTAACACTTTTGGTAGTATAAGGGTTTGTTTTCTTTCTGATATTTCTTCATCCAAAGCTACAATATTGTATGTCATATATATTTCAAAGGTTTGTGGCAGCTGAAATTCAGTTCCCAAAAAGTGCTGGGGCACAAATTAATACCTGTCTGTATGTCTTTAATAGTGGTGGGTCTTTTCGTAAGATCCACAATCACAAAATGGTTGGAATTACACAGTAAATAGCTATTTGAAGAAGGAACAAAGATTGGAGAAAGTTAGTTAGTTAGTTAGTTAGTTAGTTAGTTAGTTAGTTAGTTAGTTAGTTAGTTAGTTAGTTATTGGATTTGTATGTCGCCCCTCTCCATGAATTCAGGGCAGCTCACAACAAATATAGAATATATAATAAAACAATTTGATCCAATTAATAAGTTAAAAAACTTTAAAACATCCTAAAAACTTAAAAACATTCAATTATCATTCACTCAATCAATGGATCATTCTAAACATTGAATGGATTGTCTTAAGAAAAATATATAATTGCATAGAACCAGAAATAGGAACATTCTACTGTATATTGTAGCATTTGATGGCAAGTCCCTGCTGCTTTGAGTCACTCAAATTACTTTTATGCAGGTATGATCAAATTTAAATAATCAAAATGAAAGACAGCTTTTGACTCATAAACAGGGAGTTAATTAGCATATTACTCTAAACTACTCAACCTTCTGGGGGTTTAATATTACATTATTATACCAAAGTTTTCCATGTGATGAGTTTGTGGTGACTCACTTATAAATGAAATTCAGCACTGCAGTAAAACGAGTAAAATATGCATGGATTTGATGGGGAAATGATGAAAACAGTTGTTCAAAATAGCAATATTTTGGCTGTCCAAGATTTATTTAGATTCCAGTCACAAGCCTTCTGGATTTTTGTGAAGCATTAAGATGCAGAATCTGTGAATGCCATAATCAGGTTATTGGAAGATATTGGATGTCATAGTCCCTATTTAATGCTAAGAGGTGCATTAATTGTTATAAAATAAGTTTAAAATAAATTATAAACAACATTCCTTGACACTGTGGATTTAGCTATATTCTGCCAGTGCTTGTCTTCATGGGACTAAATATATTGACAACCTGTTTCTCTCCCATTTTCCTAGATTGGCATTCTAAGCTCTTGTCTGATGGAAAGTAGGTGCCCTGCTTGCAATGGTTTGATTGGCAGTCCCCACACCCAATTGGCATAGGAACCAGTCTGAACTATGTCCAGATTTACTGATTTTGATCATTTCCATCCTAAACACTCATGATAGCTAATAAAAATTAAAACATCAAATAAAAAATTAAAGCACAGGTTAAAACTAATTCAAAAAATAAACCTTAAATTTTTTAAGGCCAGACCAAAAAGGATGCAACCATAAATATTTTCTAAACTTTTAGGGCAAATGCCGTTCCTGTGGAATTGCCTCTATATAAATTTACCATGCAGAACTTTCACCTTGATTTCATAAACTCTTCCTGTTGATTCAGGGATTGGAGCAATATGAAACAGTAAAGTCCCAATAAGAGAGAGAATACATGTAGCTCAGAGTTGAACACTAGAGTTCTTATGTTCTCTGAACTTGGTTCTTTGCAGACATTTCATTACCCAAACAGGTGGTAACTTCAGTGGTAGAAGGGAATCAAAAGAGTTAACAAAAAAAGTTTGAAAGGAAACAGAAAGGCCAAATTACTTCCTTACAGTAATCAATACCCAGATAAGTAAGGATTAATAACTGGATTAAAACCAGAAAAACTGTTAAGCAGTAAACAGTAGCCTAATCAGGAGAAAAATATATGAAAAGTATGCAAACAAATAGACAAACTCAGAGAGCACCAGTGATTCTACGGAAACTAGATAGATAGATAGATTAGATAGATAGATAGATAGATAGATAGATAGATAGATAGATAGATAGATAGATAGATAGATAGATAGATAGAAGCCCAGCGACCAGTTAGGTCCCACAGAGTGGGCCTTCTCCGGGTCCCGTCAACAAAACAATGTCGCCTGGTGGGGCCCAGGGGAAAAGCCTTCTCTGTGGCGGCCCCGGCCCTCTGGAATCAACTCCCCCCCCCCAGAGATTAAAATTTCCCCCACCCTCCTTGCCTTTTGTAAGCTCCTTAAAACCCACCTCTGCCGTCAGGCATGGGGGAATTGAGATATTCTTTCCCCCTAGGCCTTTACAATTTATGCATGGTATGTTAGTTTGTATGGATGTTTAGTTTTATAATAAGGGTTTTTTAGTTGTTTTTAGTATTGGATTTACATGATGTTTTTTATTGCTGTTGTTAGCCGCCCCGAGTCTACGGAAAGGGGCGGCATACAAATCCAATAAATAAATAAATAAAATAAAGACAGAGAGAGAGAGAGATGTACAACATTTTCTCTAAATACATTTCTACCATTTTCCAGGTCTACTTTGATTTCATTCCTTAGGAGGTCTCTTTCTCAGAAAAAGAATGAAATGAGTTTTTCATTTAGCAGTTATATTGATTTTGATGTAATTATGCAACATAGGACTATACTGTGGATCAAACAGAATTAGCAATGGGAACTTCTCATTTGACATATACTTAACATCCTGGTGTATTACAAGATAAATTGTGCTGTATTAGAAAAAATTAATTGTACATAAATGTGTAGTGTTTAGTCATTACTGTACTTTGTTTTCTTATTGTTTTGATTAATGATTTGTTTGCATTTTATTGTATTGCTAAAATTTATAAGCTTCTATTGCTTTGGTGAAATAATTTTAAAAACTAAGGCAAAATATAAATAATTACAAAACTATATTCAAAACCTGTTATTAGGCCTACTTATAAGTAAAATTAGATAAAAATAGAAACAGTGCCTCACTGTTTTACTGTGGGTTTTCTCTTTTTCTCTCTTATAGTAGTTTTTTTTTCTTTTTATGGGAGTTGGCAAATTCCCTGGGGATAAAAGAAGGAAATGAGTGTCAAATAAAGTTCTGATGTGTGTGAAAAATAAATACATTTCACATGCATTTGTTTACACTTGTTCCATGCAGAATTTAGAAATCCCATTGATAAACAGCTGGGCCATTTTTATTGTAAGATTAATTTTCCTCAGGGTTTTTTTCTTCATTTTTTTTCAAAGTAAGATTATTTGCTAGATTTATTATAATTCCAAATTTAGGAAGAGAAAGTAAATAATGTTCCAACTGTTAACTAAATTCAAAATATGAAAGTGAGGCAATTAAAGGGGTTTTTTTTTAAAAAAAGAAAAGCTAGGATTAGGTGTTTGAGAGACCTTAAATTTGTGGTGAAAAGACATAATTTGACCTTTTTTAATGAACAAATCAAGCAATTTTCAGTCTTTGTCCTACCACTTAAAGAGTTTTTGATTTTCCTGTGCTTAATGTGTTTATCTATAAACTGAAAATTAAACAGAACCTATGGTTTGTTTGTTTCCCCAGCATTGAAACAGTTTACTGGCTGTGGGTCATAGAGAAGTCTTATTAAACAACCGATTTCATTCACTTCCCTATCAGCCTGTGACAGGAATATAAGGTATTAGTTGATAACAATAACCCATCACTTTTGCTGGCTAGGCATTTATCAGTATACCATATTAAGAATATTGCTTGCTACACCTAAAACTTTGCATTTTTAAAATAAGCAAAAAAAATGCTGCCTTTTAAAAATATAATAACCATAAAAGATTTCTTGCAATTAAAATGGTTTCATTTTATTTTTATTCAATTGTAAATTCAATTTTAAAAGGTTTTTTTTCAACAAATACATCTTGTTGCTAGACCAGACTGAAACCCTATAGGAATCTCTTGTATATGTTTATCCTGCAGATGCCATGAAATAACTAGACCACATATTCTAACAGTAAAATTCTCAGTAACGATAAAATCAGAATACACAGAGTTCTCTTATTCATTGTACCCACCATTGTAATACAAAGCAAATCTCACATGGGGCCATCTGATGCCGTTACTTCATTCCTGGAAATCTAAGGCTGTAGTCAGCGGCTTGTACTGAAAACACTAGCAGTCTTTGTAAGAATGACTTTGTTCAGTAGTCAAGAACGTTTTTGTTGTAGCTGGTTGTATACTATCACAGTTTTATTGTATGGTTTCAACTGACAAGGTAAATGTGCTTTTTATGATGACTAAACAGCCAGTGAAGCAGATCAATCAGTATTGAAATTATAATATTCTTGATAATAGATTACCTTGGTCTATTATTTTTTGTAGTATAAGACGTACCGGAATATAAGACGTACCTTAGTTTTTGGGGAGGAAAATAGGGAAAAGAATCTGCTTACTTGTTTATCTGGCTAGCATCCTTAGTCTGGTCAGCTTCAGCACATTACTTTATCCCCTAGTTAAGACCCTAAAAATTATTCTGAGAGAATAAGAATGAAACAGCTTACAAGCCAGTAAAAGCTGGGAACATCATTAGCACCTGGAAAGAAACAGTCTGAGCAATAGAGCAATGGAAAAGACTTAGGGCTTGGAAAACATTCTTTGCAGAGAGTAACAATGAAAGAACTTGCAATCGGGTAAGAGCTGGGAACATCATTAGCACCTGGTTAGGGCTGGAAAGAAACATTTGGAGCAAGTTAGACCAATGGGGGGGGGGAACCTCAAAGACTTAAGGCTTAGAAAACATTCTTTGCAGAAAGTAACAATGAAAGAGCCTGCAAGGTAAGAGATGGGAAGATCGTTAGCAGGTAGTTAGGGATTTAAAAAAGGTACATTCGGAGTATAAGACGCACCCAAATTATCAGCCTCTTTTAGGGAGGAAAAAGGTGTGTCTTATACAACGAAAAATATGGTATATAGCCCAGGGTACAGACCAGGAGACTGGGAGTTCTAGACCATGAAAGCTGGAATGTGACTTTGGACCAGTCATTCTCTCTTAACTCAACACACCCCACAGAGGAGGAGTTGTGGGGAAAATAGGAGACAGGAGAACTAGGTTTGTTGAGTGCCTTGAATTATTTATTTATTATTTATATTTATTATTATTTATATTTGTATGCCATTCACTCCAATAGGACTCAGGGCGGCTAATTGTGTATAAAAACAAAGGCAAGTCAAATAATAAATAAAAAATGGTATTTCAGAAATTTCAGATTTTGAGTCAATGCAGTTGTTCAGATGAATCATATATTTATTCACTGGACAGGAGGGAGAAATCTTTTTCCAAAAGTCAGTGCATGATGTCAGTAAATGAAGCTTCTTCCCACTCACGGTAATTCTCAAACAGATGTTTTCTCTGCTTGGAGACCTAATCAGCAGATTGAATGGAGAGACCCCATGGGCCAGAAGGGTAAAAATAGTCCACCTTAGATATAGTGCTTTTATGTTCTACTATTCTGGAAGGACATACAGTACTAGTTTTATTTAACAGATAAAAAAGAAATGATAGAAAAAGCTATGACTAAATTTGTTAGACAAGATCAATATTAAGAGGCTTTCAGATATGCTTTATGATTATGCACACAGCTTGTGTTCTGACTCCATTTTAGAAACCAATAATTTAATAATATTAAATTATTAATAAGGATCCTTTTTGAAATATTATTTGGGGGCATGCCTTTCGTATTTATTTACATCTCTTCTTGAAATGAACGTGGAATCATATGCTGCAAAGTTCTACCTGTCAATGACTACTTCAGCTTCAATCGCAACAACACAAGAGCACGCAACAGATTCAAACTTAATATTAACCGCTCCAAACTTGACTGTAAAAAATATGACTTCAGCAACCGAGTTGTCGAAGCGTAAAACTCATTACCTGACTCAGTAGTGTCAACCCCTAACATTTCTCCGTACTGAGGGAGCGGGTCCAGCAGTCACATGGGTTGCTCATGTCCAATCCGGTGGAACTGAGCCTAGTGTTAAAAAAGCTTGCTGGATCCGCCCCTTCCCCAGAATTCGCTCAGTTCTCGCATCCTGCGGTTGTATTGTGATAGCTCGTTTCAACATTCTAACACCTTCCCTTCGATCTTTCCTTCAAAAGTAGTAAGATTTGATTATACTTATTTGCTTACTTGCCTTAATAGCGCCAGCCGTTTGCGGCTCGGCTTTTTTCCTTTGGGAGAAGTTGCGGTTTCGTTTTCCCACGGCTTTTCTTGCCGTTTACGATCCCCGCTGCCGCTTGTGGATTCTTTTAATCCTTTGGCCTGGAGGTCCTTGTGCAAGTATTGCTTCATTGATTTATTTATAGTGCTATTGTTAAAGGGCTTAAGAGATACCTCCTGCGGTGCGAGACGCTTGTTTCTAGTCTCCTGGACTTAGTCGATCGCTTCCCCTTTAAGATTTCTATTACGGAGCGATTTTTTCGGCGCGAAGGCCTTCGCGCCCTTTTTTAACTTAGGCCTCTCGTGTTGGCCTTCTGCCAGCCGCGTAGGCCTTAGTCCACCGCTCGGATCCCGGAGTGGGCTTTGGGACGCTCAGGCTTAATTCTCCACCGGCTAAGCCTCCAACCAGAGTGCCTTGGTTACTTTAGTTAAAGTTTAGGGAGGCTGGCCACGCTGTATTTGGGGACACGAACTCTGGGTTTGCCAAGATTGCCCTCAAGTCTCAGCAGCTCCGAGGCCTAGGAGCAGGATCCATTCCTCTTGGGAAGTCCTTGAAATTCTTCTCCCTAATCATCCAGTTTATTTGGCTCAGCCTTGTCTTCTGTTAATTGTCAGACTATGGCTACTTTTCCCAAGAGAGGCACCACTCAAGGTCCCAGAGAGGCCAGGCCTACAGGCGATGAGATTACCAGTATCCCCCAGGCCTCGACCTCCTCTTCTTCAGGGGCCCGCCCCTTGACTAAAGTCACCAGGGCTGAGAAGAGAAGGGACCAAGCCCTACAAAAAATCCATGACAAATCAGCAAAGCGTTTGAAAGTACAGGCCCAAGTAATCAGTAGTCATGACCCCCCAGAGGCTCCTAATCTGCCTTCTTCTGGGGTCACTGTGTTATCTCTGGATGAGCCGAACCTAGACAGACCCCAACCTAACCTATGGGGATTAGGTCCAGAGGAACCAGATATTATTGAAGATTCCCCCCAGCCAGGATCCTCCCAGGCTTTCAGGGATTCTTCTGCCATTCCTGCTGATATTTCTAGTTTACCTCCTGAATTCCAATCTATTTTTTCTGTGTTATCCAAGGCCATTGATGCTAAGCTCTCTACCATCAATGCGCCCTCCTTACCTCCTCCACCTCCTCGTCCCTCCCGCCCCTTGGGTTCCTCCCCTTCAGTTAGAGCTCCTATTCAGGATGAATCAGATTCCTCTCAGGACGAATATGAGGATATGGAAGAGGATGAGGATCCCTTTCAAGGTCTCTCAGATGATGAGGAATCCCAAATAAAGGTTCCTTCTCCAATTACTATTTTTCCCTCTCAATTGTTCAAATCTCTCCTCCTCAAAGCTAGAATTTCTACAGGATTGGCGGCCCAGGAGAAACAGGCCTCCACATCCACTGAACCCCCGGAGGAGAATTTACTTTACTTCACAGAGGAACAGGAGGATAACGAGGTAATTCCTATGCCTAAATTGTTTAAAGATGCCTTACTTAAGCAGTGGGATTTCCCAGCCTCTGGGCTTAATCCCACTACCAAGGATAAAAAGTTGTACAAACTCTCCTCTTCCTATGAGGAGCTCCTATCTTTTCCCAAACCGGATGAACCTGTCAAGATCCTTCACTCGGCGGCTGCTGTGCCAGGCGAAGCAGAGGAGGTCCTCCGCCCAGAGGACAAGCGGATTGAACAGATGCTCAAAAGAGGATTCACCGCAGATTCCTGGGCCATTAAAAGTTCCGCAGCGGCTTCCTTTTTCTCCAGAGCCATGCTTCTGTGGCTTCGCCAACTTCAACAGCATATTCCTCCCGATGACTTGAGAGGTCAACAGGACTTCAACAAGGTATTTGCAGCTGCTCAGTACGTGGCTGATGCCACTTTACAATCTACTAGATTTGCAGCCAAGTCTATTGCAGCTTCTACAACGGCAAGAAGACTCCTATGGCTCCGCCCTTGGCAAGCAGGAGTACGTCAGAAGTGGCAGTTATCTCTGGGACCTTTGAAGCGCGACCTTCTTTTCGGGGATCTTCTGGATCCACTCCTCACGGAAACCACGGACAAGAAGAAAGTATTGGGTCCAACCACCAAAAAGGCCACCAAAACGCAGTCCTTTCGTCGCCCAGGGCGTCAACAAGATCAAGCGGCTTCCTATCAGAGAACCCCAGGTCAGTATTCCCCCCGCTTTCGTTCCCAAGGTAGGAACTCCAGGGGCAGAGGTTTTCGCTTCCAAAGGGGAGCGTCCTCTAACAGGGCTTCGAAAAAACCTAGATGGTAGTTCTTCCTCGATTCCCATAGGTGGCCGCCTAGCCTATTTCGCCTCTAATTGGCGTCTCACCTCCAAGGACCCCTGGGTCATTGACACTGTTCAAAACGGTCTTCTTTTAGAATTTACTTTCCCCCCCCTAAGCGTTTTATTTCCTGCCCTTCTCCCAGGTCATCCTCAGATTGTAACCGTATGGAGGAGGCCATTTCCCACTTATGGTCCATCAGAGCCATTCAACCGGTTCCCCCCGGTCAGAAGGGCCGAGGTTTTTATTCCATCCTATTTATGGTTCCAAAATCCTCCGGAGGTTGGAGAGCTATTTTGGATTTAAAGAAGTTGAACCTATTCATCAAATATAGGAAGTTTAAGATGCATTCCTTATCATCCATTTTGGCCGCCATCCACCCGGGAGATTACATGGTTTCTTTAGACCTCACTGAGGCCTACCTCCATATTCCTATAGCCAAATGCCACAGAAAATTTTTACGTTTCTCTTTCCAGGGCAGGCATTTCCAGTATAGGGCAATGCCATTTGGCCTTTCCTCGGCCCCTAGGGTCTTTACAAAACTCTTGGGGTCTCTGGCGGCCTATATCCGGGCGTCACCCATCCACATTTTATGTTACCTTGATGATATTTTAGTTCATGTGAATTCCCTAGAGAAAGTGAAAGTAGACCTTTCTGTCACCATGGCGGTTCTACAGGATCATGGGTTTTCCATCAACTTTGACAAAAGTCACCTCCAACCTTCCACATCCATTTTACACCTGGGATCCATTATAAATTCAGAATCTTCCCAGGTCTTTCTCTCTCCTGAGAGAAAAATCAGTATAGGGGAGTTAATTTCACGCATTTTATCTCAACCTTCAGTTTCCATAGTAACCCTGTCTTCCCTTTTGGGGAAGATGGTGTCATGCATAGGCATCATTCCTTGGGCTCGCCTTCATGCTAGGGAACTACAGTGGCTCCTATTACCCTTTCAGAGATCGGGGCACAGCAACTCAAGTCGTCGTATTGCCATCCCACCAATTGTTCGCAGATCCTTCAAGTGGTGGAAGTCTCCGGCCATGGACAAAGGATCCCCTTTCAGGTGCCCGGATCAATTTGTCATCACCACAGACGCCAGTCTATCGGGATGGGGCGCCCACGCCCAGGGGATGATAGCCCAGGGCACGTGGTCCCCGGAGGAAGCTTCCAAGCCAATCAATTGGCTAGAGTTAAGAGCCGTATCCCTGGCTCTGAAGCAATTCTCTCCTCGCATCCCCAACCGGCACGTTCTCATTCTCACCGACAACATTGCCACAAAAAGCCATATCTGCAGACAGGGGGGCACGAGATCCAAGGCCCTCATGAGGGAGGCCCTCAAGTTAGGCCTTTGGGCGGAAAAACACCTTCGGTCGCTCCTAGCCGACCACATCTCGGGGAGCCTCAACGTCCAGGCGGATTGGCTATCTCGAGCAACGATAGACCCAGGGGAGTGGAATCTCCATCAAGACCTGTTCCATCAAATCAGCCTCAGATTCGGCCTACCAATCCTGGATCTCTTCGCGACCAATGCGAACGCCCAACTCCCTCGCTTTTTTTCCAGATTTCCATCCCCGGGAGCAGAAGCAATCAATGCCCTCCGGAGCCCATGGCCTCCAGGACTACTATACGCATTCCCTCCAATTCCAATTCTCCCGGACGTGATTCACAAGGTCCTCACCGAGAGGGCCCGAGTAATCATAATCGCCCCTCATTGGCCCCGCCGACCCTGGTTCGCCGATCTCCAACAGTTGTCCGTCCAGGACCCTTGGCGACTCCCCGTTTCGGGGGATATGCTACGGCAGGGGGCCTCATTCCATCCAGACCCGGAGTGGTTCCACCTCACCGCCTGGCTGTTATCAGGAGAGACTTAGAACTACGTGGCCACGACCCCGACACAGTGGAGGTCATTTTAAAGGTCAGAAGGGGTTCGACCAATCGAATCTACGACCATACTTGGTCCAAGTTTCACCAGTGGTGTCTACAGGAGGGCCTCTCTCCCCTGTGCATCCCCATACACAGGATCATTTCCTTCCTTATGCAAGGCTTCCATCAAGGCCTCTCCACCAGCACCCTCCGGCGTCATCTGGCGGCCATTTCCTCTGTCCTAGCGGGGCCCCGCAGACAGCCTCTCCGTTCCTTTCCAGAGGTTCAGGAATTCCTCAAGGGTATAGCCAACCTCAGACCTTCCAAGGTCCACAGGTATCCATCCTGGGATTTGCCACGGGTTCTCCATTCCCTCACGCAGGCACCCTACGAACCCCTAAAATCGGCGTCCCTCAGGTACCTATCCTTTAAAGTAGCATTCCTGGTGGCAATTACCTCTGCCCGACGCATTTCGGAGCTGGCTGCCCTCTCAATCAGGCAGGACCTCTGCCAATTTCATCAAGACAAGGTAGTCTTACGACTGGACCCCACCTTCTTACCCAAGGTCAGTTCCATGGTCCACAGAACCCAGGATATTGTCTTACCTTCCTTCTGTCTCCAACGAGACCATCCCTTGGCAATTAGATGGCACACCCTGGATCTCATTAGAGCGCTGAGGATCTATATCCAACGCACAGGACCCTTTCGGAGGTCAGAAGCACTTTTTATAGCCTATCACCCCAGAGTCATGGGTGCCAAAGTGTCTTCAACAGTGATAGGCCGTTGGATCAGAGGGACTATATCTAAGGCCTACGAGTCGGCCTCCCTTTCAGTTCCAAGGAACATCACAGCGCATTCCACCAGGAGCGCAGCCACCTCGGCCGCTTGGGCGACTCAAGCCCCGTTGGAGGAGGTCTGCAAAGCAGCCACTTGGGCCTCGCCAAATTCCTTCATCAGGCACTACAAAATTGACTCTTACGCCTCAGCGGACGCTGCCTTCGGCAGAAGGGTACTCCAATCCGTTATCTCTCACGATAGCAATCTAATCCCACCCTAGGGACCATCTATTGGGTATGTCCCATGTGACTGCTGGACCCGCTCCTTCAGTACGGAGAATAGGCGTTGATTGCTTACCTGAACGCCTCTTCTCGTACGGTGAGCGGGTACAGCAGTCACTTCCCGCCCTTGTATGTGTCTTCTTTACCTTCCTATAACCTTTCTTCCTCTAACAATGAGAGTTGAACACTAAAGAGCTTCACATCTGAGCCTAGTCTACGGATTCGCGAATTCTGGGGAAGGGGCGGATCCAGCAAGCTTTTTTAACACTAGGCTCAGTTCCACCGGATTGGACATGAGCAACCCATGTGACTGCTGTACCCGCTCACCGTACGAGAAGAGGCGTTCAGGTAAGCAATCAACGCCTATTTTCCCTTAGACTATCCACAATTGACCTCTCCAGGTTCCTTAGAGGTCAGTAAGGGGCATACATAAGTGCACTAGTGTGCCTTCCGTCCCCTGTCCAATTGTCTCTCCTTATCTCATTTATCTTTTCCTTCTTTCAAATATGTTCACCTATACTTTTATATCTTTTCTTCTATTCTTTTCTTTACTTATATTATTACATATCTTTCTCTTCAATGTGTATTATGTATTGGACAAAATTAATTAATTAATTAATTAATTAATTAATTAATTAATTAATTAATTACAGTTCAGAATAGCGAACAAGTAAAGGTCCAGAGAAAAAGAAGCATTGTCCAATTCGTTTAAAAGATACACATTGTAGTCAAATCTACTTAGCTATGGGAATGCATTCCATATTCCTGTTTATTCCCACAAATATGTGTTCACTTGTTCGCTGAGCAGAAGAGATCAGTTGGAAAGATACCTATGGGAAATACATTCAAAACTTGCATCTTGATAGTGACCTTATTTTAAAAAGTACAGTACCTGGGAAGGCGATGATAAATTTTTGAATGGGAAAAGATTTTCTGATATAGCTTCTCTCTCTGAATTTTGAAGTTTCAAAACAATATTCCATGATTTCACTTCTAATCTTTTAATGTTGTCATTATTCACAAACTAATGTCAAATTCCACTGGTTTCTGCCAGGTTTGGACTTTTGTTTCACCAATGTAGTGTCTTTACATGGGTTTTTAGATTTACATCTCTTTGGTTTCATTAGCTGCCTTAATGATCTTTCCAAAACTTACAAGAATAATATTTTGCAATCTTATATTCTGATAACTTTACTGTATTATTTTATTATCACACCAATAAACATTCTAGCACTTATTGTATTTAAGTAAAATTGGCCAAATTAGGAGTACTAAGTGAAAATATTATATACCTTTGTATAACTTTAATTGTGAACAATATTAGATAGAGAAATGTTAAATAATGCCTTTGAATTTCTCAGATGTGAAAACTTTAGAATACAAATAATTGAGACAAGCATAAGCATTACTTTTTTAAAAAACCCTGACCTTAAAATACCAGTACTACAAACTGGTTTTCTATTCTCTAGTAGCAGAATGTTGTAAACATTGCCATTCTGCTAAAGGCAGCACAAAAAGAATGAAAGCTTATGAAAGGTTTCTTTATTCAAAATGTGCACAATTACAATGAGAGTATTGATTCTGTGGGTATTACTTAACATCTTTTTCTGAATATATATGATCAGTTTCCAACATAGCACTGAAATGCTTACTTGGAGTTGTTCTAATATGACAAATGATCTATGAATATTTGTAAAGGGAGCTTATTAATATTCTCCGTACTGAAGGAGTGGGTCCAGCAGTCACATGGGTTGCTCCTGTCCAATCCGGTGGAACTGAGCCTAGTATTAAAAAAGACTGCTGGATCCGCCCCTTCCCCAGAATTCGCTCAGTTCGCATCCTCGGATGTTGTGTGAATGCTCGTTCCTCTCTATAAAACACCTTCCCTTCGATCTCTCTTCAATAGCAAGTAAGATTTTTCCATTACTTAGCTTGCCGGCAGTTTCTTTCTCAGCCCTACAGGGCTTTGAGTTGGGGGAGAAGTTAGCGGCTCAGCCATTCGCGGTTTTTCCCTCCGTGCTGCAGCCGCGGCCGTTTTGTTAATTCCGGCCTTGGAGGTCCTGCCGAGAGCAAGCTTTATTCTTTCGACTAAAAAAATTAAGGGCTATTTACCTCCCGCGGTGTGGGACTTGATTTGTCTCCCGGGCTTAGTCGCTCCTATTTCAAATAACGGAGCAGTTATTTTGGCGCCAAGGCTCTGACGCCCAGTAAGTTGCACTTTCGGTTCTGCCCTAAGGGGTCGGCCATTAGTGCCTACAGCCCGCCGCCTGACCCTGGAGTCGTCGCTGTGAGTTCCCTCGGGCCTATTCTCCACGGAAGTGGCCTCCAACCAGTGTGCCTTGGTTTTTCTTAAAGTTAAGTTAGCGAGGCCTGCCACGCTGCACTTAAGGACATGAACTCTTGGTACCGTCCAGGATTGCCTCTTAAGGCGCAGCAGCTCCTGAGCCTAGGAGCAGGGTCACCTATCCTCTTGGGAATTCCACAAAATAATTCTTCTCCCCCCTATTTTTATTGGCTCAAGCCTTGTCTTCTGTAATTGCTCAGACTATGGCTTCCCTTCCCAAGAGAGGCACTACCAAAGGTTCCTAAGAGGTGAGGCCTACTGGTAATCCTTCTGAGCTTCCCCAGGCCTCTTCCTCCTCTTTCTCAGGCTCTCAACCTTTAGCCAAGCCCACTAGGGCTGAGAAGAGAAGGGACCTAGCCCTACAAAAAATAATGATAAATCAGCCTAACGTTTTAAGGTGCAGGCCCAAATGCATATCAACCCTACCTCCCGGAGGCCTCTAACCTGCCTCCCTCCTGGGTACCTGGGCTATCCCTGGATGAGCCAAACCTAAATCCACCCCTATCTAACCTATGGGGTTTTAGGTCCAGAGGAGCCAGTTATTACCGAGGATTTCCCCCAGCAGAACCTGTTCAGGGCCTCAGGGATCCTCAGGCTTTTCCGGCTGATATTTCTTCCTTGCCTCCGGAGTTTCAGTCTATCTTGACTATTCTGACTAACACTATTGATGCTAGACTCTCATCTTTAAATGTACCTCCCTCTGTCTCATCCTTCCTCTCGCTCCTCCCGTCCCGTGAGTTTTTCTCCTTCCTACAGAGCCCCAGTCATGGAGGCCTCTGACTCCTCTCAGGAAGAGGATGAGGACGTGGATGCAGAAGAGGATGATGACCCTTTCAACGTCTGTCGGAGGATGAGGAATCTCAGATTAAGATTCCAGCCCCAGCTGCTATTTTCCCTTCGCAGCTTTCAAATCCCTCCTGCTAAAAGCTAGAGTATCTACGGGGCTAGCCGGGCAAGAGAAGCAAGCTACTCCTTCCACAGACCCTCCAGAGGATAATCCTCCTTACTTCATGGAGGAACAGGAAGACAATGAGGTAATTCCTAGGCCCAGGTTGTTTAAGGATGCCTTGCTTCATCAGTGGGACCCCCCAACCATAGGCTTCACTCCCACTTCCAAGGACAAGAAGCTCCACAAGCTCTCTCCCTCCTATGAGGAACTCCTAACTTGTCCCAGGCAAGATGAATCAGTGAAGACGCTCCACTCAACTGCTGCCATGCCTGGCGAGGCAGAGGAGGTCCTCCGGCCAGAGGACAAACGACTTGATCAAATGCTCAAAAGAAGTCTTCTTGCAGACTCATGGGCCATTAAGAGTGCTGCTGCGGCATCCTCCTTTTCCAGAGCTATGCTCTTAGGGCTTCGTCAGCCCCAACTTCACCTGCCCCCAGATGACTTACGGGGCCAACAGGATTTCAACAAAATCTTCGCAGCTACCCAATATATAGCAGAGGCTACTCTCCAATCTTCCAGATTTGCAGCCAGGTCAGTAGCAGCCTCCACAACGGCCAGAAGGCTTCTATGGCTCCGCCCTTGGCAGGCGGGGGCAAGACAGAAATGGCAGTTAGCTATGAGTCCACTGAAACGTATCCTCCTCTTCGGAGATCTTCTGGAACCTCTCCTTACGGAAAACGCAGACAAGAAATAGGTCTTGGGACCTACCACCAAGAAGGCCCGAAACCGCAGTCTTTTCGGCGCACCGGGCGTCAGCAGGCTCAAGGCTTCGCTTTTCGCAAGAGCCCAGGTCAGTATTCCCCTCGCTTTCGATCCCAAACTAGAATCTCCAGGGGTAGAGGGTCCCGCTATCACAGAGGATCCTCTTCTACCAGAAATTCCAAAAGAACCAGATGGTAAGTTTCTCACCCGCCTTCGGGCGGTTGCCTAGCCTGGTTCTCTTCCGCCTGGCACCGCTCTTGTAAGGACCCCTGGGTCATTGACTCAGTGGAAAGGGGCCTAAGGTTAGAGTTTATTTCTTCTCCTCCTAACCGTTTTATTTCTTGTTCCCCTCCCAGTTCCTCTCCATCTCGTATCCGAATGGAGGAGGCTATTTCTCATTGTTGACATTAGAGCTATTCAATCGGTCCCCTCTCTCCAGAGAGGTTTGGGCTTCTATTCCACCCTCCTTATGGTCCCCAAGACTTCTGGAGGCTGGAGAGCCATCTTGGACCTAAAGAAATTAAACCGCTCCATTAAATTTAGTAAAGTCAAAATACATTGCCAAGGTCCATAGGAGATTTAGGCGCTTAGCCTTCAAAGCAGGCATTTTCAGTATAGGGCTATGCCTTTTGGGCTCTCCTCAGCTCCCAGAGTTTTCACTAAACCTTTGGGATCCTTGGCGGCTCATATCCGAGCCTTTCCCTTTCATTTTTTATGTTATTTAAATGACATTTTTAATTCATAGTAATTCCAGAGCTGGTGTAGCTGCAGACCTCTCCTCTACCATGTAGGTTCTACAGAACCATGGTTTTTTTCCATAAACCTTAACAAGAGTCATCTTGATCCATCCTCTTCCATCCTGCATCTGGGGCCTATCATTAATTCTGAGATATCCCAGGTTTTCTTCTCCTCTGAGAGAAAATGCAGCCTTTGGATCTCATTGCTCGCATCCTGCCCCAGCAATCTACCTTCATTGCCACCCTATCTTCCCTTTTGGGTTAATGGTGTCATGTCTTGGTATTGTCCCCTGGTCCTGTCTTCTCGCCAGGGTCCTTCAGGGGCTTCTATTACCATTCCAGAGTTCGGGCCACAGTATCTCGAATCGTCGCCTCACCATTCCACCGACGGTTCGCAGATCCCTCAAGTGGTGGACTTATCCAGCCCTAGACAAGGGATTTTCCTTCCGGTGCCCCGACCAGTTTGTAGTCACCACAGATGCCAGCCTCTCGGGCTGGGGAGCCCACGCCCAGGGTCTTTTAGCTCAGGGCACTTGGTCACCGGAGGAGGCTTCCAGGCCCTCCAATTGGCTAGAATTAAGAGCCGTGTCTCTAGCTCCAAAACAATCCCAGTCTCACACTCCAACCAGCAGGTGCTGATTTTCACCGACAATCTAGTCACCAAAAGCTATATTGGCAGACACGGAGACTCTAGATCCAAGGCCCTCATGAGGGAGGCCCTGAAGTTAGGCCTTTGGGCAGAGAAGAATCTCCAGTCGCTTCTAGTCGACCTCATCTCGGGGAGCCTCAACGTACAAGCGGACTGGCTCTCGCGAGCGACCTTAGATCCAGGCGAGTGGAATCTCCATCAGTCACTATTCCACCAAATCTGCCTCAGGTTCGGCCATCCAGGGTTGGATCTATAGGCGGCCAAAGCCAATGCCCAGATCCCTCGCTTCATCCCCAGGTTCCCGTCTCCGGGAGCAGAGGCAATCAATGCTCTCAGGAGCCCTTGGCCTCCAGATCTATTGTATGCCTTCCCTCCAATTCCAATTCTGCCAGACGTGATCAACAAAATCCTCCTGGAGACGGCCCGAGTAATTCTGATTGCCCCTCACGGGTCTCGCAGACCATGATTCGCGGACCTCCAACAACGGTCCGTCCAGGACCCCTGGCGACTCCCAGTTCGGAGGATAGGTGGGGACAGGGGGCCTCCTTCCATCCGGACCTGAGTGGTCCCAACTCATCGCCTGGCTATTATCCGGAGGGACTTAGACCTGCGAGGGTTTGACCCGGACTCAGTGGAAATCATCCTGAAGTCTAGAAGAGGGTCTACCAAGGATCTACGACCATTCTTGGTCCAAATTCCATCAGGGTGTTCGCAGGAGGGTCTTTCTCCCCTGTGTCTTCCCATCCACAGGATAATCACCTTCCTCGGGAAAGGTTTTCCACCAGGGCCTCTCTACCAGCTCCATCCGCCGACTCCTGGCTGTCTTTTCTTCCGTCTTGGCGGGGCCTCGCAGGCAGCCCCTCTGCTCCCTCCCAGAAATCCAAGAATTTCTAAGGGGAGTGGCCACCTCAGGCCTTCTAAAATCCACAGATATCCTACCTGGGTCTTGCCACGGGTTCTCTACTCCCTTTCTCAGACACCTTACGAACCCCTGAACTCTGCGTCCCTCAGGTACCTATCCTTTAAGATAGCATTCCTGGTGGCGATTACATCCGCCCGACGCATATCTGAGTTGGCAGCCCTTCTCTCAGACAGGATCTTTGCCAGTTTCACCTGGACAAGGTGGTTCTGTGTCTGGACCCCACCTTTCTACCAAAGGTTAGTTCCAGGTCTCACAGATCTCAGGATATCATATTACCTTCCTTCTGTCTCCAACGAGAGCATCTCCTGGCTACTAGATGGCACACTCTGAACCTCCCTAGAGCGCCAAAGGTTTATATCCAACGCACAAGACCCATCCGGAGGTCTGAAGCACTCTTCATGGTCGACCATTCCAGATCCTTGGGATCCAGAGTGTCTTCTACAGTAATAGGTCGTTGGATCAGAGGGACCATCTCTAAGGCCTACGAGACAGCTTCCCTCTCTATTCCAAGGAATATTACAGCGCATTCCACCAGAAGCGCTGCCACATTTGCCGCCTGGGCGACTCAGGCTCCGTTGGAAGAAGTCTGCAAAGCAGCCACTTAGGCCTCATCAAATTCCTTCATGCAGCACTACAAAATCGATTCGTACGCTTCAGCGGACGCTGCCTTCGGCAGTAGAGTACTCCAATCCGTTATCTTTCACGATAGCAATGTACTCCCACCCTAGGGACCTATCTCTTGGGTATGTCCCATGTGACTGCTGGACCCACTCCTTCAGTACGGAGAATAGGCGTTGATTGCTTACCTGAACGCCTCTTCTCGTACGGTGAGTGGGTACAGCAGTCACTTCCCTCCCTATGTGTGGTCTTCTGTACCTTCTATTCTATTTTCTTATAACACATGAGAGTTGAACATTAAAGAGCTTCACTACTGAGCCTAGTCTACGGATTCGCGAATTCTGGGGAAGGGGCGGATCCAGCAGTCTTTTTTAATACTAGGCTCAGTTCCACCGGATTGGACAGGAGCAACCCATGTGACTGCTGTACCCACTCACCGTACGAGAAGAGGCGTTCAGGTAAGCAATCAACGCCTATTTTATGAATACCATATTTTTCCCTAAAAGAGGCTGAAAATTTGGGTGCGCCGAACGTAGCTTTTTCAACCTTTTTTTCCCCAGCCCTAACTAGGTGCTAATGCTTCCTGGCTTACTACTCCCTCCGAAGTAGTTTTTCCTACCCTAAGTCTTTGCAGGCTTGCTTTCATTCCTACTCCCTCTGAAAAAGACCTTTTCAGCCCTAACACGGTGCTAACGATCTTCCTGGCTTGCAGCATTTGTTTTTATTCCTACTCCCTCCAAAGTAGTTTTTCCTGCCCTAAGTCTTTGTAGGCATGTTTTCATCCCTACTCTCTGAAAAAAGCTTTTTCAGTCCTAACCAGGGGATAAAATAATGTGCTGAAGCTGAACAGAATAAGGATACTAGCCAGATGAATACTCGATGGGTAGATTTCCCCCCCTATTTTGCTCCCCCAAAAGTAAGATGTTTCTTATACTCCTGAGCATCTTATACTTCGAAAAATACGTTAGTCATCAGAAAAATGAAATATTCTAGGAAATATTAAAAAGGCAGAATATTATATAGAATATTCCTGGAGAAACATGCTTTTAGGCAGAAAAAAGACTCACTCTTAGTAGCCTCCACCTTTGTCAATGTGCCATCAAGGAATGGCCCAGCTCACTCATTTCAGACACACACACACACAAACACCTCTGTTAATAGCCTGGACCTGTCTATTCTACATAATGAAGGTCTATTCCATTCAGGCAGACCCATCTAGCAAACAGAAACTCATTACATGGCACTTGGGACGATTGCATCAGCCAGCAAGGCTGAAACAAACTTGGACTCAGGATAGCCTACAGAGTTGCTCCTGCATGGCCTCATGGGAGTCTGACAGCCAATGAGAGTGCATTTTTTGCACAGCAGCATGAGGTCCCGGGGCGGGGGCCAACTGAGGGCACTCTCGGCGTTTCACCCCTTCAGTCCTTCTTTAGCATTCTCAAAGCATGTGATTTCCCCATTTCCTAGGACTGTGATGGCAGACCCATGGCACATGTGCCAAGGTGGCACGCAGAACCATATGGGAGGGTATGCGAGACTTTTCCATCTTTCAGCTTCAGCATGCATGTGTGCGCTGGCCAGCTGATTTTCGGCCTTTCTGGAAAGGCAGTTTCTTCCTCCGGATGCTTTAGGGAAGTTCACTAAACCTCCGGAGGCAAAAAAAAATCCCCCAATGGACAAACTGGAAGTTCGGAAAAGCGCACTTCCGGTTTGCCGGTTTAGGCATTTTTTTCAGTGGTTTAGGCATTTTTTCCAGAGAGCCGCACCGGTATGAACCCACTGATTTTTGGCAAAAAAATTTCCGGCATCTCCATGTGGAAGAAGCCCTCAGCTGTGTTTCGGATGAAGAGTAAAGGTCAGCATTAAGATGAGGCAGGGCGGGAGAGCTTCTTCTGCATGGAAATGCCAGAAAAAAAATCAGTGGCTTCACACTGGTGCGGCTCCCTGGACCTCACCGGTATGAACCTACCACTGCCTACCACCAGGCTTCAGAGAGGCCTGTGCGCATACGTGGGGGGCAGCGTGGGTGGTACGCATGTGTGGGGGAAGAGGAAAGGGGTGTGGGCATGTGCACGCATGCTAGCACACCCATCCCTTTTGGCACATAAACCAAAAAAGATTTGCCACCACTGTCCTAGGACCTCAGACCTCCTACTGTCTTCCATTAAACCATCTTCCCAATCAGTCCCGTGCTTCCAGTGTCTTTTACCCCACTTGGAAACGAACCCAGAAGGATATTCCTTATAACAATTAGATGTGTACATAATCATAAAACATATCTAGAAGCATCTTAATATTGATAGTGCCTAACAAATTTAACCATAGCTTTTTTTACTTTAAAAAAAAATAAGTTACATAAAGCAACAGTCCACAATCTATCAAGTTCAGCGGACCAGCAGGGGGAGATGGCCACTTATGTGGAGGCCTCTGAAATTTAAAAAGTAAAGAATGTTAAATCTTGGAAGTTAATTAAAAGTACTTTCATATGTTTGTCACGTTATACTTGCTTCATAATAATGTTTAAAAGTTGTTTATTTACTATTTTCAGTCTATTAGTGAGCCATAGAACAACATGCTTGAAAAGCCAGGTGTTAAGTTTACCATTCTTTCTAAACAAAATTAATAATAACCATAAATTTAAGAATTTAACAAAAAATAAATGGCAAAAATCTAGTTAAAATTTTAACCTAAGAAAGTTATAACTGGATTAAGGGTCAAGCTAAAATTGGAATACTTTACTACAATAATTTGTAAATAATTAAATAAAATACAGAAATTTTATAATTATAATTTGGAGACTAAAATGGACTAAACATTGCAGGTGGAAAAAGAGAGGAAAATGATACCAGTCACTATATCATTAGAAATATTACGAGAATTTTGAAGAACGGAGTCAGATATTAATAGCTACAATATAAGAAATGTCAGTACTAATGTTCGGTTCTGCAGATAGACTGTGCCTATAATGTATTAAATCTGATTCATAAATATAAAAAACTGGATAATAAAATCTGGATTACAAAACTGGCTTTTTTGTTTTATGTTTTTTCTTTTTTCTTTTTTGCCATTTTTATTCATTCTATTTTCCAAGTTTTATTTATGTTCGCTTTTACCGCTGTAATTAATTTTTTTAATAAAAGTTATGCTAAAACAGTGTGTATTGATTAAGAACAGCAGACTTGTTTTAAAGATGAATGTGAAGGATATTAAGTCTTGGCAGTTAGTTTTTCATAGTTTTTACTATGAAGCTTTTTTCTCTCTTCTTTAAAATAAATAAATCCAAATGAAGCTTTGGAGGGTATAATACAGTTATATTAAAATTTTCAAGCTGTTGAGTAATTAAAACAATTTGAAATATACTTTGCTAGGTAGTGTCTTATATAATTAAGTGGCCCATCATATTAGAATACAGTACATGCTTATACCATGTTAATACACATTAAAAGAATTTTCTTTACTTTTTTTTCTATAGCTCTACATATATACTAACTTTCCATATACATACTGAAATGCAATTGCCTCATTTAATCAGTGTAGCATATGAAGAATATTTATTTTTATAAATTTACAAATACAGTACACTTTATATTTGTATATGTATGAGCAATGCTTATTTTGTTTAGCAAAACAGCTTAAAATGTAGATAATATTTTAATAGCATGATAATAGAGGATTTTGTCATCTACCTATGTATAGGAGCAGAAAAACAAGAGGCACAATGATAATATATCTTCTTATCTTATATATAAGTAAGAATAAGATAAGTAAGGAGCAGAAAAACAAGAGGCACAATGATAATATATCTTAATAAGCTGGTCTACAAATAGACCTTTTGTCTGTGAATTTTCCCTTTGTTCTTCCTTTTGACACAAAATCAAATCTGGAAATGTTCAATTAATTATAGCTTCTGCATTTCATCTAAGTGGTAAAACTATGATTGCTAGGCTAGGGACTTGCCAGGATATTTTTTCATGTGCAATTTAAGATCTAAACCTGGAAATTGTAGGTTCACGATTTGGATAAAATGGGAACATAATTAATTAGAAGGCTCCTTGTTAGTTTCTTAATATATGCCACATGTGTTGACAAAGGTATAATTTAAATTTTGTTTTCATTACATCAAGCTTTGATTATCAAAACATGGCCAAAGAAAACTCGATTTCTTGCTGTTTGCTGGCCACCATCCACTAATAAAATCCCTGCATGAGTCTGTAGCTGAAAAAAATTGCAGAATAAAAAAATTTCCACACTTAATACTCTATTGTGTTCTTTTCATTTAGATCTGTGTTTCTCAAACTTGGCGGTGGTTCAAATATGTGGACCAACCCCATGCTGGTTTGGGAATTTAAGATGCTGAAGTCCATACATCTTAAAGTTATCAAGATTAAGAAATATTGCTTTAATAATTATTTCTAGCTATTTCAAAGGTTGCCTAGATATCTATCAGACTCAGCACCATGGAAATTTCTTTAGCGATTAAAAAGGATATGATAATAGTAATTTCCAGGTTCCTGAATTAATTCCATAAGTATATTTCACGTAGATCTAGATAAGAATCAGGAAAGGATTTCCCCTCCTATGTTCAATTTCATGCCTTCCATTTGTTGCAAGTTATTGAGGAAAAGTTTTGAGGAATTTTTCTTTGGAAACAGTGACTATTCATTTTCATCCATCTCTCTAAAGCCTTTGAGTTCCATTCAATTGTTACTCAGTGGGTGATTTGGATTCAATTATTAATACAAATTATCTGCCTGACTATTATTTGGGAATAAAACATGGTGAATTAAATGAAATATATTTGAGTTCAAAATGTGATCAGTTCCAAGGCCACATTGTCTTGAGACTTCAGAAGCAAAACAATGTGCAAATGTGATATAATTAATAGCAATATTTTTGCATCTTCACAGATAGTCATTGTGTGTACTTGTCTATTGTAATACTTATTCATCAATTCAAATTCAGGTCGTCCTCACTGAAAAATGAGACTTAAGACTGTTTTTCACAGTTACGATTTTTGCAGCATCCCCACGATCCTGTGATCAAAATTAAGAGGCTTGGCAACTGGTTCATATTTATGACCATTGCCGTCTCCCAGGTTATATTGTCACTTTTTGTTACCTTCTGACAGGCAAAGTTAGTGAGGAAGCCAGATTCAGTTAACAACTTTGTTAACAACTTATCAACTGCTGTGATTCACTTAACAACTCTGGCAAGAAAGATGGTAAAATAGGGCAAAACTAAATTAACAAGTGTCATTTAACTACTACATAAATATTGGGCTAAATTGTGGTTGTCGATGACTACCCATATAATGATGTAATTAATGCTCTGCAATAAATGCAAATTATGTGATTCAGGTAGGGCCTGCTTACCTCAAGATCATAATTATCACTAGATACTACCATAAAATCTAACAAATTTCATCTATTATCTTTTAGGTTGATTGCTGGCTAATATTCTTATCCTCTTGCCCAGTTTGCTACTCTTAAGGGTTTAAAAATCCATTGGTAAAATCATATAAATCAGAATTTCTTCATTAAATTGTGCAATTTTAATTATTTATAGTAAGTCTCCAACAGATATATCAATACTCTGCCTACAAAATCAGATGATAGACTGCAAAAGAAAAGTAGCTCTCTTCTTGAATTTTTCAACTAATTCTGATTGAATAAATGTAAATGATCTTTTTTTTAATATCATGCTCAGGTTATATAATTATTAGAATGAAACTGTTAAATGGGTAAGGAGAAATGACTATAATGCTCTTCTTTCCACTTCACTTAAAAGATAGAAAGTTGCTATGGTAATTGTGGTTTCCATCTCATTAGATCTAATCTGGCTTTCCACATCATCTAAATTGCTGAGCATGGTCTTCAAAGGGAAAACAGCCTACTATGCAGACTGCAGGCTGATTGGCTTCTGTCTTTATATGTCATGTGACCTAACTTTTAATTGCCTTTAGTTGAGCTCATTTTTGATTGATGAAGGTTGTTGAGAGCTGATCCTAATTGGTCGTTTTTGTGACATTTGTTCTTAATTAGTCCTCCATTTGTGCCAGCTGCTGGTTGGTTATTTTTGGACTGCTGATTCTTGATTGGTTCTTTGTTTGTCTACAATTACTAATCAACCACAACCCAATCTAGTATGAACATTTTTTTTAT
The DNA here is from genome assembly GCF_031021105.1 of Erythrolamprus reginae. Lineage (NCBI taxonomy): Eukaryota > Metazoa > Chordata > Lepidosauria > Squamata > Dipsadidae > Erythrolamprus > Erythrolamprus reginae. The sequence continues at coordinate 217,951,955 of NC_091952.1, read as the reverse complement.
TGACTGGAGTATTTGCCTAATTTTTCCATTATATTTTAGTCTATTGTGCAATTTTTTAAAGAAATAAATAATTATAAATAACTACAAGCCATACTGCTTTGTGTGATATAAACAGAAGATACTGAAAACTAACTAGGAGAAAGAATTGGGATAAGAACTTAATTTAAATTAAATTTTATTATAATTGCATTACATGAATACACATATTTTGCACTCTTTTAATGGCAACATTAGTGATGATCTAACAGCCACTTGGGAATGGGGTATGTCATATATAGCCTATTCTAAACAGTTTATTCTCTCCTTGACCTAGGTATCTTCAAGAGGTTAAGTTCAGACCCAATTGTATGGTACTCTGTTTTTCAATCCTAACTGTTAAAAAATAGGATACTACAATGTGGCAATTGTTACCTTCCAATTTTTCCTCTGTTAATGACATGTACCAACTAATTCAACATATTGAAAAGAATTTCAGTAGCTTTGAATGCCAGTTCTATTTTAAAAAGTGAACACTGGAGAGGTTCTTTTTATAAAAAAGTATAGTTAGATTCATAACTGTGATGACAGAAACAGCACATTCTTATTCCATCTGTTAGTCACTTTCTCTACAAAGATGTGACACATGAAGATCTGAAAAATGTCCCCATGTGTAGGAGTTTACCATTAGCAGAAGGATAAACCATGCATGGGAACACAATGCTGGCAATTTCCTTCTTGGTACTGCTAGGGTTAGCAAGCAAGACCAAGCATTCTATCTTGCACCATGATGTTATATTGCTTACCCTCTCGCCCATTTCTGAAATGCTTCCTTGGCCCAAGAAGAGACAATTGCGCCCTGTTAGCAATATTCTACATGGAAAGCCAGGATCAAATCATACCAAACATTTTGGTATGGAGTCTACCTTTTTCATACAGTTAGTCTTTAACATACTGCTATAATGATTTAGCAACCATTCAAAGTCACATGGGATTTACAAACCCGTGCACCCCTGCAGTCACATGATCAAATTTTGATTGTTTGGCACCCACCCACACTTATAACCGTAGCTGCATTTCAACTCCACATACTTACCTATCTCCCCTAGTTCTGCCCTTTACATTTCTTATCACACTGTGCTCCACCACCCCAACTTATCATCTTTACCCTTTTCTTTGTTCCGGTGCTGATGAGGCATACCCAGACTAGTTGCCGGGACACACTTGGAGGTGGGTTTCCTGCTGCGAAATAATAAAAATAAAAATATTTCAGTGCTGTTGCATGCCACACAAAAAAAAGGCCCTTTGCAAAGAGCTCGTAGGTAAGGCTGGATTTTGCACTCCACAAAAGAGGAGAAAGAAAAGAATTTGACATTTTTTTGTCACAGAGCAAAACCCAGCATGACCAAGGATGTTTCGTAAATGTTAACATACCATGGGTCTGGGGCTCCTTTTTATTTTATTTTTTCACAGTCAAAGCCCAGCCCAGTTTGGTTCAGCAGCCAGGCCAAACTTGGTACACCTCATCAACAGCAGGAGCAAGAAGACGAAGAATGGCCAGTGTTGTGCCTATCCACAAGAAGGGCAGTAAAGAAGAAGCTGGTAACTACAGGCCAGTTAGCTTGACATCAGTTATAGTTAAAATGATGGAGACTCTACTCAAAAAGAGGATAAATCAGCACCTAAAAAACAATAACTTATTGGACCCAAATCAGCATGGCTTTACTGAAGGCAAATCATGTCAGACTAATCTCATTGATTTCTTTGACTATGTCACAAAGGTGTTGGATCAAGGTGGTGCCATGGATATTGCTATCTGGACTTCAGCAAAGCCTTTGATACGGTTCCACATAAAGAGCTGATAGATAAATTAGTGAAGATTGGTCTTAATCCCTGGATAGTTCAATGGATTTGCAGCTGGCTGAAGCGTAGACATGTTCTGGGAATATGTTTGTGAGTGACATAGGGGAAGGTTTGGTAGGGAAGGTTTGCCTATTTGCCGATGACTCTAAGGGGTAGACTAGATCAGTGTTTCCCAACCTTTTTTGAGCCGCGGCACATTATTCATATTTTCAAAATCCTGGGGAACATTGAGCCGGGGGGGGGGGGCTAAAAAAAATTGGACAAAAAAAAATCTCACTCTTCCTCCCTTTCGCTCTATTTCTCCCTCTCTTTCTCTCTCTTCCTTCCCTTCTTTTTCTCTCTCCATCCCTCTTTCTTTCTTTCTTCCTCTCTTTTTTGCTCTTTCTCTCTCCCTCCTTCCCTCCCTCTATGTCTTTCTCTCCCTCCTTCCCCCTCTCTTGCTCCCTCTCTTGCTTTTTTCTCTCTTGCTCTCTCTCTCTGTCTCTTGCTATCTCTCTTTCTTTCTCTCTCTCTTTCTCTGTCTCTCTTGCTATCTCTCTCTTTCTATCTGTCTCTCTGTCTCTCTTGCTATCTCTCTTTCTTTCTCTCTCTCTCTCTTTCTCTCTCTCTCTCTTTCTCTCTCTCTTTCTCTCTCTCTCTTGCTATCTCTCTCTTTCTATCTGTCTCTCTGTCTCTCTTGCTATCTCTCTTTCTTTCTCTCTCTCTCTCTCTGTCTCTCTTTCTCTCTCTCTCTCTTTCTCTCTCTCTCTCTTGCTATCTCTCTTTCTTTCTCTCTCTCTTTCCTTTTTCCCGCCTTCCTTCTTTGGGGCCCAGCAGGAGAGCGCCGGCAAAAGCAGCATCGGACAGTAGCCGGGGGTAGCTGCGAGTGGGAGCTCCAGGTCGGAGGTACCGGCACCAGCAGCACCCCGCCCAGCTGGAGCTTCCCTAGGAGCTTCGCGGCACACCTGACCATGTCTCGCGGCACACTAGTGTGCCGCGGCACACTGGTTGGGAAACGCTGGACTAGATGGATCATGAGGTCTTTTTCTGCCGTCAGTCTTCTATGTTTCTAAGGTCAACCAGGGCAACAAAATGGTAGGAGTCTCGGGGTGCAGGATGGCAAGGGTGACTGCAGTTTCTCAGGTCATTTCAAGCAGCCCCATGATTCAGAGTGGCCAAGGGCAGAGGTGGAGAAGGCATACATGTTTATTGATCCAAAATATGCAAAGCAACTGGAATCTTTTGGGAGGCACAGATGTGCGTATGCACAGATCAAGATTAAAATGGAAGGATATGTAGTATATTATGTAAAACGTTAAACAGAAATTGCTTGTGAAAATTTTTACATCAGCAGCTTTATTTCAGTTTAAATTCATATAATGGGGATTGTATAGGGAAAATATATAAATTAACTAGCATTTATGATAATTAAGTATGATGAACATTCTTCAAGATTAACTTTCACCTGAATTTATCAAAGAAGAAAAAGAAATGTCTAGATGGAAGTTAAAGGTGTCAGCATGAAAAAGTAAAGGCATTCTGTTTTGCTGAATGCAGACTTTGGAATTTTCTGGTTAAAAAGATTGTTTGCCTCTGAATGCTAACTTGCAAATGCAGCATTAAAACAAAGTCTCCTTTAAGTCAGACTCACCCTGGGGATCATCTTGATAGCAATACGGGAGTGGAAGAATAATTCCTCATCTTCCTCTTGCTGCTCATCTTTCTCATCATCATCATTATTTATTTGCCAATCTGTTTCCTGGAGGTTTTTCATCTAATTCCTAACCAGGCTTAACACAAGTTGCTTTAAATCAGAAAATTTAGGCAGTATTATGATTTTCTATTTATTAATGTCTTACTAAAGGCTGAGGTTTCTTTCTTAATCTATTCATAATCTGATTTAATCTGATTTCTTAATTTCTTACTCTTAACAGAATAAGAATAGCATAAAATAAATTTCCAGATGAAGTAATTGGAGAAATTGTGGCATACAGTAATTCCTAGAAACTAGAGCTGTATATTAAAAAAGAACTGGAATAAGACCTGTGTTACCATGCATGAATGGAAGTAGATTAATGTGTAGGTGTTTTTCTAATAACACTGGGTAACCCTGGTGAAGGCTAATTATTTTTACACATCCACATGCATGGATGTACTCTTTGGTAAATTGCGCTGTGAAACATACACACTTGGTCTGTTATTTTCCTCTGATATCATCTGCCCCTATCTTCACATTTTCTTTCTGACAGTTATTGCTCCCACATTAGTATACTTCTTGTCTTAATTGCTCATGTTTAAAGCAATGGATAAAGAATATCAGAATGACTGAGATAACAGTAATTGCTACAAGGTTGAATAGGTTTCTGAAATTCATTCATCTTTTTGGTGTGCTAGTTGTTCTGCTTCATTTCTTTTATAAACAGACAAGTATTAATAGTAAATATTAATTTATTCCTTGCTCTTTTAACATTATATGTACAATATTTTGATTAAAAGATTGTATCATCTCAATAGATTTTATACTGCCCTTGTTTTTTCTAAAACAGCAATAAACCTTACTTAATTTACAGTTTTCCTTTAGAAATCAATCCTGCTGCTAATGGTATTCATATTAATTAGATAAATCAGTAAATTGTGTGGTTCTTTTGTTCTCTGGAAGAAGAGATTCCTGTGTGATGCTGAAAGATCCTCAACATTTGGCTCCCCCCCCCCATAGGGCTGTACCACCATGACAATAAGTTTGTGAATGAATAAATCCTTTGATCCATTAGGTCCATAATATGCTGTCAGAGTAGTTGAAAATGTTGGCAATCTACCAGAAATCTGTTGCTTTATTCTTTTATTTAAATAGATCCTAGTAAAAATGTTAATTGTATTCATCTTCAGCACTATTACTAGATATAACTTCTAGATATAACTATATTATGAGTAATTATCACATGAACCAAGCTGAGTTTCTTTTTAGTACATACAGTAAGTGTTATGCAAAATGTATTAATTGGGTTGTTTGTGATAATGTGCTGGGAAAGGGACAGAAATAGTTTAGTCTGTTGCTCCTGTTTGATATCACAGCAACATTTAATATCATCATTGTTAGTCCTTTGAGATAGGCCATAGTAGGGAATCAATTCCACAAGCTTGACTGGAACTACTGTATATTTATTGATATAGGCAATTATAACTGCTCTCTCTGCATAATGTCTTTAAGGTCATCTGTAAAACTTTCATCACAGTATTCGCCTGGTTTGGCTCCAGAGATTTTAAATATTTGTAGCACTTTTATGCAGTGGTTCCACTCTTAACTGCAGGTACAGCTATTTCCAAAGAACAGAATTGAAAGATTATAGGTCAGTCCCTAACAATTGTAATATGAGACAGACCAAGAAAATATATTGTCTCCATTTGAATTTCATATCTATAAAAACTAGTGAGGATACTTAGAGAATTCTGAAATATTTATCATACAAATATATTTTTGTCTAATATAAGAATTCTAGAATTCTGTGCATGATTTTGAGTGGTGTAGTGGACGGGATAAGGACTACTAATCTAAAATGAATTTGATAAGGCAGAAAAGCTGATATCCAGATATATCGAGACTTACTTGGATGAGATTGCATTGCTCTAGACATTAACTGTCAATTGAGCCCAGGTGACACCTGTGATTGAGCATCTGCTGTCTACTTCTGTTGGCATTAGTACCAATTCTGAATAGGATGCTAGATCATGATGATTCATCCATGCATTGGGAACTTCCAAGATTTGATTACTATAATTATTATTGAGGTAACGCTTCGTTGAGACACATCATGGTCTCAGTTGGTACCACAACTTGGTATACAGTAAAGTGACTGAGACACTAAGAAATATACCATAGTTTATTCATCTAAAAGATATGTCTAGCTGACAGTCTCTTACCAAACCCAATTTGATATATATAGGAATTAATTAGTATTAATTAAAGAAGCCCTGAACATCTTAAGACAAGTTACCAGATGTCTCCAGTTACATCAACTTAAAGGCAGTGATCTACAGTCTTCAGAAGAACAGCCACTCTTATACATAGTTCCCTCTAAGCTGAGCAGTGAGCAATCGCTCACTTGAAAATCATCATCAACTCAGAGTTTTTCAAACCTGCCCAGAAGCCGAGAGGGAAAGAGTGAGAGGGAAGGAGAGAGAGAGGAAGAGAGGAAGAGAGAGAAACAGATAGAAAAAAGAGAGGAAGGAAAAGAGAAAGAAAAAGAATGGGAGTAAGGAAGAGAGAAAGAAAATCAAAATCTAGTTTGAAACTAGCTCAACTATTTAAGTGGCATTTTGATATTGATAGAGTTGCCCTATTATGAGCTCACTGTTATAGACACGCAGTACAGTATTTCATTTTGAAATTCTCTGAGGCAAAACAGGGTGGGGTTTTTTGTTTGTTTGTTTATTTATTTATTATTTCTGTGCCGCCCAGTCCCGAAGGGACTGCCGCTCAGACACTATACTTTTCCGCCCACCCCCCAAAAAAACTAGAGGGAACACTGCTCTTATATTGTCGCCTATGAATTGCTGCTTGACATCAATGCAGACATGATTACTTTAAAAGGTTTTCCCCTCTGCAGGAAAGCAATCCTCAATGAAAGCTTAACATTTATTTATTTATTCCATTTTCATGCCGCCCTTCTCCTTAGACTCAGGGCGGCTTACAACATGTTAGCAATAGCACTTTTTAACAGAGCCAGCATATTGCCCCCACAATCTGGGTCCTCATTTTACCCACCTCAGAAGAATGGAAGGCTGAGTCAACCTTTAGCCGGTGATGAGATTTGAACCGCTGACCTACAGATCTACAGTCAGCTTCAGAGGCCTGCAATACAGCACTCTACCTGCTGCGCCACCCCGGCCCCTAATGTTGTAAGAACAATATTGCTGTAAACTTTTAATCTGCCAAATGCTACTTTTTAATTTTCTGGTTTTGATATTTAATATACTCTAAATATTTTTCCTGAAAAAAGATGTACAATAGGATGTGAGCATCATTCCTTTTTAATTTTATTTTAACTGCTATATAGAAATGAACCAGAAGTCATTTGTTGGGCCATGTGAAGAATTTGCAGGACATCTAGGATCAGCATTGGACATCAGTTGGAGCAGGACTAGCAAGATGATGGGGGCTGCCTCTTGCATTTTCAAGGATGAATTTGAATCTGTCAATTCTGAAGAAGTGGGCAAAATTCTCGGCTAATTTCAGTCTTAGATCTCTTAGATTCATGATTGTTGAAAAGCTTTAGGAACATGATAGAAGGATGAGTTTTGGTGGTACATAAAAGGTTCTCTGAAGATGTAATTTTGCCTGTCTGATTGTATCAGAGGAAAAGAAATGCTTACTAACTACATACCAGGACAAATTTCTAAATTTCTATCATTTTCCCCTAACCTTTTTTTTTCAGAATTAAAAATTCCAAATGTCCGGAGCCCGTCTTCTTCCAAATATTGCTAAAGTAGATTTCCCAGAACTCTCCTCATTATTGATTATTTGAGTCAGAAAGGTCAAACTCATGATATATTGTCATCACAAGATGTATTGCAACTTTTTTTCCCTTACTAAACTGGGGTGTGGCCAACGCATGACACATCTGGTCCGCAGGCCATAAGTTTGACACCACTGGTCTAGAGGGTCATAGATACCCTATCTTTACAATATTCTGTTTACCTATATCAAAATTCTTCAAACATCATATTGTTCTAGTACAGGAGTGTCAAACTCAAGGCCCAGGGACAGAATCCGCCCCACGGGGTGCTTAGATTTGGCCATAGGGCCACCCTGGAAACAGCAAAGAACAGGCCTGTGGTGCCTCTGCCGGAAAAAATGGAATTCTGGGGCAGTATCCACAGGCAAAACCCCTATATTTTCGCTGGCAGAGGGTTGCAGGTGACCGTTGCACCCAAAAATGGAACTTGGTAGCCCGTTTTTGCTGGCGGAGTGCTTGGGCCACCACAGGCGCGGCCCCGACATTAGTGATGAGCTGGCCATGCCCACTTGGCCCCCGAAGGTCAAATAGAACCCTGGTGGGGTGGCGCAGCAGGTACAGTGCTGTACTGCAGGCCACTGAAGCTGACTGTAGATCTGAAGGTCAGCGGTTCAAATCTCATCACCGGCTAAAGGTTGACTCAGCCTTCCATCCTTCCCAGGTGGGTAAAATGAAGACCCAGATTGTGGGAGCAATAGCCTAGCTCTGTTAAAAAGTGCTGTTGCTAACATGTTGTAAGCCTCCCTGAGTCTAAGGAGAAGGACGGCATAAAAATCGAATAAATAAAATAAATAAATAAATAAACCCTGACGTGGTGCTCGATGAAATAGAGTTTGACACCCTGTTCTAGTATAACCATATATTCTGTTACAGAAAACAGTTAAAAAATGTGTTGATGTGTGTTGTGCAAGAGTTTAAAAATTATTTAACTAGAGGTGGGATTCACATTATTTACCTACCAGTTCACCTAGCATGGAAAATGTGAGCACGTGCACATGTCCCTTCCACACATGTGCTTTGCTTGCACACATGCACACGGCTTGAAAATGTGACTAAATAGGATGGCATAGCACGGGGGCCACCCAAACCAGTCCTAACTGGCTGAATACCACCTATGTATTTAACACCAGCAGGCTTTATAGGATGCTTAAATACTCATGTGTATAATCTCTTTTCCAAAAGTAGGGATGTTCCTGTACCATAACACTTATGCTCAAGAACATTTCTGTGTTCCCTACAGAACTGCACACGCAAGAGCTAAGGCAGATGCTGCAGAACAAGCCTCCCAGTCTTCTCGTCAGGAATGTGATGTTGCTAGAGCAGTTGCCAGAGAACTATCTCCGGGTTTCTATCAACCAGGTGACAGAAGGAATCTTTGCTTTATTTACATAATACAATGCATAAAAATTAATGCGTGAATAGCTTTGAGACAGTGTGTGCAGTATGTCTTGTAAGAATGCATGTCCTGGGAAACGTCATATTTTTATTACAGAAAGTTATGATAACTTTTATATCTTTTGTGCATTTACAAATTATTTGTGAGAGAAAATACTTCACATTTTAGTATATTGTTAATGCACTAGACCTCCCTGTGTAAATACACTGATCAAAAAAATAAAGGGAACACTTAAACAACACAATATAACTCCAAGTAAATCAAACTTCTGTGAAATTAAACTGTCCACTTAGGAAGCAACAAAATTTCACATACTGTTGTGCACATTCAACTTTGTACAGAACAAAGTATTCAATGAGAATATTTCATTCATTCAGATCTAAGATGTGTTATTTGAGTTTTCCCTTAATTTTTTTTCAGCAGTATATAATCCTGGCCAACAATCAATGAGCTTAGAGAAAGGGATTTTCGGAGACATTTCAGTTCTTTGCAACAGCTCACCCCTACAACCAGCAGCTTTGGGAGCACATCATATGTTAGTAAGATCTGGTAGTTCCTTTTCTGAATCCTGGCAGTTCCTTACATTTCCTAACTGTAGCTAAGCAACATCCTCTTCTTGGGCTAAAATGTCCTGAAAGTCAATATTGTAGGAAAATATAATTTTACACTTATCTAGTGGAAAAGAACCTAATGTGTAAAGCAAGATTTCTGACATTTAATGGCCAATCACAGGATAAATCTACATAACTAAAAATAAAAAAGGAACCTATAAAGCCTAGATCTGTCTGTAGAAAAAAAAATCCAATAGGAGAAGACATAGTTGTCCTCAATTCTGTATTCTATGAGTTATTCTTCCCCTCTTTAATGCAGGACTGGTCTACCTTTGGACCGGAGTCTGGGCATCAGTTTTCTCCAATCTGACGCCCTTCTGAGCTGTCCAGCTAAATTCCCATCCATCCAGCATGAGTAGGGAACATCAGGTTAGGAACAACTGTTGTATGCACTGCAAGACTGATTTGTTTACTTTTAATTTAAGTGCAGGATTCAGTTACATTTTGAGTCAAATATACCAGATCCTACTGCAACAGCATTGCTAAGAAAGCATTAAGATTGGTTAACCTACTCTTATGTAGCTTCTTCTCTGGTAATATTGTACTTTTAACCAGAGCATACAAAACATTTGTTAACCAAGCCTCAAATACAGCTCGTCTGAAACCCACACTACATATCAGACAATTGAGAATGTCCAGAGATACTTCATGAGAAAAATACTACATTCCTCGTGTTCTCAACAGAATACCCTAATAATTGAAATTTTGGGGCTACATAATTTAGAACTACACCACCTTCGATCTGACCTAAGTGTAGCACACAAAATTATCTGCTATCATGTCCTACCTGTCAATGACTACTTCAGCTTCAACCGCAACAATACACAAGATCACAATACATACAAACTTAATATAAACCGTTCCAAACTTGATTGCAAAAAATTCAACTTCAGCAACAGAGTGGTCAATGCCTGGAATACATTACCTGACTATAGTTTCTTCCCCAAACCCTCAAAACTTTAACCTAAGACTGTCCTGCCATCAACCTCACCCCATTCCTAAGAGGTCTGTAAGGGGCTTGCATAAGCGCACTATTGTGCCTACAGTCCCTGTCCTAATGTACCCACATATTCGTAAAATATTTTGTATTCACAACCATGCTTGTACTTCTTATATTATATTCACAATCATGTTTATACTTCGCTTATAATCATCTACACCCTTGACAGAACAAACAAACAAACAAATAAATAAATAAAATACTATATTCTTTGTTAAGGCTTTCTCTCACATTAGTTATTTTGAAGAAACCCTTTACAGATAAAACCATATTTACTTTTTGCCATTTTTGGAATGTTTTAGCATCTTATACTGTTTGTTTTGTGAGATATATTTTTGCAAACTATCCTGAGAATTTCAGCTGAATGTGCTATAACAGAAAAAAATGTGTAACAGAAACGAGCAAACATAACATATTTTTGAGTGTAGTTATGTTCATGTCTATAAATGTAAAACATTCCAATTTAAGAGAATATGTATAGCCAGAATCACCTAATAACTGCATGATTCACTTAACAACTGTACTCCATTAACAGCAATAGCAATAGCACTTATACTTATATACCGCTTCATAGTGCTTTACAGCCCTCTCTAAGCAATTTACAGAATCAGCATATTGTCCCCAACAATCTGGGTCCTCATTTTATCCACCTCGGAAGGATGGAAGGCTGAGTCAACCTTGAGCCGGTGGTGAGATTTGAACTGCCGAACTACAGCCAGTAGTTAACCGAATAGCCTGCAGTGCTGCACTCTAATCACTGTGCCACCCCGGCTCTAGTTTAATGACAAAAAAGATCGTTAAACTAGGCACAAATCACTTTAGAACTACCCTATTTAGCAACAGAAATTCTGGTCCTAATAGTGGTTATAAGTTGAGGAGTACATACAATAAAATGTCTGCAAGCTAATAACCAAACTCAAATCATCAATCAATCAATCAGAATAGAGCTGGAAAGGACCTTGGAGGTTTTCTAGTCCAACCGATTGCTCAAACAGAAGACTCAGTACCATTTCAGACAGGTGGCTATCCAATCTTTTCTTTAAAAACCTCCAGTGATGAAGCACCTACAACTTCTGAAGGCAAAAGCTTTCATTGGTTAATTGTCCTCACTGCTAGGAAGTTTCTCCTTAATTCCTGGTTTCTTCTCTCCTTGAAGACTTTCCATCTATTGGTGTTTGTCTTGCCATCTGGTGCTTTTCAATAAGTTGACCCCCTCTTTGTCGGAGTCCCTCAAACACTGAAATACTGTTCCCCCTAAGGTGCATGCACGCACACGCAAACACCAAAACCCAACCTTGGCGCAGTGTTTTCAAACACCGCACAGCGATCCCAGCCTGAGAGCTGATCTGCCCCTCCCAAGCTGAGAAACCCCCGTGGGCTCTGAGCCCCGCCCAGCTTCTCTGGCTCTGTCTGGGGACCACACCCCACCCACCCCTGTCAATTTTTTTCCGAGCCAGCCACCCAACAACACGGTGAGGGGGGGTTGATGGAGCTGAGCCTCCTCACACCGGATGATCCAGGCCTTGAGAAGTGGGCCTGCTTCTCTGCAGTTGCCGTCCACCTCACCTGCAATCTCCCAAAGGCTCCCCCAAAGGCAGAAGATTGGGGTGGGGACTGATGGAGTCGAGCCCCCTCACGCCGATCAAGGCCATCCTGCGGGCTTTCTCCAGTGTCTGGATACACAAAGCGCCGAGGGACACCCTTCTGCTTTTCCTCACCTGCCCCCGCGCACCCCGTATCATTTGCCCAGCGGCAGGCGTTTCTCGCGGGGTCCCTGCCGGCACCACCCCCATTTCAGATGCCCATGGCGACTAGCCACCCCCATTCTTTTACTAAGAATTTATAAAACGTACAAATACTTCAAATGATTTTGATTCTATTCATCTTTTTATACAACCAAGGATTGTATTAGCTTTTTTGGTTGTTGCAGCACATTGATAGTTCATGTCTAAGTAATTGTCCACTAGGACTTCCAAGGTCCCTCTCATTGTAACTCTGAGACAGTTATTGTGAAACAAGGTCACAATTATTACACTGTTATTATAGTTAATAACTTATTATTTATAAATTACAATTATGTTATTACTACAAATTATATTATAATTATTATAAATTATTATCTATCTTGTGTTTTAAAAAGTAGCAAGAGCATTAGTTATGACCTATAAAGCCCTTTATGGCACCGGACCAGATTATCTCTGGGACCGCCTTCTGCTGCACGAATCCCAGTGACCAGTTAGGTCCCACAGAGTGGGCCTTTTCCGGGTCCCGTCAACTAAACAATGTCGTTTGGCGGGGCCCAGGGGAAGAGCCTTCTCTGTGGCGGCCCCGGCCCTCTGGAACCAACTCCCCCTGGAGATTAGAATTGCTCCCACCCTCCTCGCCTTTCGTAAGCTCCTTAAAACCCACCTTTGCCATCAGGCATGGGGGAACTGAGATACTCTTTCCCCCTAGGCCTTTACAATTTATGCATGGTATGTTTGTTTGTTTGTATGTATGATTAGTTTTACAATAAGGGTTTTTTAGTTGTTCTAGTATTGGATTTACATGCTGTTTTTTATTATTGTTGTTAGCCGCCCCGAGTCTGCGGAGAGGGGCGGCATACAAATCCAATAAATAAATAAATAAATAAATAAATAAATAAATTTTCAGCCAACGAAACTCTCCAGATCTTCTGTACTTCAACAGGACCAACAAAAGTGGGCAACATTCTTTAAAGCCCATTTGATTTAAGTTTCAAATAAATTTAGTCTCAAAATGTTCATAATCCTATTTTTTTTTTAAAAAAAAAACATGCTAGGTCAAATACTCATATAGCCATGTTAATGTGTGCTTTTCCAGCCTGAGTCAACTGAAAATATATCATTGTATGAGTCATACGGCCCAACGGTCAGGCTCTAATCTGGTACAGTACAGTAAAGATATTTGCAAGCGGTTATCTCCTTACAGCTGCATTGCAGAACAATTTAAGATCAGGTGGATTTCCCCGAGTACTAATTTTTTCTCTCAGTCAGCATCACCACCCAGTGGGAAAAATCATCACTAATCGCTTTCCTTAATAGGTGGTGGGACAGGTCTGGGCAAGCACAGGTGACTGCTAGGAAATGAGGTTTAGCCGCCTGCCAAGTTCTCCAATAGACAAAGGTGTTGTATGATTTGCAAGGTGAATCCATGTCCAAATGTAGCCAGCTGATGCAGAAGTGAAGATGATCTGTCAGCCATAATTTTATTGAAGATTGCCTATCTTAAAAGTACATTTTAGACTGTATAATTAGGAAACAATCCCATAATGCACCTCATCTGTTGTTTCTTTAGAACAGACTTTAAAATGTAGAAGGGGCAATTCATTCAACAGAATGGCTTAGTTGGATTCAATCCAATAATTTCCAACAATTAACTAAGAGCTAACCTTTTATGCTACATTTTAATGGATTTGTATCGTTTTTTAAATAAAACTTTATTTCTGAAAATTGCAAAAATAAACAGAATATAAAATAATGCCCAAATTAAAACCAAACCGGAAAAGAAAGTACAGTCCCTTAAAATCCATTTAAACGGAATTTGACAGATTGCAATAGTAAAAATCTGACTTATATTAAAATTTCTCTCCCAGTCAGCATCACCACTCAAGTGATATAAACATCCCGTAGATATTTAGATAAAGACAGTAGGAACTATAATAATTCCTTTTCAGATCACAATACTCAGTTAAAACAGAGATAAAAACAAAACCACCCTTCCCAATCTGGCACCAGATCTAACAACCACTCAGCTAAACCCACATCTTAGTCTGATGACTGGGAGAAGTCCTAGATCTTTTCAGCATTCTTTCCATCTTCTGCGACATATCGTGTGCATTTTTTTCCTACTTAGGGTCTTTCAGGACATGTTAGATTTTTTTTTTAGGCTATACTGATGGTTTTTGGCAGAATATAATAATATTGCCCTTTTTAAAACCTGCTGTTGAATTGATACTAATAGATTTAGAAACAGGGAGAATTTGCTCTGAAAATATGCACTTTAGTTTGATGTATAAATTGCTGGACATTTTTTGCCACCTATATTTATGTATCATAGTTAGTGCTATATATTATCAATATGCTATTTTTAGAACAAATTTTAAATTAGCCATTTGTAGGACAAAATTAGTATATAGTTGGGGTGTGTTTTTTGCAGTGTTTAGTGGGTTTGCAGATCATGACATATAAACTGAATAAATAATACAACACTAATTATCCAATAAAGGCACAAACTCTATAAATTAAAGGAATGCTGCTTAGCTAATCTAGGTGTGTATGAGTGTGCACACACAAACACACACCATTTCAGCAGTGCATAGCATAGGATTTAATTAGAAGTGAATTTTGATTAAATGCCAGTGAAATTCACAAAACATCTAAAAACTACAGAGACAGATTGTGAGTAGTACCAAAATAATACCTACATTGCTTTTATTATACAAAGATAGGAGAGACTGGGAAATTTAATGCTTTTAATAAACAAAAATAGAAGTAGAAATAAATAGCAATTGGGTAAAAGCAAGAAGCTTAAATTAATCAAAATTAATGCTGTGAAACTACTTTAGAGGTGATAGGAGTCAGCACATTAGATAAGAAACCTGATCCTGCACCCATCAAAGTTAACTGCCAAACTGCAGGTTCAGCCCATGTAATTGAAATGCGATACAAGTGCAAAAGTGCTAATGCTATTTTAGGCTGTGTATGGAAAAGCAGAACGTCATGGAGAAGCAAAGTGATAGTCCCTTCTTTGCATATGTGTGCATTGGATATTGGCAATTGCAGTACTGAAAAGATGGTGAAAGGAATTAAAAGAAATAGTAATGGTATAAGTGAGATTTCATTGTGGAAGCTGCTTTGGAAAAATGATCTTGCAGCCTGCATTGCCTTACAGAAGTTACATGTTTCAAATAGTGGAAAACTTAAATTTCCACTGATAATGTTACAACAATTCTGATTGTTCCCAGTTAACTATTTTTAAAGTTAACTTTTATTTCTGATATATTACAGTAGTCCCTCGCTATACCGCGCTTCACCTACTGCGGCTTCACTTCATTGCGGGTTTCTGAGGAAGTCGATCGGCAGGTTTTTCAAAAAAAAATAAAATATCTAAAATTGTAAATACTGTACTGTATTTAAATACTGTATCTAAAATAAATACTGTGTGGGAAGGGTTTATAAACACTTAAAACAATGAAAACTTACCAAACAATTACAATATAAATACTTAAATAAGTACTATCAGTCGATAAATTCCCCATCGCGGATTTCACCTATCGCGGCCAGGTCTGGAACGTAACACCAGCGATAGGTGAGGGACTACTGTATATGTCAAATGTGCTGCAGCTGCCAAAAAAAGCCAACACAATTCTGGGATGCATAAACAGAGGGATAGAATCAAGACCACGTGAAGTGTTAATACCACTTTTATAATGCCTTGGTAAGGCCACATTTGGAATACTGCATCCAATTTGGTTCGCCACAATATAAAAAAGATATTGAGACTCTTTCTAGAGTTCAGAGAAGAACAACAAAGATGATTAAGGAACTCAGGGATAAAACATATAAAGAATGGTTACTGGATCTGGATATGACTAGTCTTATGAAAAGAAAGACAAGGATTGACATGTTAGCAGTGTTCCGATATCTCAGAGGTTGCCAGAAAGAAGAGGGAGTCAAACTATTGTCCAAAGCAATTAAGGATAAACCAGAAGCAATGGGTGGAAACTATTCAAGGAGAGAAGCAACTTAGAACTAAGGAGAAATTTCCCGACAGTTAGAATAATTAATCAGTTGAACAACTTGCATCCAGAAGTTGTAAATGCTCCAACACTGGAAGTTTTTATGAAGGGATTAGCTAACCATTTGTCTGAAGTGGTGTAGAGTTTCTGGAATAAGCAAGGGGTTGGACTAGAAGATCTCCAGGGTCCCTTCCAGTAATTATATTCTAATTGTTCACAGTTAACTATTTTTACAGTTAACTTTTATTTCTGATATAATAATTGACATATATGGACTTACTTGTTAAATAGCATCAGTGTGAATTAATTATTTTTTATCCTGTGTAGAAAGCATCCATCTCGTCACAGAGTGAATGTAATTTACTTACATAGATATATAATGGCAGTTATTTGAGTTCAGAAATACAAGTTGGAACATAACATTCCAAATACTATACACTGTACTGACACAGGTCAGGAAACCAGTAATTTTGGAAGTGTATTTCATTATCAGTAGCAGCCTTTATTGAAAGAAAAGCACAAATATAAATATAAATATATTTCTTTTTTTTTACAATATGAAAATCTTTCATTCTGAAGAAAAATAATTTGCAATTGCAAAACAGAAACTAAAAATAACAATTTCAATTTATTACTAGGATATTATTCCTATTATGGATTTTTTGCATTTATTTATTCATTCATTCATTCATTCATTTATTTATTTATTTATTCAATTTTTATGCCGCTCTTCTCCTCAGACTCAAGGCGGCTTACAACATGTTAGCAATAACACTTTTTAACAGAGCCAGTGTATTGCCCCCACAGTCCAGTTCCTCATTTTACCCACCTCGGAAGGATGGAAGGCTGAGTCAACCTTGAGCCGGTGATGAGATTTGAACCGCTGACCTTCAGATCTACAGTCAGCTTCAGTGGCCTGCAGTACAGCACTTTACCTGCTGCGCCACCCCGGCGTGGGCATTATGAGTATCTTTTGTGACATGGCCAAAAAGAGGATTTCCAGGAAGAAATCCAATCAGTTTTCTTTTTGTTGCTTCAATAATTTAATACTTCTCAAATTATTGTTGGATTGTTTTTAATTTCAGGTCCTGATTATATTAAGCAGCGATTTCAGGAAGGAGAAATTAAGGAAAAATCAGAAGAAAAAGCTCAGGAAAATCCTCCTACACCAAAAGAATCTCCTCATTTCTATCGAAAGGGCACTACACCTCCTGGGAGTCCAGAAGAAAGCCATAAGCATAGCTCAGCCTCCTCTGCCAAGCCTTCTCCTGCAGAACAAGGAAGGAAACAGAATCCCCCCCCAGAAGACAGACTCATTCAAGAAAAAAAGAATGTAATAAGTGAAAACATTGTACAAGTAGTCCACAAACCAGTTTTTTCTAAAGCACCTGCTGTGAAAGAGGAAATTATGGCTAAACACCACCAAAAGTTGTCACCTCGCAACAATCCCAAAAGCAAAGAGAATGGAGAATTGCACGATCATTACCATGGGTATTATGTGAAAACTAATCCAACAGTGTATCCTTATGAGCTTGGGGAAGACGAGGACCATAGCAACCCATCGTCTTCACCAGTTAAACCAACAGCATCAGCTCAAAAGCCAAGCCCCACCCGAGCTGGGAATCAATTAGATGCCAAAGAATCATTAAAGAAATCGGAATCCTCTGCACCAAAGAATCCAACAAATTATGACTTCTCTTCAATGGAAAATGAAATCAGTTTGGTACGTATGATAGATTGAAAGCACTACAAGGAAGCATTAAAGAGTGTAAGCAAAAATTGCCTCGGCCAACTCACCACAGTGCTGTATTAATTGATTATTAATTAAGTTACTTTTATTATTGGTAACCAAATTTTCATCTAAATTATTGTAACTCTGTGCCTTTTTTGATTCATTTATTTTTATTATTATTATTGGCTATGGTTCTGTCGAAATTAATTTAACTTTTGTATTTGATGAGTTGTCATGCAGTGAGTTGGCTGCCGTGAGTTGGCCATGGTAGGAGATGATTGTAGCCTTCAAATATTTGTAGGGGGCTTGTTCTTTGTTTCCCGAAGACCAGAGCTAGTGAGTTAAAAGTTCATGTTAAAAGTTCAGGCTGCGTATCAGGAAATTCCTGAGTATATGAAATACCAACAGTGGAAAAAGTTGTTAAATGCGCTAAGAATTAAAGTGACACCTCCTTACCTGAAGGTTTTCAAACAGGCTGGATCAGGGGTGTTAAACTTCTGTACGCCTTGAGTTTAACACCCCTGCTCTACATTCCTACAATTTCTTTATTTTTATTTATTTGTTTGTTTGTTTTGTCACGTACATATTGGTGGTATACAAAGAGATAATATTTATATACATGATAGTAGTAAAAGATAAACATTAGGACAGGGGGCGGAAGGCATTCTGGTGCACTTATGCACGCCCCTTACAGACCTCTTAGGAATCGGGAGAGGTCAATTGTGGATAATCTAAGGGTAAAGTTTTGGGGGTTAGGTGATTATACTACAGAGTCTGGTAGGAATCGGGGAGAGGTCAATTGTGGATAATGTAACGGTAAAGTTTTGGGGGTTATGTGATGATACTACAGAGTCTGGATGAGCTATTGCTGTTTACAAAGATTGGGCCAAAGAATGTGTTGAAGAGGTTAGCTTTGGTTGATTGTTGTTGAGTCCTTTTAGTGGTAGGATGGGTCTTGAGTCCTTGAGTTTGTTATTTACAAAGTTGTAGAAGGCACAGTTGGATTTGGTGTGCATTCCTGCTGGTTGGATTTAGTACATTCCTGCTCTATATTCTGCCCTAGCCGAATTTCCCCCTGTCCTTATACCAAAGAGCATCAGTGCAGTCTTGAGCTTCTTTCTTCTACCATCTTACCTTCTTGGACTAAATTAATCTTCATTTAACCACTATTACATTCCTTCTTCAAGGGTAGCTGCTTACCAGTGTCACTACCAGGGCTGATGTGCACACAAATCCGGGTGACTGGCATGTGTGTCCAATGTGCATGCGCGCACATCAAAGCCATATTTGGGGTTTGCGCATGTACAGGAAGCAATTCTTGCAAGAGGAAATCGCCAAAATCTCACACGCGTGTGCGTCCTCTCACAAGATTTTGCTTCCTGCGCATGCACAGAAGCCAAATATCACTCCGATGCTCACGCCCACCCAGACACCCCGCTACCAGTGTGGTTCCCCCCCCCCCCCGTTTCCAGTAGGAACCCGATACTGCTCCTTACTCATCTAAACTGCCAGGTTGTAAAAACAAAATCCTACCAGAAACATAATTACAAAGTTCACTATCTAAAATAAGGGAAATAAAGCCACCATAAATGTGAAATGTTTGGGAATAAAGTATTTTAAATGATTTTAAAAAATGAACTGTTTGGGCTCAGTCACACAAAATATATTTGGAGAAAAATCAATGAAGGATTTGAAGAAAGAACCCCTTGCCAGCCATTAAACTTGAAGATAGCTTTATTATTCTTTTGTGGTTTGTGACAGTGACCGGCAGAGGAACTATTGTGTAGATAGAAAATGGATTCAATTAACTATCAAAGTATTCTAAGAGGAGGAAATTGAAAGTGAAAAAGTTTAGATATTTCAATAATAATAACCATAAAGAACTACCAGGGTGGGAGGAGGAAGGCTTTGTGTTTCACAGTTCTCAGATTTGAATATTATTTTTAAAAATCTGTTGGCAGATTTCAGATATAACGGTGCATGAAAGGAAACCTATTTAGGGCTAGAAATGTTTTTCTTTCCTATTCCCCCTTGCAGAAAAGAGAAAAGGGGATTACAAGATAATAAGCAGGTGTACAATGGGGAACATAATGAAGTGCTTCAGGGTTTTGAATTTTTAAGACAAACCTTTATAGAGATGGTCTTCAATGTACAACTATTCAACTCACAATTATTTAAAGTTAAAACAATGCTGGAAAAAGTTACGGCTGATGCTTGTATTTACAACTGTTGCAATGTTTCCATGGCCATGTATCTTGGTGGTAGCATTCCAGGATCACATGATCACTATTCATCAGCTACTTCAATGTGAAAATCGGTAGGAAAGGTCACAAATAACAATTATGGGTTGTAAAGTCAAGTGGGTCAATGACGCCTCGTTTAACAACTGCACCACTTAATGATAAATTTTCTGGCGCCAGACATGATCATAAGTGAAGAATTGCTTTTAATAGTTAAAAAACACATGTAGTTTAATGAACTGGAGGGTTATTATCCATGCTAATATATATCATAAATACAATTTTTACAATTCTTGCAAAAATTTACAAAGGTTATTCTCAGAACGTCTTCATATTTAAACAGAATTGTGAAAATCCTATACATATTTCACAAATACGTTTTTCTAAATATTTAGTAGAATAATTTAATTACGGTATGTACATTTGTGTTGGCAACCTGAATGTAATGATTTTACTACAAAGAGTGAAAAAAACCCTCAAGGGTTTGAACTAGCTGTTAGAAGAGACTTATGTGATTTGCTATATGGGTCATTCTTTGTCAAGTGGACCAAGTGAAATTGAAGCCTTATTTGAAAAGAAACCATCAAAAAAACAATGTATATCATAGAAAAAAACATGCTCTTTCTAATGAAATAAAAATGA
The DNA here is from genome assembly GCF_031021105.1 of Erythrolamprus reginae. NCBI lineage: Eukaryota > Metazoa > Chordata > Lepidosauria > Squamata > Dipsadidae > Erythrolamprus > Erythrolamprus reginae. The sequence goes on along the minus strand of NC_091952.1, from coordinate 217,931,245 downwards.
AGATGATTGAGGATGAGAAAACAGAGAGCAATAGAAAAAAACTTGCTCTTTCTAATGAAGATGATTGAGGGTGATGAAACAGAGCTCTCTGTTTTCTCACCTTACATTATTTTCTTTCTTTTTTTCATTAGAAAGAGCACGTTTTTTCCTATCATAAATGTTGTTTTTGTGATGGTTTCTTTTCAAATAAGGCTGAAAAAATCAGTCAAGTGGACATCTGGTCCACTTGACAAAGAATGGCCCATATAGGTAATCTAGAGGGAGCTGTATATTTTTGTTTGCCTGCTTGCCTCCTTTTTAAAAATTAAAATATCATAAGTGTTATAGCATAAGCAAAAGTTAATTTCAGTCTTTAGCGCATAATGGACATACTGTATCTGTCATACAAACACCAATTACATTATTTTCAATAATTCATAACCATTCAGTATCTCATTTATGCAGGGGGGTTTTACAATGCTGTTAGAATTTTTTTTTGAAGAATATTTCAGCTGTAGGAAGAAAGCAATTATCTTCGTCCTACTTCTTCATAGACCATTTCAGTAAAAAAAAGTCTGTCCCATGTGCCATCTCTCAGCCGAAAGAATGGCAAAAAAAAACCCCTATTGGAGATAAAATCCAATCAGCTGTGACATTTATAAAATATGAACAATATATTTCTCTCTCCCTCCATCCCTCTCTCACCCCCCGCCTTCCTCCTTTTTTCCTTCTCTCTGTTTCTAAAGAAAATTAACTCATTGCTCATTGTAGCTGGTAAGCCCTCTTAGTTGTCTGAAATATTTACTTCTGATCATGTTAGGGAATATGAATAGATCTGTCTTTTACTGTATATGCAGTTGACTCTAGCTTGTGGACTGAGAATCAGAATGATTTTCAGCAAATATTAGACAATATGATGGAACAGGAGTATGGCTCTGAAATCATATATCCAAAACCAGGATAATTATGTTTGACAGAGGGAAATGATGTGAATAATTCCAAGTTATATATACATGGTAAAAAATGACAGCAGACAGATGGGAAACATATAAATTTAATAAATAAATAAATAGTTTACATTTGTAAAAATGCTTAATAAAGATGGGAAAATGAGAAAATAGTGTACCCTAAGGAAATTAAAATGGCTATGTAAAAGAATAAAATATTTTCTGTTTAGAAGTGAAGGATGCGTATATAAAACTTAAAAGTTGAATACTAGGAATCTGGTAGTTGAAGTTGCGGTAACAGAAAAGATAGGATCAAGAATGAATGGGTCCTGAATTAATGTAGTGTGAATAAATGGGCAGTATAAAACAGCATGCTGAGATGATTTCATCATATTGAGAGAATTGATAAGGACCCAATTGTAAAACAAATGCATGACGGAAGAGGAACAGGAAGATAATAGAAATCATAGGTACAGTTAATATCAGACAGAAGTCAGAAGTGGATTACAAATATCATGGAAGTTATAGTTAGACAAATAGAATGAATTATGTTAGTATAAACTAATTTACCTATTTTTCCCCTTGTCTCATGCCTTTAATTTCTTTGTCTTAACTAGTCCTTTTTTGCATTCTTCAACATGTTACTCTTCTTGACAAAGGAATGATGTACATATTTCAGATCCCATATATACAATGATAAAAAAGAGATGAGATGAGCATAGCCCTTCAAAGCCTTTCTCTTAGTTGTAGTTCATAAATAGTGAGATTCTGTTCATGAAATACACCTGAAACTAAAATAAGCAAGAAAACTGTTCTTTCTTAACTGAACCACTTTTCATGTGTGCAGTAGTTCCTACCAGCCAACATATCGTAATACAGTGTTCCCTCGCTTTTCGCGGGGGATGCGTTCCGAGACCGCCCGCGAAAGTCGAATTTCCGCGAAGTAGGGATGCGGAAGTAAATACACTATTTTGGGCTATGAACAGTATCACAAGCCTTCCCTTAACACTTTAAACCCCTAAATTGCAATTTTCCATTCCCTTAGCAACCATTCAGATTATTACTCACCAGGTTTATTTATTAAAGTTTATTAAAAAAATATTTATTAAAGGCAGACGAAAGTTTGGCGATGACATATGACGTCACCGGGTGGGAAAAACCGTGGTATAGGGGAAAAACCCGCAAAGTATTTTTTAATTAATATTTTTGAAAATCCGTGCTATAGACTTTCCGCGAAGTTCGAACCTGCGAAAATCGAGGGAACACTGTACCTGTCTGGGGGCGGGGGGGGGGAGAGTTAAATGTTGTATGTTTTTCTTTTGTCCACCTTAAGCTTACTGTTATACAAGGACAATTCTCCAGACATGAATAAAGCTTTTCTATTATAGTTTCCTTATAAACACCTGCTGCAATCAGTCACTGAAAGCAGAGACTAATTTTGTCTTTTTCTATTTTAAGCCATGGCTGATCACTAAGCCTTTATTTATGGTGCTTCACCCTAAACCATTCTGGAGTCACACTGTTAATGTTTTAAAAGTCGCAGGTTGAGCTGCACTTCAGATTTTATTATAGAGCACTTTGTTTGCAGGGGTTTTTTATTATCTAAAGTATCTCCAATTATATGAGTGTTTTTTCCCGTTCTTTCTGATATGTGAATTATTCCTTTAATTTTCTTCTTCATTTAGGTGGTTATATTTCTATTTTGTCTGAATCGAAGGGCTCTCAAACTTTTTTGAAGCAAGTGTCACACTTGAGCAATTCACCACAGGCCACATATATAGGAAGAGTAAAACAAAGAAGGAAACAATGAGGAAATTACTAAATTTGAAGTTGCTCTAGCAAGGCAAGAGCATAATTAAATATAATTAAATTATAATTAAATTCATTAAAGCACGGATGGTATCGCTTCCCATGTTTTAAATTTTCTTTTAATAATGTAATTCGGGAGTTTTAGACAAGCCTCACCCAAGACTTTCAGGAGCCTGATATCAATCCTTTACTATCATCAGCAGTACTGACATTATGTACTAGGCATCTGACAAAAATTACCATTAAACGAGATTGTCTGCGGCTCAGAGTTGAATTGTGGAATCCCTGGGGCTCTCTGAGCTGGCTTGTTTGCTTGTTGACATTTCATTACCGAACTGGGTAACATCAACAAACGGCAAACTCTCAACACTGACGTTACCTAGTTGAATAATAAAATGTCCATAAGCAAATAGCAAAATTCAAAGAGCATCAAAAATAACTTTACAAGTTATTGTAAAGCTTTACAAAATGTCTATCTATTTTGTATACCGTCACGGAGGGGTCATGGTTAATGCTAATTTGAGGGTGAAACATGTATTACGGATATCATTGAATGCTATAGAGACTGATTTATATTTTGCCAAGACCAGTTAGGCCTATGGCAGCTTATAAAACACACTTAGAATACACTACTCAAAAAAAATAAAGGGAGCACTCAAGTAACACATCCTAGATCTGAATGAATGAAATATTCTCATTGAATACTTTGTTCTGTACAAAGTTGAAAGGGCTGACAACAAAATGAAATTGATTGTCAATCAGTGTTGCTTCCTAAACTGACAGTTTGATTTCACAGAAGTTTTATTTACTTGGAGTTATATTCTATTGTTTGAGTGTCCCCTTTATTTTTTTGAGCAGTATATATTATACCAATAAAATATCTACGGTATAACATCAGGTAAGTCCTCAATGTACAACTACCAATTAACCTGTTGTATATTGCTAAATGTGATAGTTATCTGTCTCATTTTACCTTATCTGTTGCTAAATGACACAGTTGTTAAGTAAGGTTTGCCTCATTTTATGACCTTTCTAGTTACAGTTGTTAAGTGAATTGTTGCAGTTATTAAGTTAGTCAACATTTGTAAAGTTAGATGTTGAGTAAATGTGGCTTTCCCATTGACTTTTGGCTGCACAATACCAGGATACTGCCATATGTAAATATGAGCCAGTTGTCAAAAATCTGAATTTTGATTACCTTACCATGGAGATGCTACAACGGTATATAAATGTGAAAAACTGTTAAAAATCATTTCTTTCAGTGCCTTTGTTACTTTGAATGGCCACTAAGTGAGCTGCTGTAAGTTGAGGACTATCTGTAATACTAAAATCTGCATAACAGAAACTGGATATATATAGTTTAATGAAAATAAGGTTTACGGTAGACATGAGAGCAATGTTCCGATATTTCAGGTGTTGCCACAAAGAAGAGGGAGTCAAACTATTCTCCAAAGCACCTGAGACTAGAAAAAAAACAATGGGTGGAAACTAAACAAGGAGAGAAGCAACTTAGAATTAAGGAGAAATTTCCTGACAGTTAGAACAATTAATCAGTGGAACAGCTTGCCTCCAGAGGTTGTGAATACTCCAACATTGGAAATTTTTAAGAGGTTGGATAACCTGTTGGTTATGACCTATAAAGCCCTACATGGCATCAGACCAGAATATCTCCGGGACCGCCTTCTGCCACACGAATCCCAGCGGCCGGTTAGGTCCCACAGAGTGGGCCTTTTCCGGGTCCTGTCGACTAAACAATGTCGTCTGGTGGGACCCAGGGGAAGAGCCTTCTCTGTGGTGGCTCCGACCCTCTGGAACCAGCTCCCCCCAGAGATTAGGATTGTCCCCACCCTCCTTGCCTTTCGGAAACTCCTTAAAACCCACCTCTGCCATCAGGCATGGGGGAATTGAAACATCTCCCCCTTGCCCATGTAGTTTCTGTGTATGATTCCTCTGTGTGCTTGTTTTTGGGGTTTCTTTTGGATTTTTTAACCTAAAACTGTAATTTAGATTGCTAAATATTAGATTTGTTACTATGTATTGTTTTTTACCATTGTTGTGAGCCGCCCCGAGTCTACGGAGAGGGGCGGCATATAAATCCAATAAATCTAATGTAATCTAACCATCTGTCTGAAGTAGTGTAGGGTTTCCTGCCTAAGCAGGGGGTTGGACTAGAAGACCTCCAAGGTCCCTTCTAACTTTGTTGTTACCAAATAACAGTAATTAATAACAAATACTGTCCTAAATGAACGAATAGATTTCATCATTTTATGAGAACCAAAATATGAAACACCATTCTTCAAAAGAGTTTGTTTTGTGCTATGAATAGCATAGAAGGTTGTTTGCTTCTTTGTTTCTTTGGTTTTTTTAGTGTATGTCACTTGTTAACCTGAGATCACTGAGGTTATGAAAGGAATTTTTTAGGGTGGTGTTGTCTTTACTCGCGGGATGCCTGAAAGCTGATAGGCAATTGGGGAGGCTCCATTTTTGTCACTACGTAGTTTATTCACTCATGGGAATCAAGCCGCCAACCTCAGCAGTCATATCTTGCCACCGTTGCCCCCAAGCATGAGAGTATTTCATAACAATGAAATGGTTAAAATGAATAAAATCTGGAAAAGCAGAGATTTTCCAGATTTTATTCATTTTAACAATTTCATTTCATTGTTATGAAATAGTCTCATGTTTGGGGGCCGCGATGACTCACAGGGCAGGCTAGTTAGAGCTACAGTCTTTCTTATAATGTATTTATGGATATGAGAGATGGACATTAAGAACGGCTGATCGGAAAAGAATTGATGCTCTTAAACTGTGGTGCTGGCATAAATTATTGCATATACTGTACCACAGAGAGCCAAAGTAACTGACAGAGAGGTGTTAAATCATATAAAACTGGACACATTGCTAGACGCTAAAATCATAAAATGACTTTTGATTTACTTTGGCCATGTCATATGTGCAAATTTGTTGGAGAAGGCAATGATGCTAGAAATAATTAATGAAACAAGCAAAGAACACGCCAGCTTGGTAATATCAAATCTTATACAAAGCTGAACATCAACAATTGAGAGGCAATGCTTGACAATATAGCATGCAGCATTTGCCTATAATAATGATGGCGAACCATGTTTTCCTTGGGTGACGAAAGTGCATGTATGCGTGCTTGCACCCATGTGCGTGCCCACACCCCTATTTAATGCCTCCCTTATGCCCCTGCTCCCCCATTTCCTGAGTTCTGGTGGACCCAGTGGGCCCATTTTTCACCCTCCAAAGGCTTTCCTGAGCTTGGGGAGGACAAAAACGCCCTCTCCTGCCCCCCTGGGAGCCTTTCAGAGGCTGAAAACACCCTCTCAGAGCTTCCATGCAAGCCAAACAATCAGCTGGTGGGCACCCACAATGTGAGCTGGAGCTGAGCTAGGGCAGCAGCTCACATGGCTCAAATCTATGGCACCCACGCATGCCATAAGTTTACCATCACAGCCCATAAAGTTGCCAAGAGTCAGATACAACTAAAGGGTTAAAACAACAACAATAATTGCATAACAAATAACAGAAATGAAAGTTAGATAATATTTAGTTGTTTTATAGCTGTTTCTGTTCAATGTAATGAAACTACATTGTATTTGTAGCAACTCTTCGGAATACAAATCTATGTTAAAATGAATGTCAGTATTGTGAAGGAAATCAGGTCCTTCACCTGAAATAAGAATTTTCTTTCCCCTCAGAAAGAAATTTAGGTCTAGAATTGCAGTCTGTCCACTTGCAGAATTACAGGATGTAAAATGTGATGTGTCTATATGTACTGTAAGCTTTCCTTCCTGCGGTATCTTTTTCTAAGCTCTCATTAATATCAGTTTGTGGGATACAGGTGCCTTCCCTATTTGATGCCATCTGAATGGGATGCTGAGTAAGGATTATGGAGCTAAAATTCAACAGGTGTTGTAGAGAACAGATTGGGGAAATTTGGACTGCTTTATTAAGAGCTGCCAGTTGAGAAAGCCAGCATTCAGTTATGATACACGCCTTCTCCAAAATCTTTTGTTTTAACATTTGTAGATATTTGTAGAGTTTGATGTTGATAAACATAAAAGCATCTGGAAACCATACCTTTATTTACATCTACAATTTAAACTGGTTGAAGTTATAGAGCAGTGATGGCGAACTTTTCTTGGCTCGGATGCCAAAAGGGTATGTGTGTGCACGATAGTGTATGTGCGAATGCCCACACCCATAGTGCAATATCCTCTCCCCTGCACATGCGGACAGCCCCCACAAGTTCATTTCTGACTTACGGTGGTCTATTGAGCCGTTTTTCACCATCCCCAAGTTTCAGGAGGCTTTCCTGAATCCTGGGGCGAGAGAAAATGAATGAAAAGGTCTAAAATCAGCTGGCCCAGCACGTGCATTTTCATTGGAACTGGTAAAGGGCAACGCCTCGCGTGCCGTCAGACATGGCTCCGCGTGGCCCCTGTGGCACTCGCGCTACAGGTTCGTCATCACTGTTATAGAACTTAATAATTCAGAAGACAGTATCATGGCGATCTGTTTGTTTGTTTGTTTGTTTGTTTGTTTATTCAATTTTTATTCCGCCCTTCTCCTTAGACTCAGGGCGGCTTACAACATGTTAGCAATAGCACTTTTTAACAGAGCCAGCATATTGCCCCCACAATCCGGGTCCTCATTTTACCCACCTCGGAAGGATGGAAGGCTGAGTCAATCTTGAGCCGGTGAGTCAATCTTGAGCTTCAGTGGCCTGCAGTACAGCATTCTACCTGCTGCACCCCCCCCCCCGGCTTTTTACTTTACTTTATACATATATATATATATATATACATGTAACAAAGACATTATAGCATTTTGGACATCTCAGAAAATAAATGTAATGTCAATTTTTAAACAGGAGCAAGGTATTTCATTTTTCAAAGGTCTTGTAAGGTCCACAAGTGTTTTAATTCTGTCATTATGTTATAATTTGATGCATTTTATTTACTTTGCAAGTGTAATCACATCTATTTTTTCCCCATTTTTAGGGTCCTAATTCAGTCATGATTGTCATGGTAATGCTCTTGAATATTGGCTTAGCCATTCTTTTTGTCCATTTCCTAACTTGATTGGAATTAAGAAAGGTAAGAATGCTCTTGTACTCCCCTTACAGAAATTCTACCCTTCCCCAACATTTTTTCCATTTAAAAATGATTTTTAAACTTTCATCTCTCCCCAATTTAATTTTGGCTATGCCTGAATGTGATTCAACATAGTTACTTAATGATATAACTGTTTTGATCCTTCAGTGAAGTCATGACAACTAGTGGCGTAAGCCCACAGTTCTCAGCAGTTGTGTCATCAGCCTTTTTAATGGCACGAGTCATGTTCAGACACAGGGAAGGAGGCATGGAATTAGGATGGGACACAAGAAATGTGGAAACTTGGAAAATTCAGCCCAAGGGCTTTTGAGGTCCTCTGAAAGCTGAAGCAAGCAGCCACCGTTGGGGGAAAAGTCATCATCAGTCACACCAGCTTTCTGAAGCACTCCAACAAATAAAGTGTGTTGGTTACTCCATCTGTTTGAACAGAGTGTGTAACTAAACTGGAAATGTACGGAGCTGCACTTTTGTTGATGGAACCGAACAGCTGCCTTACTATTTTGCTGTCTGATGTTTTTGGTGGGGGAGATGGGAAAGTGACTGCCAGAGGAATGTGTTCAGAGGATTTTGTTGCTGTGGAAGAGATTCCAATATTCACTCCTATCTCATTAGAAGAAATAGTTAGCAGCATCACTCACCAGTCTTATTCCATTACCTGCTGCTTTTAAAATATCTGCCATTTTCTGGGAGATTGCATTTCCTTTGCTTATGCATGATTTCTGCTCACTTGCTATTTATTTAAAGCCTTTGTACAGCAGTAATATAATAATGTTGACCAGCCTGCAAAACTTGACTGGTTTTTAACCTACATTGGAGAAAACAAATAAGGCCTGTGCTATAAGCACGGTGATAATATTTCCTGGCAAGATCTATTTCTACATAATATTTATTTTTAAATGTAAGATAGAAAAGTCATTTTTCAGGATTAGCAGGCAATAGATGAACTTCAAGCCATAGTTTATATCTTCCTGGTGATACCAGCAAGTCAAATTATTTAAAATGCTGTAGGGTTTATCAAGCTATAGCAGCATGCTGAATTAGCAAAGCGGAAGACTTTGAGAAGCGTTTTGCCAATTAGTTAGCAATGTGAGATTTTGCCCAGTTGCGTTCAAATTCTGCTAGAATTAAAGCCTTTCCTGATTATACAATGAAACCTGTTAATTCAGCTTATCATACATAACCATTTTTAAAGATTACACTTTATGTTGAAAACATTCAGGTAGAGCATTTAAATCTTTAACAATGACTATCAGCTCGAAGCCTTTAATGTTGCTAAACGAAGTCTGTCATCTTACCTCAGCCACTCAAAACTTAAGCCTCAAATTTTTAATTTGATTCTTTGCGTCAGTTAGATGTACAGTCCTTTGTTTTGATGATGTGATCCTTGTTTTATGCTCCCCACTGAAATAAATGTAGTAAAGGAGCATGCTTATTTATTTATCAGGAAACTGTACATGGTGTGACCATTTGGAAAGTCAGCATTTTAATTTGAAATAAAAGATATAGGACTTTGGTTTACTTTTATTTTTGGCTCTTAGAAATTATGCTTTTTAATAGATATTTAATCCTATTGTATATTGTTATTAATGATTATTCTTAATACTATTATTTGCATGGTTTAGTGGAAAGGTTTCTCATAACTACAATAGTTATCACAAAAAGGCAGCCCATTCTAACTGAAATGATTTGGAATAATTTTCAGAAATTGGAGCTGCTTAGTGCAGGAAAATAATATATAATGGCATTTTTTGCAGAAATGAGTGGACAGTCCTGTATTTTGACCAGTATGAAATTGAGAAGAATACAAAAAGGCAGCAAATGAAATGTAACACATACGCACACGCACGCACACACACACACACACACATATATATCACATGTTTTTCCTGAATTTTTAAAATTAAGGGAGACTAGGATAGCGCTATTTCGGCCTTGTTCTGGCCTCATCAGCTAGCCATACCCTTACTGGGAATTGATCCTGGGGCTTCTGCCTTGCAAGGCAGAGAATTAACCTCTAGGCACCAGATCTGATCCCTTCAGCTTTGTACCAGGAAGGGGCTCCTTAAGAATCAGAACATTGAATTTTAACAAGCCTTATGTAAACTTACTTATCTACAACAGGCCCCAATTAAGTTGTTGATGATACTAATTTTATAACACAATATTACATGTGTATTTAAAAATCCAAAAAGTATGGCTTTGGAAAATTTATAAATTAAACACGTTTTTTCTGTTTATAAATATGATTTATAAGCTTTTTTAAGAGTAAAGCTCCAATAAAAATTGTTAGTATTTTTCTAAAATGTGCATTGCTGTATTTTACATAAAAGTTTATTTATAGTTGGTTGTAATATTGTACACTACATTTTGGACAGCTTATAATCCTGCCAATGTATTTAAATATGTCACTTTTGTCTATTTAAAATTTCTTGCTGTGAATGAACTCTTTTATCTAATGAGCTGCTTTATTTATAATTTCTGAAAAACAAAATGGATAATGTACAGTTTTCATAACTGTATTTGCTCTAATTAAAAATAGTATTGGTTACAAATGTTTACCTGTCCTTTATTCATTCATTCATAGTCTCTCTTTCTCTTTCTCTCTCTCCCCTCCCCACACTCCCTCACCCACCTCTCTTTTTTCTAATCTTTCCTGCATTTTCCTTGCTTTTTTTAAAGGAAAAACCATAAATAGTTTACAAATAAAACACATCTATGTTACAGGTTCAGCTTTATTTTGGTTATATAGACCAGTGTTTCCCAACCTTGGCAACTTGAAGATATTTGGACTTCAACTCTCAGAATTCCACAGCCAGCAAATGCTGGCTGGGGAATTCTGGGAGTTGAAGTCCAGATATCTTCAAGTTGCCAAGGTTGGGAAACACTGATATAGACAATTTGCCATATTAGGTTCCCTTAGAAATCAATATATAAATAGACTTTTACAGGCTTTTGAAATGCTATTTTACAAAATATAATATTATCTTTTTTCATCACGTTCAATGAAGCAAAGAATTGATTCTTTGAGTGAATATTATACTTGCTCTATATATCTTCATTCTTTCTTCTTCTGTTATGGGACAAAACAGAATCTATGTGTAGCCTTTTAAATTCTGCCTACAAATGATGCTTTGAGTGTACAAGAATATAAAGATTTATAACACTTGCAGGCAGCCACATTTTTTCTTGGGAGTTATTGATTGAATTGCTGTTTCCTACAAATAGACATCTTGGTTGATTATAGACTGCATTACACATTCATTTTATAAAGCCCTATCCTATTGTTTTATAATAGGATAGGACCTTATAAAATATCTTCCTCCTTTTCAAAATGGGACACAGTAACAGTCAGCACTTGAGAAATGAGAAGAGAAAAATGAATTGTTATCCTAAGACAAATGAAATGTGCTAAAGGCCAATAGAACTTCATTCTGGGTTGGAGATAAACCAGAATTAATGGGTGTATTAATCAAGGAGATTCTTGGGTAGATAAATTGATTACGTTCTCATGGAAGTCAAGCAGATGAGGAAGATTCTGTTTAGGAAAGAGTTTTATTGCTCTTCTTAATCAAAGCACAACACTGAGATCTGCTGATGTGACTACATCTAAAAGAATTAGGCTGAATAATTTCCTTAATGGGTTTTATTATTTAAAAAGGCCAAAGAACAAGGTTCAACCTTTCCCTTCAGCAGTCCTGATTTATATCAGCCCTTTCTCTTCTAATGCTAGAATAAAATTGCATTCTTATATGGGATGTATTTTAGAGTACCTCTTTTTTCCCTTAAAAAATAGGTGAAAGGCCATCTAGCCTGTGAAGGTGATGTTTGCCATTCTTCTTTTTATTGTTTAAAAGGACAAGGATCCTGATTATTGATGGTCCACAAAGCGCTTTATTTTAAACAAGGTCATGAAGTGAGACTTAGAAAAAAGATTAGATTAAATGGTGCACATTGCTGAGCTTGTTCGTATTGATTGATTACATAAAACATTGGAGAGAAGTACTTTCAACTGCTGTTTTGAAATTATAATATTTTAAAAGAGGCAAGTTTTAAGATAGATACAGGACATGCTCCACAGAAGCTCATACTTGTTCATAGTTACAATGGCCAGACAAAACGATTTTTACATGGATCATTTCAGAAAGCTCAAAGACAATTGAATTGCATAGCTCTACTACTACAAATTCATATTGTGTCAAATTATAATTAGGCATGTGTAGAATAATGCAAACTATAGGAGGGCCCTGAACAGCTGCTTATAATTTTAAAAAATCATGATGTCTGATTTTTCCCCCCCTGCACTCAAGTCTACAATTATTTATTATTCGTTTTCTCATTTCCACATGGCTGGTTTTCTGATAATGATTCATAGCTATAGAATTTATTCAGTGCTGGAAGCCACCAAAGAACCATTTATCTTGAGATTTCAGAACTGTCAGATTCTATCTGTTGAAAACTATATGGCCATCAAAGTTGGGCTATTATTATGATATTGATATGGATGTAATGCTTTGTCTAAGAATTTTGTCTCACTTGACAGTTGTACACAGCAAGTCATGTAAAGAACAGAGATTGATAAGTAATAAGTTCCAATTTGAAACTATAGAAATTATAAAAATAAGTATTGAAAGTTTTGCACAATATTTATTTATTGTTTATTTATTTATTTATTGGACTTATATGCCGCCCCTCTCCGTGGACTCGGGACGACTTACAACATTTCGATAAAAAGATACAATATACAAAACATTTCTAAGCCAATTAATATTATAGTTAATTTAAAATTATCTTAAAACTAATCATTTAAAATCAAACAATCACATGCATACTATCACATCCAATACATTTACTGGGCAGAGGCTGGGGTCTAGTGACTGCAGGCCTGACATCATAAGTGCATTTTCAGGTTCTTACGAAAGGCAAGGAGGCTGAGGGCAGTGCGAATCTTTGGGGGTGAGTTGATTCCAGAGGGCCGGAGCCCCACAGAGAAGACTCTTCCCCTAGGGCCCGCCAAATGACATTGTCTAGTTGACGGGACCCAGAGAAGGCCAATTTTGTGGGACCTAACCGGGATTCGTGCGGCAGAAGGAGGTCCCACAGGTAATCTGGCCTTATGTCATGTAGGGCTTTATTTATTTATTTTTATTTATTTATTAGATTTGTATGCCGCCCCTCTCCTCAGACTCGGGGCGGCTCACAATATGGTTATAGGTTATAGGTCATAACCAACACTTTGAATTGGGTCTGGAAACCAATTGGTAGCCAGTGCAGTCCGCGGAGTGGTGGAGAGACATGGGTACATCTTGGTAGGCCCATAATAGCCCCATCTATATAGCTCCATCTATATAATATATGCGTCCATCTATAATCACCAAGCCAATATATTCTAAAACTCTCCAGATCATTTTTAATTTTCTGCTTTCCATATCAATAAAGTTGTGTTTGTAAATTGTGATACCAACAAAGTGCAAAACAGGATGATTGGTTGTACCTTTAAATGAATTCTGATAAAAACAGGAGGAATTTTTGCAGAAACACTTTAGCCAAAATTAGTGGATTATTGGGTTTCTAAATGCTCTGAGAAAAAAGTTCCCCAGATGGTTACATTAAAATTTGGAACATTTTTTTCTGCCAGATGGTCTCTACTGTTTTTTTAATCCAATTCTTTTTTTTTTAATCCGCAACATTGTTAAAAGGACTAGAATCTTTTTAGAAGAATGATTAGTTTTACTATATTTTAAGATACACTCATGCCTTATTATGCTGCAGCTATAAAAATGAATCATCTTAATTGTAATCTACATTAATTGCCAGATCCATGCTTTTAAGCATAAGTGACTTGACACAAATAAAAAATTCCCTTTGATCCACAACCTTTTAAAACTGTATGCACCTGTCACATAGTGTTTGTATCAAAAAAGAAATTTATGTAGTACATTTCTGATAAAGGTAAGTTTATGAACAATATATCACTTTCTGAATTGTGCACAAATATACTTGCAACACCAGAACAAATTATGTAAAGTGTCATGTAAGCAGCACATTTATGCACTTTTAGTTTGGGTATATGGAAGATGCCTGGTTTTGAGTAACAAATAAGGATTAATTAGTTCAACTCATGCTCAAAACTTATAAACAGTGCAGTATCATTAGCTCATGAAGAAAAACAAGTTTCTAGAACTAATCGTTAGAACTACCTCACACATGTATTAACGTTCAATTAGTAACATTATTTTGCATGCACGGCAAAGAAGAGTGAATGCAGAACTTATATGAGAAGAAAATAGACTGGCTTAAGACCATACAGGTAATGTTCGACTTATAACCACAAATTGAGCCAGAAATTTTGGTCATATCCATTGTGGTCATTAGTTGAGTCGTCACATGATCTGACCTGATTTTACAAACATTTTTATAATGTTCATTAAACAATTCACGTGGTTATACATTAAATCCGAATCTAATTTAATAATAATAATAATAATAATAATAATAATAATAATAATAATAATAATAATAATAATAGGAAGAATTGCAGCAGATTGCCAGTGATACCAGCTATAGCTAGATAATTGTGTAAAGCCAAAACACATGATCTCATTTTGGGCACTTGACAAGTGGCCTTTAGGACCATTTACCTATTGAGTGAATGATAAATTGAATGTTTTTAAGTTTTTAGCATGTTTTAAGTCTTTTAACTGGATCATAATAATTTAATTGGATCAAATTATTTTACTATGTATTTACTATGTTTTACTATGTTTGTTGTGAGCCACCCCGAGTTCACGGAGAGGGGCAGCATACAAAGCCAATAAATAAATAAATTTGCAGCATTCCACGCTGAGAGTGACAGTCATGTTCCATTCCTTCGGATCCTTCCATTCCCCACTATCCTGTCAGAGCTGAAGAAGCTTCTTGAATGAGAAGTGAAATGTCTTCAAAGAAAAAAAACCAAAGTCCAATTGCCTACTGAAAATGCGCCTTTGATTAGAACAATATAAATGTAGAACATTTTTTATAGGGCACCTTTTATTGACCATGAGTTGGCTTGCTTTCTATCATTACTACATCATGATAACATTGATTAGCTGGATGTGATTCTTGTCGGTTCATTTCTTAGTCAGATCTCAACAGTGGTAGAAACACCAACACAAATATGGTAAAACAGTAGGAAGACTGGGCATTATGAGCTGATATTCAGGTCATTTCAGGAAGATGACAATCACATCAACAGCTATAGAGAATCACATGTCCAGATCTTTTGGTTTTCCCGTCTCCTGGCCAGAAATAAGAATGAGTGCTGCCAAGTAAAATTTCCTATTTTATTTTGATAGTTGATTTTATGATTTAAGAGCACAATAACTCTGTTGTTTCAGAACTCCAACTGCAGGTCCTGCCAAAGGTAATCTAGGGTTAAATCAAACAATATAATCTCACTGCTGATTATGGAGAAGTGAAAGTTCTCTGAAAAGCAGCTGTGATATCACTCTTACATCAGAAACTGCTCTTATCAGGAGAATACATCCTTTCTTGTGTGTATATATAAGAAAGAGGAACATCTGCCCAAGATGTGGAGATCATGCACTTCAAAGTTATAATCAGGGCAGAGCAGCCACTAAAATGACAGCTATATATTGAGTCCTGCCTCTGTATAACGCTTAGCTTTTGTATGCCTCTCAAATGCAGAGAGGGCAGGGAATTGTACCATCTAATTTCTGCCTGTTTCTACTCTCGACTACTGTTATATTACAATGATTTACATACTAAACCATACCAGCACAATGAAAATAACCATTACTACAAAAACCACTAAAGTGTGGTTAAAATGATTATCTGGTAGCAGCTCTCCTGCAAAGATCTATATAAATAAACTGCTTTTTCTGAGAAAGTTCAGCATAGACTTGCTTGTTTTGACACCTTTTGTTAGGAGATCTGGTCCACCCACAAATGCAGAGAGCAGCTTTAATGTAGGAGGATTATATACAAATACTTGCAATATAGGGAAGCATATAGAATACCGTACATTACATTAAAACAGTGGAAACACATGTTCAAATCCCTCTTTAACCATTGGGCTGAGTCACTAAATCCCACTTTATAGTGTTTTGAGAATAAATTGCAAAACCACAACATCTATACAACGAGCCTGTTAATAAGACTTGAGATAAATGTTTATTATACAACACTGCAATTATTTCCTCCTCTGTTTCTTGCCTATTTAACACATTAATGAAAACATTTACGTTGCTGGACAGCCAGTCTGGTGTACTCATTAAGGCATCAGGCTAGAAACTGGGAGGACATGAGTTCTACTCCTGCCTAATCCTTCCAAAGCAAGCTGGGTGGCTTTGAGCTAGTTCCTCTCTCTCAAGAACCAGACAATGGCAAACCACTTCTGAAAAACTTTGCAAAGAAAAACTACAGGAACTTGTCCAGCCAGTGCTCAGGAGTCAACATTGACTCAAAGCACACACAAGTCACATGTGTGTGTGTGCACACACACATACACACCTTGAGTTGTTTTTGGTCTGATACAACTTGCATGGTGATTTGTGGCGTAACACTGGGGAAATGCTACCTGTATATTCCCTTTAAAATGTTTCTCATATTATGGTAATTATACTGCCTATAATCCATTTGACCACATATAGTGTGTTAAAGAATTAGAGCTGCTAATCCATAGAGTAGAGCTGCACTGGAAACAAAATCCACAACTTTCAGCTCAAGAACATAGCAGATGGCCGAATGCTACAAGAGAAATAATATTGATTCTGCTGATATACAGCATAGATGTTTGCATAAAACCCATTCACAATACATCCTGATTTATGCATGCACAATATAATAACCTGCAAGGGAAAAAGTGATCCATACATAGATCCTTGGCATTTGGAAGTTCTTCACTCTTGCAAGATAGGTATAGTACACCACAAATCTTTTTTCATATTATTGTGGGAAAAAGTTATGGACTCCCATAAATTACTCCCATGTTATTTTTTTTTATATTCCAAATATGCTGTGTCAAAATTTGATTTCAAATAAAGAAAGGGAAAGTTGCCATTCCAAAATAACTGGAAAACAAGACTTTTTTTTTTACTCAGTCATAAAAAGTAATTCAAATTTTCTGCACCTTATTCAGGAGGATCCAATTTTCCTTTTTTCAGCAATTATCTATTGTTCAGTGGTTCGTGTAATCTGAATTCTAATGCTGTGCTTTCAGAAAACCCAGGTCTTGCACATTGCTTTATCAGTGGTCTAATCTTACTGAGGTAATCCTTGACCTAATGACCATTAGTGCAACAATCATTCAAAGTTAAAACAGTGCTGAAAAAAGTGACCTATGGCTGGTCCTCACACTTATAACCCTTGCAGCATCCCTGTACTGTAGTCTTTTGACTAGGGTGGTTGGCAACCTGCATACAGATGAAACTCGAAAAATTAGAATATCTTGCAAAAATTCATTTATTTCAGTAATGCAACTTAAAAGGTGAAACGTAATATATGAGAAAGTCAGCATCCCCATACAGCTCAGCTGAGGAAGGAAGCAGGAAGCGCTTCAAAATCTCCAGGTAGACAGCTACTTTGACCTTGGACTTAATGAAGCATAGTAGACCAACACAAGCAGATGACATGGTCCCCCAAATCAGCACAGACTATGGAAACCTTTGCATCTCATTTGGAAACTAAGGACCCAGTGTATGAAGGAAGAATGGAGAGGCATACGCAGCAAGATGCTTGAAGTCTAGTGTGAAGTTTACACAGTCTGTTGATTTGGGGAGCTATGTCATCTGCTGGTAATGGTCCACTGTGCTGCATTAAGTCCAGGGTCAATGCAGCTATCTACTGGGAGATTTTGAAGCACTTGTGCTTCCTTCCTCATCCGAGCTTTATGGGGATACTGACTTCAATTTTCCAGCAGGACGTGGCACCTGCCCACACTGCCAAAAGCACCAAAACCTGGTTCAATGACCGTAGCATTACTGTGCTTGATTGGCCAGCAAACCTGCCTGACCTGAACCCCATAGAAAATCTATGGGGCATTGCCAAGAGAAAGATGAGAGACATGAGACCGAACAATACAGAAGAGCTGAAGGTTGCTACTGAAGCATCCTGGTCTTATTTATTTATTTATTGGATTTGTATGCCGCCCCTCTCTGGAGACTCGGGGCGGCTAACAGCAATAATAAAACAGCATATAATAATAATCCAATACTAAAAACAGTTTAAAACCCATTATTATAAAAACCAAACATACATACAGATATACCATGCATAAAATTGTGAAGGCCTAGGGGAAAAGAGTATCTCAATTCCCCCATGCCTGGCGGCAGAGGTGGGTTTTAAGCAGCTTAGGTGGGTTTTAAGCAGCTTACGAAAGGCAAGGAGGGTGGGGGCAATTCTAATCTCTGGGGGGAGTTGGTTCCAGAGAGCCAGAGCTGCCAAAGAGAAGGCTCTTCCCCTGGGTCCCGCATAACAACATTGTTTAGTTGACAGGACCCGGAGAAGACCCACTCAGTGGGACCTAACTGGTCGCTGGGATTCGTGCAGCAGAAGGCGGTCCCTGAGATAATCTGGTCCATTGCCATGAAGGGCTTTATAGGTCATAACTAACACTTTGAATTGTGACCGGAAACTGATCTGCAACCAATGCAGACTGCGGAGTGTTGGTATAACATGGGCATATTTGGGAAAGCCCATGATTGCTCTCGCAGCTGCATTCTGCACGATCTGAAGTTTCCGGACACTTTTCAAAGGTAGCCCCATGTAGAGAGCGTTACAGTAGTCAAGTCTCGAGGTGATAAGGGCATGAGTGACTGTGAGCAGTGACTCCCGGTCCAAATAGGGCCGCAACTGGTGCACCAGGCGAACCTGGGCAAACGCCCCCCTCGCCACAGCTGAAAGATGTTTCTCTAATGTGAGCTGTGGATCGAGGAGGACGCCCAAGTTGCGGACCCTCTCTGAGGGGGTCAATGATCCCCCCCCCCCAGGTAATGGGCGAACAGATGGAATTGTCCTTGGGAGGCAAGACCCACAGCCACTCCGTCTTGTCTGGGTTGAGTTTGAGTTTGTTGACACCCATCCAGGCCCAAACAGCCTCCAGGCACCGGCACATCACTTCCACTGCTTCGTTGACTGGACATGGGGTGGAGATGTATAACTAGGTATCATCGGCATATTGATGATACCTCACCCCATGCCCTTGGATGATCTCACTTCCTTATACCTCAGCAGTGCCACAGGCTAATAGCTTCCATGCCACGCTGCATTGAGGCAGTCATTGCAGCAGAAGAAGCCCAAACCAGGTTCTGAGTACATATACATGCTTATACTTTTCAGAGGTCTGATATTGTTCTATGAACAATCCTAGCTTTATTGATCACATGTAATATTCTAATTTTATGAGATGGTAGATTTGGGGTTTTCATGAGCTGTATCCCATAATCACCACAATTATGACAAATCATGGCTTGAACTCTCTTATCCCGCATGTAATGAGTCTCTCTCATATATTATGTTTCACCTTTTAAGTTGCATTACTGAAATAAATGAAGTTTTGCACAATATTCTAATTTTTTGAGTTTCACCTGACAGTTGCAGCATCATAGGATCATGTAATTGTCCTTTGCAATCTTCCCAGCTCCTTCAAATTTGCAAAGTCTGATTCACTTAACAACTATGGCAACAACAAAAAAAGGTTGTAAAATCAGACACAATTCACAGAATGACTAGCTGACATTCTGGTCCCACTTGTGATCACAAGCCAAGAATCACCCGTACCACAAGCTTTCACAATAACAGAAGCACAAGCCAATTATATTAATCAGTGCAATAATCTACCTACCTCTGCACTCTGGCTGCTGTAGCATCAAATATTTACATGCATCTATTGATAAAACAGTACAAAATTGAAATACAATGAGATCTTTCATAGGACTTAATGTAATTCAGTATTACTTCTAACTATTCTACATTGATCCACAGATTGTTTGAATAGACTAAGAGAGCTTAGATTTTCTCTTTATTGCTTTAGCTCTTCAGAGTGAATTTATTAATCATTAGAATAATGCTAATTGATGAAATGAGCTGTTTATCCTAGATTATCCTGCCTCTCTTTTTAATCTACTTCCATATGCCTAGCATATCTTGTCCTTTATGGCGATGCCTTTAATCATTCACTTCATAGCCACCTGTAATGTGAAATCTTTTCATCTGATATCTGAATCTGGGAACATCCTGAGAAGAAGTTCTGCATTGACTAATCTACTTTGGATCCTCTTTTATTAAAATCTGATTGCCAAGCATCACCAACTGTCTACATCAGCTAAGCTATAGCTATTTTTTACCTTCTTATTTCTTGGCATTTTGCTATCTCTGAACTTATTTGAGTCAGCCAGTAGCTGTTGAGGATGAGAAGAACTGTGTTTGTACTACAGGTAGATCAAAATTCTTCCTGTTTAATCTTCCTGTAATAGTATGTGGGAATGACCTGGGGAAATAAAGGAAAGAGATGCTGCCTAGGAAACTATCAAATAAAATAGGGGAGGAACCTGCAGCTGACAAGCAAAGAAAGAAATTTAGAAAGGATCCGCCTAACCTATCAGATGGTTAAAAACATGGCAGGAAATTTGTACTTTCAAATTTGCAAGATAATGCTAATGTAGCTCTACAATAAAGTGGCTCATCTTGTTGTGTTTCCTGTCTGGTTTTCTCGGGAGACTGACACTTCCCCATAATAAAATTTACTCTAGAGATTAAGACAACTTCTGCATGGCCATCTAAGTTGCTTGTCTCTTGTGTGTCACTTGGATGGTTCTGAAACTGATTTAAACAGTGTTGGAACAAATTGCAATGATTTGGAAATGGAGCCAGGTTAGTACAGATTATGATCACTGTCGCCCCTGCCCATTGTCCTACTTCCTTGCCTTGCCCAAAATAGACAAGCTTCATTGAGTTACCATTAGGTTCACCAGTGTCTTTCTACTATAGTCCCTTTAAACCAGCGGTCCCCAAACTACAGCCTGCGGGCCACATCCCTCACTTTTCCACATTATTTTCCTTTGCTTTCTGTTATGAATGCCCCTTGTCCACCTCTGGTAATGTCAGATTCTGAGGAGAATGAGCCAGGCCCTTCTGGATATCTTGGGCCAGTGGGGTTGCCAGCTGATGCAGAGAGTGAGAGTGAAGGAGAAATAAACCTGGATGAACCTGAGGAACCACCAGAGTGGGCAGATATGTCACTAGGGGATTGGTTCCAGTCAGATGATGATGAAGGAGACATTAGAGTTGATGAGCCACTTAGATGCTAGATATAGGAGGTTTCAAAGCAGACAACCACACTTGTATGGTAAAAGGAAGTAATTTGTAGCTTTAACTCTATGAGGTTTGCTGACCACTCCCAGCAAATATAAAAGCAAAGGATTTGGGGAAATTCTGGGTGGAGAGTCAACATTGCTTTCATGGACGCTGTGTTAGATCCAGGGCTTTAGAAAAAGCCTTCTAAAAACCGGATTCCTGCTTTGCAAAACACCCTTTGCAAAAAGCTGCATGCCGGGAAAAATGTGGTTAGCAGATTTATTATATGCTATGACTTTGTCTCTCTTATTTATTTTATTTTATTTATTAAATTTGTATGCCACCCCTCTCCGCAGACTCGAGGCGGCTCACAACAGCAACAGAAAAACAGTGTAAAATGCCAGAAGTTCTGAAACTGGGGCCTTTCTTGCAGCTTATCTGATACTTTTGCAACAGAGAAAAATACTCCCTGAACTTTTTATAATAATAATAATAATAATAATAATAATAATAATAATAATAATAATAATATTTGTATGCCGCCCCTCTCCAAGACTCAGGGTGGCTCACAATAACAATAAACAATGCAATACAAATTCAATACTTAAAACTATAGCTAAAAACCCACTATCATTTAAAAACAGTCAGTACAGCACTACTCAATCATAACCACACCTAAATTTTGCTAGCCAAAAAGGGGGTTCATCAATTACCCCATGCCTGGCGACATAGATAGGTCTTAAGAGTCTTGCAGAAGGCGAGAAGGATGGGGCCAGTTCAAATCTTAAAAGACTGATTCTTGCTTTCAATGTTGCTTTTGCTAATAAAGAGTATAATTCAAAGCTTGAATAGTGGTTTTGAATCAGTTGAGTCAATCTAAAAGCCCAGGAACAGAATACTTTCCTAGACGTTTTCACATCTAGATATCTTCACACACCCTTCTTTTCTTTGACTCTGTGACCCAATTTATACCATTGTCATTCCACATAAACTTTGTGACAATGAAGAATAGAAGACTGAGATTCACAGAAGCAAAGGCATACCATTCAGGGGTGGGTTCCAAGTTACCTCACTGCTAGTTTGCTTCCTCCCGGTACCACGTGGCTGCGTCCACCCGCATGCATAGTGCTGAAAACGTGGCTTCTGTGCATGCGCAGAAGTTTAAAACAAGATGGCGGTGCCTATGGCACTGCTGAAAGAGAGCCAGTTCAGGAATATGGCCAGCTGGCCATCGCTCCCAGTTTGGTGAGCGGGCAAAATTCCCGCTATTGGTTCTAAAAAACCGGTCCAAACCAGGAGGAACATACCTCTGATACCATTTCCTGAAGCTTTCTAGCTTCATGGAATGTTATATAAACATGAGAAACAATAATATATTCAGTAATGTTTGTCAAGTGGCATCTTTTACTTTACTTTTACAGTAGTAGCTGTGAAAATATGGCACTGTAGTGCCATCAAACTATCCAAATTGCTGCCTTTCATTACTATCTGTCACTGTAATAGTGAGATGGACAGCATAGAAATGTAATAAATCATATTTTAACATTCCAAATATTTCATTGTTCTTAATATTTAATATTTCGTAATGTGCTATATCCTAAATTTGTAAGCAAATTTTCAGTATCAGACAATGTAATAGATGCAAAGAAAGCAGGTTTTCAGTCAGTCAGATGGATGTCTATCCCAAGAAGTCAGTCTGTTGATTCACAAGCCTTCAATTTTTGTCCCCATTTCTAATCTAGTATTCAGTTTTTCCCACTCCTAGGCTTAGTGAAATATCAAGCTCACATACCCTCCTGTACTACATCATCAGATAATATTTCACAGCCTGCCAGCGTAGCAGGGCATAATATCTGCACAAGCCTAAGATCTTTAAAGATTTATGGCTCTGTTTTCCAAGCTTTTCATCTTGCTTGATACAAACTACCAAAAAACTGTGCCTACCCATAAAGATGTTATTTTCAGGAAGAAAAGGATTACTTCTCCCCGCATATTAAAGATTTTCCTCCAGCCCAACCAATAATTAAAGTCTGATTACTTTTTCCTAAAGATATAATGGGCATTAATCAAAATAAATCTGTAAAAAAAACATACAATCTAAGATATTTTCAGAAGTTTCTGGGTTATTTTTCACACAGCAAGTGCATAACTTTAATTTGAGCTAAAGAGGATGAAAAAATCCTTGCCCAAATTAGCACTTTTGCATTAAACATAGTAGGAACCTCAAGATTTAAGGCAGATATGGATCTCAATATGTAACTCTAAACTATACATATTAAGGCTTGAAATCATAGTTATGGTAGAAAGACCTAAACTGTATAAGATAAATAGGATTGTTAAGTATTAATACTGCAGGGGCAGGGGAAGCTTCCCATACCCAAATGGAGCTGGGAGGAGTAAAAAGCCTTGCATGCCCAAACAGAGTTGAGGTGGAATCCCTAAATATCTAGGAAAGCACGGGCCACAGAAAGTGAGGAGAAAGCATGAGCTTCTCAGACCTGAAAATCAGCTGGCCAGCGGGAGGCGCTCGCACATGTGCAGTGGAGCTGAGCTGGTCAACGGCTCGTGTGCCTGTAGAGAGGGATCCACGTGCCACTTGTGGCACGCCTGCCACAGGTTCCCCATCACAGCCATAGATCATAGGTGATGGAGAGAAAGATCATAGATCAGACCTGGGCAAGGGGTGGCCCACGGGCTGCATCCGGCCCACCCGCTATCTGTGACCGGCCCGCCCGTTATCTGTGACGGGTCCACAGCGGTCGGGGTCCGCTCCAGTGCGAGGAGGAAAGAGCTCACTGCGTCTGCCGGGACTTCTCCAGTTCCTGCTTTCCTGATGAATCATGAGGAAAGCAGGAACGGGAGGAGTCCCGGCAGATGTGGTGAAGTCTTTCATTCTCACACTGGAACGGACCTCGACCTCCTACCGAGAGCGGCCGAGCACAGAAACCACGCAAATACTCCAGCGCAGTGACTTTGGTGTACCGTATTGCCATAAAGCAAACAATTAGGGTCTGTACAGTGGGCCTGGGGGTTTAGTTCAGGCCAGGGTCTGGGTCTTTACAGTATTGGGTAGAACTGAGTTAATTATATTAGTCTGGCCCTCTAAAATCATCCCAATTTAATTGCCTACCCCTGTCATAGATCATAGAAACTATTCTCATGTAAACTATAATTATGGATTTAAGACCATACTGAATCTTATTTCTTTTTTTAAAAAATGTTTATTAATTTTTCCAAGTTTAAAAAAAAGACATTTCAGTTATTAAATACAGATTTAAACAAATCTTATATTTGTTACATTTCTTATATCACCTCTTTATAGATAAATATATTACTTTACACGTTTCTATAGTCCTTTTAATACATCCTTTCATATTTTATTCCTATCTTTACTTTTGTTACCAATCCAATCATACCAATTACTCCAGATCTCATAATACTCTGAGCTGCTAGTTCCCTTAATCTTATTTCATTACCCTACATCCGTGATGGCGAACCTATGGCACACATGCCACAGGTGGCACGCGGAGCCATTAAGGGAGGCACGTGAGACTTTGTCCTGAGTCAGCTGAGTCCAGTGCATATGTGTGTGCTGGCCAGCTAATTTTAGGCCTTTGAAAAGGCAGTTTCATCCTCTGGATCCTGAAACCCCAGAGGCAAAAAAAACCCCGACAACAAACCCACCAATGGACAACCCAGAAGTTCAGGAAAACACACTTCCAGTTGGTTGGTTGGTTGGTTGGTTTAGTTACTCACTCACTCACTCACTCACTCACTTATTTATTTATTTATTTATTTATGTATTTATTAGATTTGTATGCCGCCCCTCTCCATAGACTCCATTTGGGCATTTTTTTTAACCTACCAGTAGTGGTGGGTTCATGCCGATATGATCCAGAGAGCCTCACCAATATGAACCTACTGATTTTCCACAATCTTTTTCTGATGTCTTCATGTGGAAGAAGACATCAGCTGTGCTTCGGATAAAGAATAAAGGTTAGAATCAAGACAATGGCAGGCTGGAAGGCTTCTTCCACAGAGAGACGCCATTAAAAAAATGACCAAAAATCAGTAGGTTTATATTGGCGTGGCTCTCTGGACCACACTGGCAGGAACCCACCACTGCCCACCAGGCTTCAGAAAGGCCTGTGCGCATGCGGGGGGCAGCGCGGGAGGGGGGGCACATGCGGGGGGATAGGAAGGGATGTGGGCATGTGCACACACACACTTTTGGCCCACAAACCAAATAATAATAATAATAATAATAATTATTATTATTATTATTATTATTATTATTATTTATTAGATTTGTATGCCACCCTTCTCCGAGGACTCGGAGTGGCTCACAACAATAAAACATATACAAATCCAATGTTAAAAACAGTCTTTAAAAAGTTTCGCCATCACTGCCCTAGAGGTATCTTGTCTATAAACCTCCAATCAGGAGAAAGAATTTGGAGGTAAATGGCCTGGAAATATAACAGAGTTTGTAAAGAAACAAAAAAGCTGTTAAAATAAATATTTCCATAATAAAAGCTTGTTTCTTTTAGCAAGAAACCAATCACCCTTTTAGTCTTCCAGACCTGGTACTTTTCCCAGCATGTAAAGTTTATGAGATATCACAGCATTGTGGTTGGGGTTTGTACTGATGTTGGTCGGTTTGGTCAGTTTTATTTATTCTGTTTTATTATTATTGCAAACCACCTAGGATTATCTTATATAAGCGGCCATATATGTTTCTAAATAAATGCTAGCTGTTAGCATTTTGAGAGTCTTTAAGTGAGATCTAAGCATTATGAGACCTTCTGATCTAGCAATTTTTCCACACACACATTTCCAAGAAAAATGAACCATAGCATTGAATAGTTCGTATTTCTGTGTAAATGGGGACACCACTGTGTCAGATATAATATCCACTTGTTTTGTTGGGGTCCCAGTACCAGGGAGATTTATATTTGATGAAGTGAAGGTTATTATAAAACCAAATAATTCTAAATTGGCTAAAGTAATAACGTTATTTGGAAACCCAATTAGACCCACTAAGTGGACTAACCAGAAAAAACTGGTAATTGAGGTATGATCCATGGTTCCGAGGAAAATGAAGCAATAGGAAGCTGGGTTTGAATAACATGCCCAAATATGAGCAATAGAAAAAGGGCGGTCGATGTCATATTCAATACTACAAATATATCATTGTACTCATTTGTAGGGTATCGCAGTTTCAGCTTGCGATCCCATATATGTATACATATCTGGTTAATAGACATACAGTGTTCCCTCGATTTTCGCGGATTCAAAATTCGCGAAAGTCTATACCACGGTTTTTGAAAAAATATTAATTAAAAAATACTTCATGGGTTTTTTCCCTATACCACGGTTTTTTCCCGCCCGATGACATCATATGTCATTGCCAAACTTTTGTTTGCCTTTAATAAATATTTTTTTAATAAACTTTAATAAATAAACAGGGTGAGTAATAATCTAAATGGTTGCTAAGGGAATGGGAAATTGCAATTTAGGGGCTTAAAGTGCTAAGGGAAAGCTTGTGATACTGTTCATAGCCAAAAATACTGTATTTACTTCCGCATCTCTACTTTGCGGAAATTCAACTTTCGCGGGCGGTCTTGGAATGCATCCCCCGCGAAAATCGAGGGAACACTGTACTTTTTGTCTACTGTTTTTTTTTTCTTAAATAAATTTTTTATTATTGTAACAGAGCTCTGTTCGGATCTTGGATTTTTCTATCAATTTTATTGATATCAGACATCCTGTGATAAAATACACTAACTTTCTTTTTGCATGAAGTAGGTAGCCACTTAACCATGAAATAATATGTATGGAATCACACCACTAACAGTCTGAAAACACACTTCCAATGTATCCTGCTTCAGAGTGCTTCTGAATCCTAAATTCAATGCCTTGGAAAGAGCCCAAATTGCTAGGGGATGGTGGCACATGAATGCATAGATTGCATGCCTTTTATCAAGTTTTATTTACTACACCCCTACACTCTATTAAGCTAACCTCCATGATTTCCCAGCACTGGAGAAGCACATGAAAAAAAGAAGAGCAGAACAATTGTGGCTCACTGCTGGGAATGGGTTTTTTTAATGGTGTTCTGTACACTTCAGAAGATATAAAAGGCAACATTTAAAAGACTTCTAAAGCTCCTTTGTGATACAGTACAATTAATTTAGGCAGTGTCAATTGGAATTAGAGTCTAGGCTTTGAGGAGAGCAAAGCCCCCATCTCCTAATTGCTACGTGCCATGGCAACTGAAAGACATGCCTTGTGTTTTTTAAAACAATAATATATACTTTTGTCACTGGTGCAAGAATACATCATGACATGTAGCCAATTGTTCTGTGAGGTTCTTCCTGACTTTTCAGGCTTGTCCATTCAGCAGTTGCATACTTGGCTTTCTTTCTGATTATGGTAGGTAGTTACCACTGCATTATGCAGGTGAATTCAACCTGATAATGTTACTTAAAGCTCCAGCAGCATGGAAGAACTCTTTATTATTCTTTAGTTCACTGCTTTCAAAGAGAATCTCACTATACCCTGTTAAATTGTTCCCGGCAAAATGATGAATAAACATGTTCCAAAAGGGAGGAAGCATAAACCATCTGCAAGGCTAAGATTACTTGCTTAAGGAGAAAGACTACATCCAGGGTTTAGAGCCAATATGGGGAACCTTTAGCTCTCCACATATTGCTTAGGGTAATTACAACGCTTAACATTTGTGTACTGTTGGCTTGCTTAGCCACTGAAAGATTGAGAGGATAACCAACTTTTGTCTTTCCATCCATTTCAGCCATTTCAGCCATTACTTTGCCATCCTTTTGTGTTTATCAATAAAATGACTTCAAACAAAGTTGATGCTTAGGTAGCATATACAGTGATACCTCATCTTACAAACGCCTCGTCATACAAACTTTTCGAGATACAAACCCAGGGTTTAAGATTTTTTTGCCTCTTCTTACAAACTATTTTCACCTTACAAACCCACCGCTGCTGCTGGGATGCCCTGCCTCCAGACTTCTGTTGCCAGCGAACCACCCATTTTTGCGCTGCTGGGATTCCCCTGCAGCATCATAAAAACATGGAAGTCCGGAAGTGGGGTTTCCCAGCGAGGGGAGTCTCAGTGAAATCGCAGCATCGCAAAAACACAGAGGTACGGAGGTGGGATTTCGAGGACTTTGGTGCTTTTGTGATGCTGCGATTTCACTGATGCTCCCTTCACTGGGAAACCCCACCCCCGGACTTCAGTTGCCAGTGAAGTGCTCGTTTTTGCGATGCAGCATCACAAAAACACAGAAGTCCGGAGGTGGGGTTTCCCACGGAGGGGAGCCTCAGGGGAATCCCAGCAGCGCAAAAACGGGGGCTTCGGCTGGCAAAAGGGGTGAATTTTGGGCTTGCACACATTAATCTCTTTTCCATTGATTCCTATGGGAAACATTGTTTCGTCTTACAAACTTTTCACCTTAAGAACCTCATCCCAGAACCAATTAAGTTTGTAATACAAGGTATCACTGTATTCTATTTTACAAAATACTGCCCTCTATATAAAACCTGACTCCATTTGCAGAATAATTAAATGGCCTTGATTCTATCAATTTTTTGTTCCAAATTCAGGAGGAGTACCAAGCCAAGAATTCAAATTTCAATAATTATTCTTAGACCTACAGTATGTCTTATGTTGACACCTGCAAGTATTCAAGTGTATTTCCTCCTTCAGATTGTTTCTGGCTGATAATATTGTTTGGTCAGATGAACCAGGAAAGGATAAAAATATCATGCATCTAGGCCAGGGGTAGGCAAAGTTGGCCCTTCTATGAATTCTGGGAGTTGAGGTCCACATGTCATAGAAGAGCCAACTTTGCCTATCCCTGATTCTAAAGTACAAGATCAAGGAACTCACCAGATGGCAACAAAGGCTTGGAGTTTTCTGCGCTGCTTTGTTGACATTAGATTATTAGTCCTAGATTACTAAAAGGTTAAAAAATGCTATGACTCAACTCTACTTACTATGTTTGCAGTTCTCACTCCAGTCCTTCGCCTAGAGGGCACCACCCTCATTTCTGATTGGTTGTTCTGCTTGACAGTCCAGTATAAAAAGAGCGGGCTTGCTTGAACTCAGCTGTTCTTGACAGCTGAGCAAGCACTTGTTAGCTAACTCATCAGCAACCTTTTGTTAGCATTAAAAGCAGCTAGCTTTATTTTTCCATCATATCTCCATTCTTAAACCCATCATTCCCAGCATGGAACACTATTTTTGCAACCATTCTAACTTGAATGGAAGTTGATAACTGACAAAGATTTCTGAGGGCATAGCTGTGAAAAAATAGTGGTAATCAGGTTGGTATATGTTTCCTTTTTGTTTTGGGAAAACTTCCTTGATTCACAATACATTTCAAGGTGACAATAAACCAGGAGAAATATCAACAGGTTTTTCTCAGTAAGCATACTTGCAGAAATGAATGGTCACTCTTTTGTATGGCAGGGAACTATTCTGTATTTATTAATGGCAATAGGCATTTCTCTGATCCAGAACAGAATGGAAATGTGGATGTGGATATACTTTCATCAGGTAAATTACTCACTTATTTAAAATAGACTTTGAGTAGTGTCTTGGCTTGCAATTTATAATTGCATGAACTATCAATCTGCATTAGTCATAAGAATAAATGTCCCTATGACTATATAGTTTATACGACCTGGGGCAAGAATTTATTTTTATTTATTTGTTTGTTTGTTTGTTTTGGTGGTATACAAAGATATAATAATATACATGATACTAGTAAAAGAGAAACATTAGGACAGTGGACGCAAGGCACTCTGGTGCCCTTATTCACACCCCTTACTGACCTCTTAGGAATCGGGTGAAGTCAACAGTGGATAGTCTAAGGGAAAAGTTTTTGGGGTTATGTGATGATACTACAGAGTTTGGTAGTGAGTTCCATGCATCAACTACTCGGTTACTAAAGTCACATTTCCAGCAGTCGAGTTTAGAGCGGTTTACTTTAAGTTTATATCTGTTTCTATTTCTACTTTCTGCTTAAGAAACTCAAGGTAAATGGCTTGAAATGGATAAGGAATGAATAGACCTTACTCTAAGAATATCTTGAAAATCTTAACATCATGCAATTTCTCAAGTTAAATTTATGGATCTTGAACAAACAGACATGATGACTTCTGCTTCTGTGTTTTCATATCATGCTCTTGATTACTTATGAGAAACAACCATACACTTCTGGTCGCTGAGCAACAATTATGCCTGAGCAGGTTGGATCCAACAAGGTGTGCATAAAAGCCAAATGCTACACACAAAATATAGCATAGAAAAGGTACGGCTGCAAAACAAACAAATTCTATTAGTATTGGGGATAATTCCTATAGACTTTTTAGAACAAGGGGGAAAATATACACTATAATTGTTTTTGATGTCTTGTAGAGTATGGCTTTATCTAGAATATCTGCAAGTTGGAAATATTTTTCTATGGTGCTTCTACTTCTGATGTTTCTTTATTCATGTCAGAAGTGTCTTCAAATTATAATGATGCTTTGAACGACAGGCCAGTAATTGTTCATCGTACAATCCTACTCAAGTTCACTTGGAAGCAGATCCCATTCAATTTAAAAGGACTATGAAACTTTTTTCATGTGATATACTTCTTCAATGCAGTAGCCACATGGCACCAATAGTCCTCATATTTCAATTTTATGCATGGTGCTTCGGAATGTGGTCTGGGATTGTTCCCTTGTTTATTTAAAAAATGGTATACAAAAAGTCATCAGCAACGATTGCTAGTCACAATTGCATGAGAGCCCTTCACTGCTCTGAAGCCTTGCTGGGACTCACAGAGGGACAATGGACTGGTAAGCATCCCTACCTTTTGTTGTGGTTCCGTTTGAGGCCCCTCCGGGAACGGCTGACCTTCTGTCGGTTTCCAGCTCAGAGGGAGAGGCTGAGGAACAGGAGGTGCAGACAGACGAGGAGGAGGAATCCCAGGCTGAAGAAGAGGGAGGACAGCCAGAGTCCCACCAGGGGGAGCTCTCCCCAGCAAGCAGCCTGGATTCCTTAGAGGAAAGTGCACAAGCCATAATTGATCTGCGACAACGAAGAGCTACTCAGAGACGGAATCAATTGGCTAAATACTTTCAGCATTAAAGTGGCAACAGCTGGGTTTGGGTGTGGTGCTCTTGGGAAAGGCTAAAAGGCAGACCCACCCTTCCTGGCTTGTGGAGTTTTATCTTTGAGAGTCGTGGGACCTGACTGTGAACTTTGGCGTCTTGGAATCCTGGTTTGTGCCTTTGACTATTGAAACCTTGGGAGGGGGGTGCCAGCAAGAAGCTTGCTGTATTGTCTGGACATCAGGACCCTGCTGTACCGTATTATATCCTGTCTGTTGGGAAGAACAGGTTTTCCTCTGTGCTTATTTTTTCCAGTTATAAAATACTTTTGGCTTTTACCAGAGTGTCTGGCTGTTTTTTCCAGTTGGTGTTGAGGTCTGGGGGAACCCAGACAGAACACCTTTTAACTAACTTAATACTGATCATTGCCTTTCAAATGTTATACAGTGTGTTTATGCTTGAATATTTTATTTGTACGCTGTAAGGGGGATAGGCGATTTCAAAATTTGATAAATAAATGTGTAGTGTGATTTCAAAGTAGTTTTAGTAGGTGCAATCCACACAAAATTCATTATCCATGACTCCCATGGAATTTAGCGCCATCACATCTTCCAACTACACATCACAGAAACCTGCAGGTTGCATGGTACATGGAAACTGGAAAGATGGGAACGCTGCATTCCCATTCTCTTTCCTGCCTCCCTCTGGACCCTGCATCCAATCAGCTGGCAGAAGGCTGAGTGGCTGCTTTGGAACCAAGGCCAACATTTGAAATTCCTAATAGAAGTAGGCTGCTGATATTATACATGTGGAAAGCAGAGGTGGGTTACTCCTGGTTCGGCCCAGTTCTAAGAACCGCTAGTGCCATTGGTGGGAGGCTCCACCCACTCAACCACGATACTTTCGTGCATGCGCAGTAGTGCCGCACGCTCACATATAGTAAAGGGTTTTAGAACCCACTCCTTGTGGAAAGCCTTTATTATATGTGGATAGAAGAATGACCCTATGAGTCACGGATTGCTAATTGCTAATTTTTTTAGAATAGAAACACAGATCAATAGTAGTATATGTGATGTCATACTGCCATCCTTCAACACACATTTAACTTTTTCTTGAAAGCCCATTTTTCCATAAAAATGTCATTCCTAATGCATATATCAGCCATTATAATGCATAAATCCCAACATTATAATGCATAAATCCCAACATCCTCAATAAAGAGGATGAAATATGTAGACTTCAAATAGCCCAATCTACCTCCTGAAAATCTTAATGATAGCTATTATAGATTAATTATAGATTAGTTGGTGATCTTGTACAACTCTTACAATGCAATACAAAATATCTTCTTTTTTTCTGAACACTACTAAGACACTGAAAATTCTTGGCTAAAGCATCATTGTGACTTTGTGCCAATATGAATATGTTTTAGCATATTCTATCTTCTGAGTGTCAATATAAAAAAAACTATGCCCCTTAGCAAAAACTATTAGTTCAACATGCACTGAATTAATGAAATTCAACTCTCTCTCTCTCCCCCCTCCTCCCGCCTTCCCTTTCCAAATATTGCTGAAACAATAAAACATATGGATTGCTAGCATTTCTGTTTGAAACCAGAAAGTATCACCATAAAATATGCTGTACTTTGAATTCAATACCCCAAAGCATTTCAAAGAGTATCTGTGCACAAATATCACATCTGCCCCACAGCAGCAGCAATTCCATTAAAAGATGCAGCTACTTAAAGTCCTTAAGGTGTTCCCAAATGGTCTAAACCCATGATGGCGAACCTCTGGCACATGTGCCACAGGTGGCACACAGTGCCATATCAGAGGGTGCACAAGACATAGTGAAGGCCATATGTCCCTCCAGACACTTCAGGAAAGCTTCCCTGAAGTCCCGGAGTGCAAAAAAAACTGCTCAATGAGCAAACTAGAAATTTGGAACATGCACTTCTGGATTTGTATGCCACCCCTCTCCGAGGACAGCTCACTATTTGTTTGTTTGTGTGTTTGTTTGTTTGTTTGTTTGTTTGTTGGATTTGTATGCCGCCCCTCTCCGCAGACTCAGGGCGGCTAACAACAGTGACAAAAAACAGCAAGTAACAATCCAATACTAAACAACTAAAAAAAAACCTTATTATAAAACCAAACATACATACAAACATACCATGCGTAAATTGTAAGGCCTAGGTGGAAAGAATATCTCAGTTCCCCCATGCCTGACGGCAGAGGTGGGTTTTAAGAAGCTTACGAAAGGCAAGGAGGGTGGGGGCAATTCTAATCTCTGGGGGGAATTGGTTCCAAAGGGCCGGGACCGCCACACAGAAGGCTCTTCCCCTGGGTCCCACCAAATGACATTGTTTAGTTGACGGGACCCGGAGAAGGCCCACTCTGTGGGACCTAACTGGTCGCTGGGATTCGTGCAGCAGAAGGCGGTCCCTGAGATAATCTGGTCCGGTGCCATGAAGAGCTTTATAGGTCATAACCAACACTTTGAATTGTGACCGGAAACTGATCGTCAACCAATGCAGACTGCGGAGTGTTGGTGTAACATGGGCATATTTGGGAAAGCCCATGACTGCTCTCTAGCAACAATAATACAGTATAATACAAATCCAATATAAAAAAACTACATTAAAAACCCATTACTACTAAAAAAACAATCAATGTAGTAGTAGTAATACTTCAACAACAATGCTTCTACACATGCACAGAGCATTTTTAATGACATCTGGTTAGATGGACGGAGCCTACCACTACCACCGCTACTGATTTGCTCGATCCATGGCGAACTGGTAGCAACCCACCGATGATGCAATGATTACTTGGCATCTATCTTTTCCTTTATGGATCACATCTGAGTTTGATTGCAGGTGGTACAGTACTCTGCCCCATAGTTATAGATTTCTTCTATACATGACCTGTAAGATCACAGAGCATCACTAATGTGAGATTTCTCCCAACAGTGGGATAGTCTGTATGTATGCCAAGTATTAAATCATGATGTCATCTCAGTGCAATTTTGCTTTTGTATTAGACTTCTATATTATTCTTTTTACCTGAATGTTCTGGGGTCTCTCTGGATTTTCTTTAATTAACTCTTACTTTATCTTGCAAGCATCAGATGTAAATTAATAGTTCCTTGGGAGATCATCTTTCCAAGGTTAATTGGCACACCAGCCACCTGTTATTGCCTATCATATTTAAACCTACAAACTGCTGAGTTGTTTGGTAATGTATGCCATTTGCACATGCATTTACACCACAAACCATAGCCTGAATTTTGAACCTGCTTTATACACAGAGTAAGCTGAAAAATGTAAATCACAGCAGCTATCTTTTGTTAAGACATGATATAAATGTATAAACCCCACTTACAAAGATCGTGTTTATAATAGCATTATTATTATTAGTATTACCAAAACTATGTTTCCAGCTACTGAGTTCTTTTTCTAAACAAGGAACAAGTATGAATATAGATGACCAATATTTATAATAATAATTTTATGGATTAAATATCTTTCTCCAATATTATTTCCATCCAAATGTGGATTTTTTTTACCTGCATGGCTTTTGGCATTTTAGGTGGTAATGGGAAATAATTTCTTCTGAATGATACTCACCAGGGTTTTTTTTATGTTTGAATGATTATAACTGTTATACGAAAATATGGGGCTACGTCAGCCAATAACCTTTTTATTTTGTTTAGGAATTAAGTTTGACTGGTCATTGACATGATAAAGGCAGTGGTTATCTTTTATTTATTTATTTATTTATTTATTTATTTATTCATTAATTCATTCATTCATTCAATTTTTATGCCGCCCTTCTCCTTAGACTCAGGACGGCTTACAACATGTTAGCAATAGCACTTCTTAACAGAGCCAGGCTATTGCCCCCACAATCCGGGTCCTCATTTTACCCACCTCGGAAGGATGGAAGGCTGAGTCAACCTTGAGCCGGTGATGAGATTTGAACCGCTAACCTTCAGATCTACAGTCAGCTTCAGTGGCCTGCAGTACAGCACTCTACCTGCTGCGCCACCCCGGCTCTTTTATTCACCATGGACCTGCTTTAAATACCTTTTGTGGCCACGACCCATGGCCATGGATCTCCAAGACTTAACTCGAGATTTAAATCATAACATTTCTTTCAAGCCCTTGCAGACCATATATGATGACACCACAGCCTCCCAGAGTCTATGGACCGCAGGTTGAGAACCCACTGGGTTAAGACAAGGACATCTCAAGAAATCTCAAAAATGATCATAAAAGTGGAATCAGATGACAGTTCAGGGAAATCAACTTTATAGGTCAATTCATTCAACAGCATTTAGCACCATAGTTTTTCCAACTATATTTGACAGCTTGTGAGACAGCACTGGTTGATTCTTTTAAAGCAGAAAATATATTGTCATGATTATCTTGAAAGAGTACCAATGTTCTCGGTTTTCCCCTTTCCTTGACATATAACGTAACCAAGTGAACATCTTACAGATCATGGCATTAAGCAACTATCACAACTTTGCTCATGAGATAATTACTATAATGACTTAATGCACCACACACAGACAGAAAGCAAGAAATATTCTCAGTAGCTGTGCAAACTGATAAGATACTGTAGATGACAACCAGAAAACACCAGGAAAATATTTCTGTGGAGATTCTCAGTCATTAGATCAAAGTTGTCCCAAAGGTGCTTTTTCCCAGAGTCAACTGGATTGTCTAGTTTTTCTCTGAAAACATTTCATTTCTCATCCAAGATGCTTCTTCAGCTCTGGCTGAATGGTAGGGAATGGAATACAGTACAGTGTTCCCTCGCATTTCGCGGGGGATGCGTTCTGAGACTGCCCGCGAAAGTTGAATTTCCGCGAAGTAGAGATGCGGAAGTAAATACACTAATTTTTTGCTATGAACAGTATCACAAGCCTTCCCTTAACACTTTAAACCCCTAAATTGCAATTTTCCATTCCCTTAGCAACCATGTTTCTTTATTAAAGTTTATTAAAAAAAATATTTATTAAAGGCAGACAAAAGTTTGGCAATGACATATGATATCATCAGGTGGGAAAAACCGTGGTATAGGTAAAAAAAACGCAAAGTGTTTTTTAATTAATATTTTTGAAAAACCGTGGTATAGACTTTCCGCGAAGTTCGAACCCGCGAAAATCGAGGGAACACTGTATATTCCTTGCAAGACAGTGGTCATTTGCATTCTTTTAGCGAGTTGTTAAGGCCACCTGGAAGTTTATTTATGACATCAGGGTCATCTGATTAGTGCAAAATGGGTGTGGAGACTTCTTGGAATTGTGAAAAGGACAGTGTAATAAACTGGAGATAGATGATGTCATATTTCCTCCCTCTCTTGAGAAAGTACAAGTTTCCTACATATTGTTAAATTCTTTACCATGTAAAATAAATCAATAGTTCAGTATTTACTATTTTTTATCTGTGCTTCTGATCACCACAGTATAAAATGTGACAGAAGCTTAATAAATTCAACTTCCTCAGTCAGTCAAGCTAAAGTAGGAGCTATTTTCAGAGACAGGATATCTGGAGGAGGCCAGTCTGAAATACCATGTAATTTCCTATTTGTTTCATTAGCCTAAAAGAATTAGTGAGGTCAGTAATGATCTAATTTGTATTTTTTTAAACTCCAAATCCATTATTATCTTTTAGGGAAATGAAATAAATGAAACATAACAAAACAAAATGTACAACTGGAACTTCATGTAAACTATGAAGCTAGAATAGATTATCAAGACAACCATCTCTTCATAAACTCTATTCCCACTTCATTATGATTATTAATCTTTGGTTGCAATTGCAGAATCTTCAGAGAAGGGTGGCATACATGTCTAATAAATTATTATTATTATGTCAATACAACACAGCAAACGAGATCACTATGCTGGATTTCGTATTTCATCACCAGTTGGGTGATACATACAGAACATAGTTTGTTGGCTATGAACAAATAAACTGCCTTGAAATGGCCCTGGGGTAGGGCCTATAGGCAAAAAGGAACTGTGGCATTCCTTCAATATATCAGCGTGATCCAACAGAAAAAACATATAGCTCCTCCCTGGTACAAAGCTGAAGAGATCAGATCCGGTGGCCGAGGGGTTAATTCTCTGCCTTACAAGGCAGAAGCCCCAGGATCAAATTCCAGTATGAGTATGGCTAGCTGATGAGGCCAGAATAAGGCCGAAATAGCACTATCCTAGTCTCCCTTCATTTTAAAAATTTATCAGACACATGTGATATATATTGAGCAGTTGACAATATGTTGAGGAGACATTACATTGAGTAATCAACCAGTGGTGTTCTTTTTACAAAGTGGTGAATATGGAAGATCTTGCCAACTCATAAAACTGCTGACAGCTATAAATATGTAAAGAAATTGCTATTAAAATTATTTGTTCTCATAATACATTTTTGTACTTCTAACACCACTGTTTTTTAAACAATTATTTCAAATGATTTAAGACAGACCATGGGACAAGAGCTTGTCCCTGAAGTATTCTTGGGAAAATTTCCAAAAGTGGCTGCCATTGCTTTCTTGCTAGAGTTGAGATAGAATGACTATCCCATGATTACCCAGCTGACTTTGTGCATAAGGTGGGACTAGAATTCTCCCTGATGCCTTAACTAGTACATCAGACTGATTCCATTTAAGTTTTGTCTTTATTCATAGTACTTTCACTGTCTCTGAGGCATACAAATGAAGATGTTGATTTTAAAAAGTCTCTTCGATTGTATACTCTGATTGTGGAGTATATTCAGCAAAGGTTCTCCTGCAAATCTGAACGTCTGGACTATTTGTAACAGGAGATGCAATTTCTCAGATAGTCAGTTTCATACTAGAGTGAAACCCCATGAATGGTAACATTTTTATAAAAGCTGTGCTTCTAAAGCATCTCAGAATACTTCGGGCCTGAGTGCAAGTGCAGGATTTTTCTGTTGCTCATTAAAGTAGATAGATATTTTTCAGGCTTTTGCATAAGCTAAGAAAAAAGGTGTCACTGCTTTAAAGTTGCATAGAATCATACGCTGCAATATCGTGCCTGTCAATTACTAGTTCAGCTTCAACCACAACAACACAAGAGCACGCAACAGATACAAACTTAATATTAACCACTCCAAACTGGACTGTAAAAAATATGACTTTAGCAATCGAGTTGTCAAAGTGTGGAACTCACTACCGGATTCCATAGCGTCTACCCCAACCCCAAACATTTTTCCCTTAGTCTATCCGCGATTGACCTCTCCAAGTTTCTAAGAGGTCAGTAAGGGGCGTGCATAAGTGCACTAGGGTGCCTTCCGGCCCCTGTCCAATTATCTCGCCTATATCTCATATTTCTTTTCTTCCACTCCTATATCTCTATATCTCCTCCTCTATCCTCCATTGATGTATTGTACTTTATTCTTATATCTTCACTCCTATCCCTTCTTTCTTTCTTTCTTTCTTTCTTTCTTTCTTTCTTTCTTTCTTTCTTCCTTCCTTCCTTCCTTCCTTCCTTCCTTTACTCTCTTTGATATGTATTACCACATGATTAATCTCATTAACCTTCATTATGTATTTGAATCAATCAATCAATCAATCAATCAATCAATAAATGTAAGTAAGTAAGTAAGTAAGTAAGTAAGTAAGTAAGTAAGTAAGTAAGTAAGTAAGTAAGTAAGTAAGTAAGTAAGTAAGTAAGTAAGTAAGTAAAACTCACATTTAGTCTGGGAATAGAGAGCCCAGTGTAGATCGTGCTGAATTTAAACTCCCTAATTCTGTGTCTTCTGTGATTTAGATTTTTGTTTAGGAAGAATATCTGCTTCCTAGTCTTTCATCTTTTTGATGTCTGCTTTGGTTTTTACTTCATTTGAACTCCTGCTCGTTGACAACTGTCTCTGCCATGGGCTCTTTATACACATCACTCATTCATCTCTCCTGCCACCAGATTCTTCTAAAAGTTACATTACTGCCAAAAACCTGTAAATAGGTTACAACAACAACGTATCTCAAATTCATGTATTATTTGGTTTTCTGGGGACCTGGAAAAGAGGGAAGCCAAACTTCAGATTAAAAGTGGAAAAAACAGAATCTAGTTGATTATCGGCAACCGTCTGCGGGTGACAAGAACAACTTATCTAAACTCCAGGCCATGAAAAACAACACGTTCCCTCACTTGCGTTTCTCCTTTGTCTCTTTCTCTTTTTCAAAATGTGCCAGAGATCTCCCTGGATGCAATTCAACTCATTTGATAGTTAATTCTGAGTACCAGCTAGCACTGAGACATAAAGTAATGAAAGCAAAAGATCAATGTGCAAACTATTGATCCTGTCAGAGCTCTTTAAAGGTAATTACAGCATAACACTGGCTCCTGACAGCTCACCACAGACACATAATAAGGTCACTGGGCTATAATAAAGTACAGTCTTTGGCTCATATAATTCCTTGACTGTTTTCAAGCTGACCCACCTCACCTTCAGTTTATAGAACACATAATAGTCTTCATTTAAATACAAAGTAAAAATGCATGGATGGGCTTTACTTAGGCCATTAAAATGTTTAAAATAGAGCAATGGGGAAAATGTGGGGCTATACCACCACAATTTCATATTCTCCCATGAGAACATAGTTGTCGCCTGCATTTTCTGTACTACAGTATTTTGTACCACTGAGCACCATTAAAAATCAGAAAACTTTTGAGCACCATTCTTTACATAAGTAAATCAGCACACACACACACACACACACACACACACACAAAGATTCCATTTGCCAAGCAACAAATAGAGTCTGCCACCACCACCCCTTTCATTTTTAATAGCTTGTCCCCTGGGTTTGCTCCATTTCCAATCTTTGTTGGAGAAATCGTTAAGAAAAAATTAGCAATACATTTTGTGAATATACACACTAAATTCAGAAATCATGATTTGATGATCTGTAGAAATGACCTTGGGAGAGAAGGGAAATATGCTGCCTTAGGAAACAATCCTTAGGAAACAAGATTTGGGAAGGGGTGGGAGCCTGCAGCTGTATAAGGAGCAGAGAAAGAAACTGAGAAAAGACTCTTCCTAATTTATCAGACTGTAAAAAAGGAACAGTGAAAAATTAGTATTTTCAGGCTTGCAAGATTCGACTAATGTAACCTTTCAAATAAAATAGAATTAGTAGAATTAGCTCATCTGGTTATGTTTCCTACCTGGGAAGCAGTGAACGACTGCAAAGATTTTTACTACCACACTGTGGGCATGGCTTATTTTGTGGGTGTGGCTTGCTAATCATGTGACCAGGTGGGACTGGCTTGATGATCATGTGACCAGGGGTGGCTTAAAGGTCGTGTGACTGGCTTACAGGTGGCCAACTTAACATTACTCACGTCAGTGGTTTGCGTTAGGGTTAAGGTGTCTGGCCTCTCCTTGCTTCAAAGAGATACAATTTCCCTATCTACTTACTATTACTGAACATCCAAAATATACTATTTAATTCTATGTATATATGCCATATGTGTACATACATATTACACACATACACACAAAAATATGCATTATCTGCTATATAAACTATATGTGTATGTACACACACACACACACACACGCACCCACAGCTCTTCTAAAATTATACACATTCAACCTCATTTACTGCAATAGGAAAAATATACCCAGAGCCCAGAAGGGAAAAAAATTAAAATAATTTTTTTTCTACCAGTTCTGCGTACCTGACCAAAATTTTTCTACCGATTCTGCATACCTGACCGTACCGTAGAAGCCCATCACTCCTGGGATGACTGACAGATACATTGCAAAATTTAGATATTGGGCCCATTCCCATTTTACTGTCTTTTTTATCATTTGAGAGCCATATTGATAGCCCAAGAGGTACAAGTAATGTTCATCCTTTTTTTATTTTGAATAAAATGTTGGAAGATCTCAAAATGAAAATGTAAATCCATCCATTTATTTATGTATTTAAAATGTGCTGCTCTGATTCAATAATTTGCCATCAAATTTTAGAAAAAGTACCAGGAGTAGCAAGTAGCTAGAATCGATGCAAGTTGCGATCTAGGGGTTGGAAACATATTATAAATGTCTCTAGGATTTAGGAGGCATTTACATTTACATAATGATAAGATGATGATGATGATGATGATGATGATGATGATGATGATGACAACTAAATTATGTACAGTTACTTTATTTACTTTTTTTTCTATGATCCTGTAGAATGGTACCTCTACTTAAGAACTTAATTCGTTCCATGACCAGGTTCTTAAGTAGAAAATTTTGTAAGTAAAAGCAAATAATGTGTGCAAACCCATTAGGAAAGAAATAAAAGCTGAGAATTTGAGTGGGAGGAGGAGG
The DNA here is from genome assembly GCF_031021105.1 of Erythrolamprus reginae. Lineage (NCBI taxonomy): Eukaryota > Metazoa > Chordata > Lepidosauria > Squamata > Dipsadidae > Erythrolamprus > Erythrolamprus reginae. The sequence goes on along the minus strand of NC_091952.1, from coordinate 217,889,582 downwards.
AGGAAGAAGAGGAAGAGGACAGTCGCTTTGAAGGAAGAAGGTGAGGTGAATCAAAAAAATCCAAAACTTTAAGGCTTAAAAAAAAGGAGGGACTCTGAGGTGGCAAGGAGGAGCACACGCCTCCCTTACACCCGGGGCGAGGCTGCCTCCCATACACTGCATCAAAGAGAGAAACCCAGGAAGGTGAGAGGGAGGAACCTCCCTCTCCTTTGACCGAGAGATGGCTGCTGCTGTTGCTGCTACCTGCTTCCCCTTCCTTCACATACTGAAGGGCTCCCCTCTCCTCTCTCTCACTTGCTATGTAGCTGATGCCTTTCCTTCACTGTGGTGACTCCTCAGTTTGGCTGAAGCTGAATTGATCCAGCCTGGGTGAAGCCCCCCCTTTTGCCTTTCCATGCCCAGATGCTCTGGGAGGTAACCTTGTGCCGGGTGTATGGGAGGCAGCACGAGGGACAGTGGTTTATTCCCTCTCTAAGCACCCAGAGAAAGGAAAATGCTTCGTTTGCTCTGGACTGACAAAGCCTCCTTAAGCGCCACTGAAAGGCTCCTCTGGCAGCCCAAAAAAGCCCGAGGTGGCCAGGATTAAAGGGGGAATCGCAGGAAAGTGGCCGGGCCTTCATGCCGCTCTCAAATTTCCTGGGAAATTTTTCCAGACTCGGGTTCTTAAGTAGAAAATGGTTCTTAAGAAGAGGCAAAAAAATCTTGAACACCCGGTTTGTATCTAGAAAAGTTCTTAAGTAGAAGTGTTCTTAGGTAGAGGTACCACTGTATATGGTTTTAGTCAAACTCTGGTTCATCACTAGATTCTGCAACACATTTTCCACTTTCGACATTCTTTTCCTTTTATTTCACTTTTCCATCTTCTGCCCTATCATGCTACCAGGACATGATCATGTCAAATTTATTTCAGTCAATTCATCACTTGACTTGCTAAAATAAATCTCCCATAGACCAGCTTTCCATAGCACTTCCTGTATAATTAATATCTTTGGAAATTCAGATTCCTGTAAATGCTAATAGCCTGTCACATGGTCGGCATTATGTTAAGAAAAACAAACACCCATAGCTAAGATAGGGGAGATCAGTGTTTGGTCTCATTGATACGTAGGACTGTATTACAAGCAAGATACATACAACAATTAAATGCGAATGTAGACAACCATGTTCTAAATGACTATAATTATATTAGAGTTGGATTATTTAAAGCAACAAGCATCAAGAGTTAGGTAATGAATAAATAATCATATGTAGCCAGGCACTTATAGCAGTGATATCATTATATTGGATGCATATCTGAATGTTGAATAGTTTCTTTCTCTTTAATTCATCAATCAGATTTTCAGCTGAGATGAAGAGGCATGAAAGGGGCAAAAGGAAATCCCATTTCATATATAGAAGTACATATGCTTATATAACATTATATGTAGCTCATTGTAAGAGATTGTTGGGGGATGTTATGTAAGAAGAGCAGGTTCAAATGGCACACTATAATGTAGTGAACTATACTGCTCAAAAAAATAAAGGGAACACTCAACACGTCCTAGATCTGAATGAATGAAATATTCTGATTGAATACTTTGTTCTGTACAAAGTTGAATGTGCACAATAGCATGTGAAATTGATTGTCAATCAGTGTTGCTTCCTAAGTGGACAGTTTGATTTCACAGAAGTTTGATTTACTTGGAGTTATATTGTATTGTTTAAGTGTTCCCTTTACTTTTTATATTATTCACATTCACTTAATTATTCTTTCCCCAGAGAAAAAAGTCTTCAGTTCTTTCCTCTCATTTTCAGAATACTCCAGAATTGATTTTGCTGGGGTTTTGAGTTTACAATACAGTGATACCTTGTCTTACAAACTTAATTGGTTCCGGGACGAGGTTCTTAAGGTGAAAAGTTTGTAAGACGAAACAATGTTTCCCATAGGAATCAATGGAAAAGTGATTAATGCGTGCAAGCCCAAAATTCACCCCTTTTGCCAGCACCCGTTTTTGTGCTGCTGGGATTCCCCTGAGGCTCCCCACCATGGGAAACCCCACCTCCAGACTTCCGTGCTTTTGTGATGCTGCAGGGGAATCCTAGCAGCACAAAAATGGGTGCTTCGCTGGCCACAGAAGTCTGGAGATGGGGTTTCCCAGCGAGGGGAGCCTCAGTGAAATCGCAGCATCGCAAAAATACAGAGGTCCGGAGGTGGGGTTGCCAGCGAAGCGCCCGTTTTTGCAAGGCTGGGATTCCCCTGAGGTTCCCCTCATGGGAAACCCCACCTCTGGATTTCTGTGTTTTTGCAATGCTCCAGGGTGAATCCCAGCAGGGGAATCCCAGCATCGCAAAAACGAGTGCTTCGCTGGCAACCCCACCTCCGAACCTCTGTATTTTTGCGATGCTGCAATTTCACTGAGGCTCCCCTCGCTGGGAAACCCCATCTCCAGACTTCCGTGGCCAGCGAAGCATCTGTTTTTGCGCTGCTAGGATTCCCCTGCAGCATCACAAAAGCACGGAAGTCCGGAGGTGGGGTTTCCCATGGTGGGGAGCCTCAGGAGAATCCCAGCAACACAAAAACGGATGCTTCACTGGCAACGGAAGTCCGGGGGGCAGGGCATCCCAGCGGCAGTGGTGGGTTTGTAAGGTGAAAATAGTTTGTAAGAAGAGGCAAAAAAATCTTAAACACCAGGTTTGTATCTCGAAAAGTTTGTATGACGAGGCTTTTGTAAGATGAGGTATCACTGTATTGTTAAGGATGCTGGTATCTGTTTTTCTGATACATCACATGTGAGTGAGTGAGAGAAATCAAATGTTTGATAAAAGGCTGAAATAAATCTACTTGCCAATTAAAATAGGCTGTTTGGTTTCCAAAACCTCAGGATTTCCAAATGTTTAATTCACTTTCCATATTTAGAAATGGCAAGAAAGACAGATTTAATACTTCTTGTCTAATTAAAGTTCCCCCTATCTCCTTCAAGCCGTTCCTCTGGCAACTCAAATCCTACACGACACAATGACAGGATAGCAGCTTGTGTCAGAGGGTGGAAGATGTGTATTGATTTTTGTACTAAAAAAAATGTGTTTAATAAAACAGGTTGGGGTTTTTTGTACACTAGGTTTGTGTGTGTGCCTGTATCTACATTATGTTTCATTTTGGGAAATTCTGACAAAAATCCTGACAAATTAATTGTAATTAAAATGCAACACTGTAAGTATTGTATTACAATATTACATAAAACATAATGGTGACATTATTACATAATGTCACATAATTTAAATGTCTAAGCTGTGGGTTTCTTTCATCACTTAATAATTTAAGACTATTTTTTAAAGTTCACTTAATCTTTCTTAACATTACATATCTTTTTAAAACATTTTTAACATTATTTGTTATAGTTTAATCTGCTGATTACCAGTGTTTATACAGAAGGACTATAAACATTGCATCCGTTGTGGTTTATAGACAATATAATGCTGCACAAATAACATAATAAAACTGGAATTAAATGTATAAAAACTATTCCATGATAATGTGGATACTTAAACATTAAGAATACTAAATACGAGAAGGAAAGATTGTCTTAGTTTGGCACTGAGTAGAGAGCGAGATAGGTGCAGGGAAAGGAGAGAGCATTTCAGAAGTTAAATTCCATAACTGAGAAAGTAGCAGCTGGCCAAACTGATTTCAAAAAGTTAAGCAGAGTCAGACCTGAGTAGTACTTGGGTTCACACCACCACAAGGAAATATCATGATGATAATTCAGACAGAATTTAAAGGAAGAATAATGCTAGTGGCTGTTCTGTCTGGGTTCCCCCAGACCTCAACACCAACTGGAAAAAACAGCCAGACACTCTGGTAAAAGCAAAAGTACGTTATAGCTGGAAAAAATAAACACAGAGGAAAACCTGTTCTTCCCAACAGACAGGCTATAATACTTTACAGCAGAGTCCTGATGTCCAGACAATACAGCAAGCTTCTTGCTGGCACACCCACCCCAAGGTTTCAGTAGTCAAAGGCACAAACCAGGATTCCAAGACGCCAAAGTTCACAGCCAGGTCCCAAGACTCTCAAAGATAAAACTCCACAAGCCAGGAAGGGTGGGTCTGCCTTTTAGCCTTTCCAAAGAGCACCACACCCAAACCCAGCTGTTGCCTCTTTAATGCTGAAAGTACCTAGCCAATTGGTCCCTTCGCTGTGTAGCTCTTCTTTGTCGCAGATCAATTATGGCTTGTGCATTTTCCTCTAAGGAATCCAGGCTGCTTGCTGGGGAGAGTTCCCTCTGGGGGGACTCTGGCTGTCCTCCCTCTTCTTCAGCCTGGGATTCCTCCTCCTCGTCTGCCTGCACCTCCTGTTCCTCATCCTCTCCCTCTGAGCTGGAAACCGACAGAAGATCAGCCGTTCCCTGAGGGGCCTCAGACGGAACCACAACAGTGGCAAGACAGTGGCAAATCATTTCTATGTTGCTGCCAGGAAAACTACAAAGAAGTCAGCAATCTCGTTTAATTATAAAGAGATATAATTTCTGTATTTTATATTATTTCCTGCTAAGATCAAAAGGATTCCTGTAATGGCTAATCTTTATATAGTTTACATGAAATTAATTTTGCAGTCACTTACACAGACTCAGTGAAGGGCTGCAAAAAATTTACTACCACACTGTGGGTATAGCTTATTATATGGGTGTGACCAGGTAGGAGTGGCTTGCCGGCCATGTGACTAGGTGGGAGTGGCTTGACAATCATGTGACTGGGGTTGGCTTAAAGGTCGTGTGACCGGGTGGGAGTGGCTTACTGACCAAGATAAGTTTTCAAATACAGTAGAACCCCGACTTACGAGACTAATTGGTTCCGGAAGGAGGCTCGTAAGTCAGAACGCTCGTATGACGAAACATTGTTTCCCATAGGAAACAATGTAAAGTCAATTAATCCGTGCAACAACAAAAAAACCCGCTGCCGCCAAACGCGGAAGTTAGCGTTCAGAGACAGCTGCGAAGCGGCGCGCGTGTTTTAAAACGTGGCAGCCGGCCTGGGGGGCTCGGGGGCTTCCCCCCGAGCCCCCCAGGCCAGCTCTGACGTTTTAAAACACGCGCGCCGCTTTGCAGCTGTCTCCTGAAGCCGGAACGCTAACTTCCGCGTTCGGCTTCAGAAGACAGCTGCAAAGCGGCACGCGTGTTTTAAAACGTGGCAGCCGGCCTGGGGGTCTCGGGGGCTTCCCCCCGAGCCCCCCAGGCTGGCTCTGACATTTTAAAACACGCGCGCCGCTTTGCAGCTGTCTTCTGAAGCCGGAACGCTAACTTCCGCGTTCGGCTTCAGAAGACAGCTGCAAAGCGGCGCGCGTGTTTTAAAACGTGGCAGCCGGCCTGGGGGGCTCGGGGGTTTCCCCCCGAGCCCCCCAGGCCGGCTCTGATGTTTTAAAACACGTGCGCCGCTTTGCAGCTGTCTTCTGAAGCCGAAACGCTAACTTCCGCGTTCGGCTTCAGAAGACAGCTGCAAAGCGGCACGCGTGTTTTAAAACGTGGCAGCCGGCCTGGGGGGTTCAGGGGCTTCCCCCCGAGCCCCCCAGGCCGGCTCTGACGTTTTAAAACACGCGCGCCGCTTTGCAGCTGTCTTCTGAAGCCGAACGCGGAAGTTAGCGTTCCGGCTTCAGGAGACAGCTGCAAAGCGGCGCGCGTGTTTTAAAAGGTTGCAGCCGGCCTGGGGGGCTTGCCAGCACCCCCCCAGCCCCCCAGGCCGGCTGCAACCTTTTAAAACACGCGGGATACGAGCGCCAAGGAGCTGTCTCCTGAAGCCGAGACAGCTCCTTGGCGCTCGTATCCCGAATGTGAGCTCGGGAGGCAAACAAAAATGTCACTCCCCTCCCAGCTCTTATCTCGAGTAGCTCGTAAGTAGAACTGCTCGTATGTCGAGGTTCCACTGTAGGTGCTTGGACTCTTTTTCAGTTGATTAAGTCACATTATTTGAATAGCCACAAAAAAGACAAATGATAGACAGCATTATTTGCTGAGGGGCACAGTAATGTTTTAAGATTTTATAAAGATTCAATATGATAACAGATTAGGCAAGTAGCTCAAATTTCTTTAATTGCTATAAAAGTTCAAGTCTAGATAATGATTAAAATGATTAAAGCGTTTATAGGTAAAAACATACTATTTAATTATTTCCTATTTTAAAAGTAGTTAAGGATCATACTAAGGTACTAGAGAAGGAAGGACAATAAAAAAACTATTAAGTAAATAGTGCATAAACTTACCACCCCCACTGTGTCTCCCCCCCACACCCCAGTAGTGGCAGCATCCCATCACTGCCCGGACTCCACTATGAGAGTGAAGGTTGCAGGGTCGGATATACATACAGTATTAATAAGAGTTAATATATAGTACGCTTGAACTAGAAGTACTGTAAGTTGTTTGGTTTACTAAAATTTCAGGAAGAATTTGCACTGGTGCTTGCAAGAATTCCTTAATTACGTATTTCATTGCAATCAATTGATAACAATAACCCAACATACTATACTTTGTATAATATATTTTTTTGAAAAGGATGGTAAGCCATACAATCATTTCATATTTTTTTTACTTTAATATGGGTATCATAAACACTAAAATAGAATATATAAAGATACACAGTATATTAAAGAGGTATTGTGCATCATTTATTATAACAGAAATGTACTGATCGTCAAGTTAGATTTCCAGTCTAACCTGTCTTTTAGCACTGGTAAGTAGAAAAATGGTACACGGTATAGAGAGACCAACTTTGGAAAGACAAGGAAAAAGGCTAGGAAATGTGTCCAAACTCTGGATCAACAGTTCAGACTGGATCTTCACATCATGTACAGCCATTCTCCTTCTTAATACATTGGAATATAGCGACATCAGAAACAACATCCAGAAATTAACTTATGGTCATACAAACATCATGCAAACCACATACAAATGCAAAAAAAGTTGGGTGATCCATGGCTTTTCTGCCAACCTAATTCAAGTGAACACAAGAACAAGGGGACACAATCTGAAGTTAGTTGGGGGAAAGATCAAAAGCAACATGAGAAAATATTATTTTACTGAAAGAGTAGTAGATCCTTGGAACAAACTTCCAGCAGACGTGGTAGATAAATCCACAGTAACTGAATTTAAACATGCCTGGGATAAACATAGATCCATCCTAAGATAAAATACAGAAAATAGTATAAGGGCAGACTAGATGGACCATGAGGTCTTTTTCTGCCGTCAGACTTCTATGTTTCTAACTTCAAACTTCCATTTATCAATTGGGAAGTTCAAATCTAGGAAGCCCCTATGGACACTTGCACAACATCTGCTTCACAACTTTAACATTGATTCCCAATGAATGTACCTATCAGTTATTATTTTAAATGTTTTACATCACCTTGAGAAAACATTTATTTTGAAAGATATTAAATATTAATGAACAAAGCTTAACAAATAGAGTATTTCCTTTATTCTGGATCCAAAAACTTAAGAAATCCCTTAAATGTTTGGTATAAAGAATGAAAAATTTAGCAACATATATCTGCAGTCTTGCCTCATCTCACAAAGCAGGACAGGGAACCATTTCAATGTCCATTTAACTCGTTTATCAACAGAATTGTAGTATTGCTTTTAAAGTTATAGGCACATGAGACACTCCCTCTGTTGAACTTTCTTCCTATAAAATACAAGGGAATAGAAGATGCATTCAGCACTTTATTGATTCCCCAGTGCCTGTACATCTATTTGCACTGCTTGGTTAGCAGACAGAAATGGTGACTATGCAGCTGTCTCATAATACAATATGTAAAGTATGTCTGGTATGTTGGATGCTTTGTAGTCTAGCCATCCATGGTAGAAAATATTCCCGATCAGAGGCTGTTATGCTAAGTCTTGCAGGCTAGATTGGGGTCTATAAACAGCGCACAAAACACATACAAATGTAAATTGCATGATATCTAGATAATGGTACATTTTTATTATAAGTGGTGTGGCTATCAAAATCAGATGCACTTGTAATATCACTGAACTTAACAAATTCCTTGTATGAAAAAGATAACCTGCATATATCTTTGCATATAAACATTACATGACAGTACTTAGGCACTGAATGATACCATCTGGGTTTAAGTCAGCTCCAGTAGAGGAAAATATTTCTAGCTCAGGGTTGAATGTGGGATATTTGTTGCTGCTTTGATGCTCTTTGAGTTTGATGGCTTTCTTACCGATGTTTCATTACCAAACTAGATAACATCATCAGAGGAAAGTGGGGTTTGCTCTTATTTTTATATATTACTGTAGTGGCTTACTCTGTCAGTGACAGTAGGAGTGCTCTTGGTGATTTCTTGGTTAGACTATATACATTTAGCTTGTTAATCTGAGTTATTTATTTATATTGATCTTGGTATTATTCTCTCTTCATTTGGGTGTTGATTGCTTGGGTGGAGGTGTTTCGGTATTTTTGTTTTCTTTCAGGCTTTTTTATTGTATCTTTTGTGTGGAATGTAGATCTTGTTTATCTCTATGTGCCCACCAATGACCAATTTGTCTATGTGCCAGGCCTACAGGAATACTGACTTTTTAGCCTTGGCTTAGGCTAGGATTTTCACAATTTCCCAGTTGCAAATATGGTTGAGTCTATCCATTAGTTGTGAAATTAAGTTGTTGTCATCATTTCTTCTGATTGGAAGTTGATAGTCATAAAAGCATTCTGCTAGACCTCTGCCTGTGTATCCTACATAATGGTTGTAGACAGCATCTGCTTTTTCTTCTGGGGCTGCTGGGTCTTTTGGTTTAGGTAGGATGTTTTGGAGAGCTTTAGTTAGTGTGATACTGTAATGTGGTGTGGTTGCAATAGTCTGTTGATGGTTCTGAGTCAACTGCACAGAGGTTTTATCATTTGACACACAGGATCCATGTTAATCTGAGAAGAGAGAAATAGATTTATTGCTTTTATTATTTGGCCTGTCTTTCTTGACATGCTTGGGATGGGGAGTTTCCTTTTGGTTGCATTAGTCATTGTATAGAGGATTCTGTGACGTTTGCAGCTTTGCTTAGCCTGGCTGTGTTGCATCTTCTTCATGATCTTTCTTAATTCCAAAGCATTTGGCATGTGCGAAAGAATTTCCCTTGCCTTACTAACATCCCAGGACAAGAGGAGATTTCAGTAGGTTTAGATTGCTTGAATTCCCCTCTTCTACATGCCTATTAAAGGTACAGAAGCCCTGTCATCTTTTACATCTATCCACCCTATGTTTGGTATGAAGATCTAGTTTCCACAAATATCACAGGCATCTCTTGCTCAAAGATTCTACAGGAACATTTTGATTAGTTCCCCGTGTTCGGAGGCAACCCAGTTTCCCCTCTCCCACTAGCTCCTTGTTCTTATATATGGAACTTCTCAGATGTTCAAATCCAGTCACCTTGAATGACCCACAATTACAGGAGGAGTATTTTTACCCAGGAGCAAAAGGCAGTGAATATATAGCCGACAGTCACATAGCCCCATTAGAACACTGGAGTGACATAAGGTTGAAAGGAACAACTTGCATGTTATGAAATCTGGGGTGGCTGATTTCCTTTGCTTGTTTTTTTGACTGAAACTATTCAGATGTATGAAACCAGCAGGTGTTTCCAATACTCAACGACTCAAGAGAAAAAATGCCTCCCACCAGCATTTAATGAAATCTATGGAACATGTTATGAATCATTTTGGTCCTGGTAACCAATCAAGCCACAAAAATTGGGAATAGTAATTTTCCTTTTGGAGATAAAGCCAGACTAAATTACACATAAAACTCTGGTTCCCAGTTTCTCCACTTCACAGGAGCAGCAACTGTATGTACAGTATATATAAAAGCAGGAATAACTACTGTGATTCTTTAAAAGGTGCAAACATTACCATATAGCCAATACAAGTAGTGAGATAGGCAGCTATATAAATTTAATTATTAAATAAAGTAAGTAAGTAGCCTGTTCACCATTATACTGTGAAGCACTTCTTAATTTTTTTTTTTTTTTAACTATTCTTTCTTGAACAATAAGACAAAGGGATTTATAGAGCATATTCAAGCAACAGATTTCACATTAAGGTCAATTAACACAACTATATCATATATATTATATATCATGGATGAATTTTCAAATTAATTTCCTAAATTGTATTCTTCAGTGCCTACAGAATAATGGTGAGTGAATAACCTTTTTCAAACAGTGAAGTACATCACAGCCTAGTGGCAACAAGTTAAAGTGCAGCTTTAACACTGGGAACATTATGTGATCAGAATCCAAAGAACTACAGTAGTAGCCTTTTCATTTGGTTAGTCACCAATAACCCACCCGACCTAACCGACACATTTAATAAAGACATTCAGATGATCAGATTTCTACATCTGGAACCTTGAAAGATTTTAACTATGCCACCGACAGAGGTCTCTTCCAATCTCTACAGTATACATTATGCAAAACCAAGGTCTGTTTAACTACAATGTGTAAATAGCCTACAATTGTCTGAGTGTACAACACATGCTAAAGTATAAAACTTCTAGCATTTTTAAAACTTAGAAGCGATAAAATTATCAACTGGTGTTGTTTTGACTGTAAGATTTTTACCATAAACTATCTCCAATCCCATATTTTATTTATATAAATTGGTTCTCAAAATGACTCATATGTTCTTATTTTTCCGACATCCATGATAGGGGAAGGGAAATAAAGACAAATGCAATATCTGGCCATCACACAAATGGTATAAATAACATAGTTGAATTAAAAGTCATGATGCCATTATTTAATCAGGTCATTTGAATGATACCATGATGAATAAATCATTATTTTGGTATTATTCCACTAATTACTTGAAAATCCTTACTAAAAACTATTGCTTTTTAAAATTGTTTTGTCTCTTTTTCTATCACAACTTTCTTCTGTTTTATTATCACATTTTATCCATTGGGCATTGTATTATGTATGGAAGGTCCACTAACTGATGTATGTTATAATGCATATATTATTGGAGAAAAATTTCTGAGAAGCACCTGAATCCATGACAGATGTATTAGGTAAGATGGGATAGTGGAATAGAGAGTAAAATCCTCAGAATGACAACTGATGCTGGTGGAATGAGTGAAGATGAAGGGCATAGGAAGATGGAAGGAAATAAAAATTGGGGCTGATCTCTGAGAAGGTGGCAATGGTGATGTAAATCCAAATCTTGATGGGAAATAGAAGTGGGTCCGAGTGCTGAATAGTTTGTTGCAGATGAACAGGGGACTGCATATAGATGCATGGCACAGCTCCTCTTTTCCATAGACAAGAGGTGAGGAACTATGGCCCCTTTACGACATATGCACATGGCTGGCTCAGGAATTCTGGGAGTTGAAGTCCATAAGTCAAAAAAGGGCCATAGTTCCCCACCTCTACTATAGGCAGTAAGGAAGGTGACCTTGACAGAAATGTACAGGTTATTTATTTATTAAATTTATATGCTGCCCATTTCACTCTTGAAGTGACCCTGGGTAATTCACAACGCAATAAAATAATAATAGAGAAAAATTAAAAATGGTAAAAACATTTAAAGTCTTAATGTTGTTTTATGTATAAATATATATTACCACGTAGGGAAAGGAGACCAAAACATTTTTTTTAAGCTCTGGGAAACACAATGATATTTGGAAGCAGCTCTGGCAGATGCTGATTCACTAGTGTATGGGTGTGGGATGAGCTGTGAGTTTAGTACAGTCAGACTTCTAAGATGCTATTACTACAGCCAATGTCAGTAAAGACTTTGTGTGAACTTGATTTCCTGCCCTAGTCTACCTAAGGCCACTGACAGTTGCCCCATCCTGTTTCTAGGTGGCCTAATTAGTGGAAGTCTTGGATTCTGGTTGCTGCTGATTACCATTAGGTATATTTGGAATAAGAGAATGAGAGAATGTCTGTTATATTGTAACACATGGATATGCAGGTATGGCATGTATTTATCACCTCACGGTTAAATTATTCCAACTGTCTACATGGGACTACTCCTGAAGAACATTCGGAGACTACAGCTGGTCCAGAATGTAGCCGCGTGAGCAGTTGTTGGTGCACCTAGGTACACCAATATTACAACCTCTGGAAGCTGCATTGGCTCCCAATTGGTCTCTGTGCGCAATTCAAGGTATTGGTCATTACCTTTAAAGCCTTGCATGGCTTTGGGCCAGACTATCAGCCACCCTGAGTCTACGGAGAGGGGCAGGAATCCCAGCGACCGATTAGGTCCCACAGAGTGGGCCTTCTCCGGGTCCCGTCAACTAAACAATGTCGGTTGGCGGGCCCCAGGGGAAGAGCCTTCTCTGTGGCGGCCCCGACTCTCTGGAACCAACTCCCCCCACAGATTAGAACTGCCCCTACTCTCCCTGCCTTCCGTAAACTCCTTAAAACCCACCTTTGCCGTCAGGTATGGGGGAACTGAAACACCTCCCCCGGGCATGTACAATTTATGCATGGTATGTTTGTGTGTGTGCTTGTTAGTAAATGGGGTTCTTTTTAAACTTTTTAAAATATTTTAAATTTATTTGGATTTGTTACGATTTGCTATATTTTGCTGTGAGCCGCCCCGAGTCCGCAGAGAGGGGCGGCATACAAATCTAAATAATAAATAAATAAATAAATAAATAAATAAATAAATAAATAAATAAATAAATAAATAAATAAATAAATAAATAAATAAATAAATAAATAAATAAATACTAACTAACCAACCAAACAAACAAATCTTTGAAACTGCCTTCTACCACATAGCTCCCAGCGACCGATAAGGGCCACAAAGTTGGTCTTCTTTGGGTCCCATCAGCCAGACAGTATCGGCTAGCGGAGCTGCAGGGGAGAGCCTTCTCTGTAGTGGCTCCGACTCTCTGGAACCAGCAACCTCCTGAGATCCAGATATGCCCTCACCCTACTTGGCCTTACGGCAAGCTGTAAAGACCTGGATTTTCTGGCAGGCCTGGGGCCATTGATTGGCTGGTGTACCATTGAGATTCGGGCATAAATGGCATTTCTTTACAAATTGAATTAAATAAATAAATAAACAAACAAACAAATAAATAAACAAATAAACAAATGCATTATTGAGGTCTGGCTGGGCAACAGTGCTGGGGCTTAGTTGAAAATCTGATACTTTTGAGTGTAAAGCACCTAAGGAAGTGTCCAGAATTCTCGGCGATCCATAGACTTCATCAACAATCCTCTTCTGGCTACTTTGATTGGCTAAGTGAGGCAGCCATTTAGAAGACAAAAAAGGACACTGCATTTGCATACTTCCTATTCTAACCATTTTCAGGAATTGCTTATTAACCCCTTTATTTAAAGTTATTTAAATAAATTTATTTAAATATACTTGGGTAATATAAAAATAAACTTAAAACCACAGTTTTAAAGTGCTATGCAATAACATTTGTGACAATTGGATGAGTCGGTATTAATTAATAGAGTATACAATAATTTACTTATTGTATATAAAATCAGCAAAGATTGATGGGGGAAGGTAAGTCATTGTGCACCAAAAATATGAACTGGAGCTAGTTCAAATATCCTGCTTCTGTGTGAATAGGAGCTTGGCTTCACAAAGGCAAGGTGAGATACACGCAGTTACATCTGAGAGCAAGCTATATTCTAGTCCCATGCTGTACCACATATACATTTTAACACTGTATAGAATATGGTAGATTTGTACTGCTTGTTTTTATGCCCCTTTGACTTCTGCTCATTGTTGTTATGCCATATATCTGTCAGCTGAAGATAACATGTTATTCATCCAACAGACTGGGCTGCAGTCCTGAAAGCTTATGGCCAATAAATCTCTCTGATATCATAGAACTCTTTTTTTTTCTGTCATGGAAAAAAACCACCCTGATAATATTTTTTTAAAGATTATTTAATGGAAACCACCTGGCTGTGAAATAAGAATATGCAAAAATGAGCCCCACCTTGCTCTCTGATACAGCAACCCCTGTGCTGCTGGGAAAAGACACACACAAAGAACATCAGTGCTTTCTTGTACTTTGAGACAATGCCCTTTTGTTCTCAACCTTTTGTGCTGTGACACATGAAACACTGAATAAATGAAATTAATTGCCAAGTTCTGCTTTTTTCCCAAGCGGAACAGGATGGAATGTTGTGATTTTCCATCTGCATGCCTGCAGAAACATGCTTTGCTACAGCTTGTCATCAGTGAAATGTATTGTCTTTTGCTACAAATTAGGATTTCTCACCTACTTTGGGCTAACATGATATTGTTTGGAAAGTGTACGGTAAGAGAATCAAGGGAAGAGAGGCTAAAATCAGAGAAAAATGCCTCTGTTTTTCACATGCCTATCTCCAATCAGGTAGCAAAGGTAAGAGGAATTCATTACTGCCTTAGTTACACACCAAAGTAAGAAATTTAGTCCTGTATAGAGAACAAGAACCTAGAAGTCTTCTAGAAAAACTGAGATTTTCAACCATTCACCCTCTGTGTCATGCCATTTCATCTTTTATGAACCAGATAGTTTACTTTGTAGAGAAGAACTATCTTGTCTTCATTGACTAAGCTTTAATTTTCTGCTTTCACCCTCATTTCTTCTGTTTTCTTTCCAAATAAAAAAGACTATTCATTTTCACGAGTAATATTTTTTTTATTAGGCAGTTCTATGTTGAGAACCTCACAGATTGCTACTTCTGCTCATGGGGAGAGAGAAACATGAAGGGGAGTGCCAATAATTCCTTTTGAAGTACAGTGGTACCTCTACTTAAGAACTTAATTTGTTCCGTGACCAGGTTCTTAAGTAGAAAAGTTTGTAAGTAGAAGCAATTTTCCCCATAGGAATCAATGTAAAAACAAATAATGTGTGCAAACCCATTAGGAAAGAAATAAAAGCTCAGACTTTGGGTGGGAAGAGGAGGAGGAAGAAGAGGAGGAGGACAGTTGCTGCCCAGAGCGAAGGGAGCGTTTCTTTTCTCTAGGCACGGGAAGAGGTTTATTCCCTCTCCAAGCTCCCAGAGGAACGAAAATGCTTTGTTCACTCTGGACTGCCAAAGTCTCCTTAAGCACCACCGAAAGACACCTCTGGCAGCCCAGAAAAGCCTGAGATAGAAACATAGAAACATAGAAGACTGACGGCAGAAAAAGACCCCATGGTCCATCTAGTCTGCCCTTTTACTATTTCCTGTATTTTATCTTAGGATGGATATATGTTTATCCCAGGCAGGTTTAAATTCGGTTACTGTGGATTTACCAACCACGTCTGCTGGAAGTTTGTTCCAAGGATCTACTACTCTTTCAGTAAAATAATACTTTCTCATGTTGCCTTTGATCTTTCCCCCAACTAACTTCAGATTGTGTCCCCTTGTTCTTGTGTTCACTTTCCTGTTAAAAACACTTCCCTCCTGAACCCTATTTAACCCTTTAACATATTTAAATGTTTCGATCATGTCCCCCCTTTTCCTTCTGTCTTCCAGACTATACAGATTGAGTTCATTAAGTCTTTCCTGATACGTTTTATACTTCAGACCTTCCACCATTCTTGTAGCCAGTCTTTGGACCCGTTCAATTTTGTCAATATCTTTTTGTAGGTGAGGTCTCCAGAACTGAACACAGTACTCCAAATGTGGTCTCACCAGCGCTCTATATAAGGGGATCACAATCTCCCTCTTCCTGCTTGTTATACCTCTAGCTATGCAGCCAAGCATCCTACTTGCCTTTCCTACTGCCCGACCACACTGCTCACCCATTTTGAGACTGTCAGAAATCACTACCCCTAAATCCTTCTCTTCTGAAGTTTTTGCTAACACAGAACTGCCAATGCAATACTCAGATTTAGGATTCCTTTTCCCCAAGTGCATTATTTTACATTTGGAAACATTAAACTGCAGTTTCCATTGCTTTGACCATTTATCTAGTAACGCTAAATCATTTACCATATTACAGACCCCTCCAGGAATATCAACCCTATTGCACACTTTAGAGATAGCCGGGATTAAAGGAGAAATGGCAGGAAAGTGGCCGGGCCTTCATGCCGCTCTCAAATTTCCTGGGAATTTTTTCTGGGCTCAGGTTCTTAAGTAGAAAATGGTTCTTAAGAAGAGGCAAAAAAATCTTGAACACCTGGTTCTTATCTAGAAATGTTCTTAAGTAGAGGCGTTCCACCGTATTCCATAAATAGTTGGAAAATGGAACTCCTGATAATATTTGCATTCTCCACTCTTTCAGTGTCACTGTGTTCATGGTGATGAACATTCCTAGAGTCAGTTGGGGTTTTATGTCCAAAGTTTAGTATGCTTGATATATGAATTCTACACCCCACCAAACTGGTGGATATGCAAAGTTCCCCCAGCGATGAGCAAAACCTGCCTGCTTATCTTCTGGGATGAAACATAACTAGAGCATCTTGAAAATTATGTCTTTTTAATTGCTTAATTGCTTAACCACTGTGAAAGACAGGGATTTATCCATCTTATAGCCAGGTTAAAGGAGGATGCAACACACAACTAGAAATGTTGCTTGCAGCAGTGGGGTGGAGGAATCAGGGGAAACAATTTTTAGATACATAATTTCTATTAATATTCACAATGATAATAGTATGTTCGCATACAAACATAAAGAGTAGAAAGCACAAGAAAAAGGATAAAAACAGATTAAAATAATAATATAATAAAGAACAAATATTTAAAGCATATCCAACATTCATCACAACAAATATCAACAAATTTAATGACTCCTTATCCCTTCTAAGGTTCTAAGGTTCTTCATACCGTATCCAATCTCTTATCTAAAGGCAAATCCATAAAATATAATATTTGCAGCAGAAAGTCCATAAAGGGTTGCTAGAAGAAATAACATACAGTATCTTGTTTTAACCTTAATCAAATAATCAACTTTATATTCTTTCTTAATCTTTAGTTCATTCAAATATTGCCCTAGCATTTTATTTTTATTTATTACTTCTGTATCCCACTGCAGTTATTCAAGTCTTTTACGAGCCTCTTTTGTAATTCCATTTTAAAAAATTAACTAGCTCACTTTCTTAATCCTTTGTGTTCCCATTTTAACTTTTATAACCTCAGCCAGTTTCTTTTGTATAGAGACATCTTTTTCCATGTCATTATTTTGTCCTGTCACTTGAAATTCAAATTTTGATACCATCTCTATCTTATCACACAACATTAGTTCCATATCTGTTATTTCTTCAGTAACATCTTTTGAACATACCTATTCATAGAGGCAAGACATCATGACTGACACTATTGATATTTTGGCTACTAATTTTTGACTCAATTCTTCAAATTGGCAGGCCTAGGGGCCATGAATTAACAACTATCATGGCCAAATTGTATGAATGTTACGTATGTATGTTCATTATTTAGTTTATTATGGGTTTTTAATCTGGGTTTTATTGTTAGTTTGTATATTTGACTTCTTTTTAATTGTTTTTTGTATTTTATATTGTTGTAAACCACCCTGAGTCCTTCGGGATTGAGCGGCACAGAAGTTGAATTAAATAAATAAATATATTTCTCCGATACTATTTTCAGACAGTGTTATAATATTTTGCATTATTTTGTAGATCCCATTAATTAATACAAAACGTAGGTTAGTGTTATTCCCTCTACCTAGAATCTTTAACCCCCTCTAGTGTCCAGTTTTTAAAATCATAACATTATGTAGCTTTGCTGTGTTTTGCAAAACCCAAAACATTGTTTTCTGTAAGAAGCTTTTGTTCTTTATAATTAATTTCAAAATATTTTAGTAAATGTTTCTATAGTGTAAATTTATCTAGTACCTTAATCTAGCAGTCTCAACCTTTCCAATTTGGCAGTCTAGCAGAGAGGGGGAGAGGGGATTGTTCCATACAAGTGGCAGACTTGCATGCTTGTGAACACAACTTCATTTGTGGAGGCGCAGCAGGCGCATAGGGCTGCCGCATGTGCAAATCGAGTTTTGTGTTTGAGTGCCCCTGCAAGCACAAATAGAGCTTCACGTGTGAGCACTTGCTACTCACACAAGTGGAGCTGCACAGATACTTGCCCACCGTTTGTATCGCCTGGTTCCGAATGGGATGTAGCCTTGTAGTGGGGGTCTTGGTCCATTTATAGCTTTCTAAAATCTAAATTTTGTTTTAAAAATTTTGTTTATTTTAAATTGTTTAAACTCCTAAGCTTATGATTAACATTTTATTTCATTTAAGACTTAAAGCAAACTCATCTGGCATTTTCAAACTTTTTATTCTGAACAGCTTAAAAATACCAATTTAGTCATTCCTGAAAGTAATTATAAAGTTAGGTTAGGGAACTTAGTGTCCTTTAAAAGGCACCAACTGTGTTTGCAAGCAAGATGGTTATTTCCATCATATCCCTGAGTTCACACCCTTGGGAGATGACTCTCTGGTGATTTCCTCATGAGGAACAGCTATCTGGAACATATGTGGATGAATCTCTTTGACTGAAAAGGTTCTAAACAGTCAGTCTATTCATAAGTTTTTTATTCTTTGCCCATTCCAAACCCAGAAGCCCCAGGAGAAAAAAAATCTTTTGAGGAAGCTGATTATGTCCCTAACTAGTAAGTCAATTCAGCTTTGTAGCAATCGTGTGAGAACATTAAAAGAGCAACTAGTGTCAAATGTGGTATATAATGTTTAATCTAAATATAGTGGCTCACCAATGCAACAGATACATGAATCTCAAAATGTTTCAAAATCCAAACTGCAAATAGGGTCTTTTTTTAATGTTTCTTCATTGCTTATTTGACCTCTATTTCAATCATTGTGTATGTCATAATTCTTGACAAATGTATATTTTTGTTTATGTACACTGAGAGTATATGCACCAAAGACAAATTCTTTGGCCAATAAAGAATCACACTAGGCCAATAAAGAATTCTATTCTATTCTATTCTATTCTATTCTATTCCTATTCTATTTAAAGCAGTAATGAAGCAATGTGCTTGACATAGCGTGGACTTAATTTCCGCTGTGATTTATCTCATTTACATAATGATATTATTCTGCAGATAAATTACAGTATTTGCATTAATTTACAACCTTTGTTGTGACACAATCAGACAAATGATATAAACCCTCACAATACCCGATTCTCTGATTCAGTGGATTTTCTCCAATAACAGACAGCTCATCCTCCTACCAGTGAGTTCATTCCGTAGATGTTCATTTTAGTTCTGAGTAGCTCAGTCTGTTCTTGCAAATATCAAGTTATTGCTGCTTTTAGATCATCTGAAATCCACTGCCTGGCTCACCATCTGCCCCGCATTTAAAACTGTTTCATTAGATAATGTTATGTTAGCCTCAAATGACTTTAAGGCTGACTTTATATTTGACTATAGGCCACTGCACATTTCCTGAAATAATTTAAGGTTTTTTTCAGCAAAGGTTCTGCCCACTGAATCTCCTTCCCTTACTCCTCTCTAATTTTGCTATTATCTTTTGCAAATATTCAGGAGCAATTGTTGGATCATGGGTCCGGCCAAAATATTAAAATAATATTCATCATGCAGCCACATCTGCCATGTTGACTTCTCTGATCTCTACTTTACGTGAATAATAACAAAATAAAAACAGAGTTGGAAAGAATCTTGCAGGTCATCTAGTCCAGTGTTTTTTCAACCAGTGTGCCGTGGCACACTAGTGTGCCGTGAGACATGGTCAGGTGTGCCGCGAAACTCAGAGAGAACGCAAGAGAGAAAGAAAGCAAGAGAGAGAGAAAGCAAGAGAGAAAGAAAGCAAGAGAGAGGGAAAGAGAACAAGAGAAAGAAAGAGAGAGAGAGAGAAAGAGAAAGAAAGCAAGAGAGAGAGAGAAAGAGAGGGAGGGAAGGAGAGAGAGAAAGACATAGAGGGACATAGGGAGGGAGAGAGAAAGAGAGCAAAAAAGAGAAAGAAAGAGGGATGGAGAGAGAGAGAAAGAAAGAGGAAGGAAGGGAGAGAAAGAGAAAGAAATAGAGCGAAGGGAAGGAAGAGAGAGAGAGAATTATTTTGTCCAAACTTTTTTTAGCCCTCTTCCCCCCCCCCCCGGCTCAATGTGCCCCAGGGTTTTGTAAATGTAAAAAATGTTCCGCAGCTCAAAAAAGGTTGAAAATCACTGATCTAGTCCAACCCTCTGTTCAAGCAGGAGACCCATTACCATTTTTGACGAGTGTCCAGTCTCTCCTTGAAAGCCTCCAATGATGAAGCACCCACAACTTCTGAGGGTGTTTTGGAAAATAAGTTGTCCCCCTCCTGTTGTGGTTAGCTCTGCCCCAGCTCCTGCCCCAAGGAATGTGGATGGGGATGTGGGGGAGACATCCACATGCCACAGGCCTGTTTTGCTCCCAGTAGAATCTGCCGACAAAGTCTCTTCTGACCAAGGAAGCGTGAGTGATAGGGAAGAGGGGACTTTGGCAGACAGCCCAGGAGGAGATCAGTCATCTGTATCATCCCTGGATTCTGAACAAGAATTAATAAAACATCCACGCATGCGTAGAGTGATGCATAGGAGACAACAACTGAAGGATTATTACAAGAGAAAATGAGGCCACCTGTGGTTGGGTGGGGCTGCTGTAATTAGTGCTACAGATAAAAGTGCAGCCTGGTGTTTTAGCCTCATGGCAGTTTATCTGATTCATTGTTTCGTCAAGATCGTGGTTTTTGCTCTTCAGGATTGTGTGTGTGGACTCTCCGGACTTTAGAATTGGACTCAATTTTGCAGTTATTGGGGTGAGCAATTGGACTGCATTTAACCTTTGCCTTGTGTGTACCCGAAAATCCCTTTGACATTTAAAGAGGGAGCTGTTTTTGTTTTTCTGTTTATAAAAACTTTTGGGTTTTCCTTTTATTGTGTGGTGTGTATCTTCCTGGACTAATTACCCTGTAATTACGGGTGGTTGAGACACACCGGCAGAACACCTCCTTTCTATGATAACCCCTCAAATATTGGAATACTGATGTCATGTCATCCCCGGTCCTTCTCTTCACTAGATTAGCCGTACTTAGTTCTTCATATGGTTTAACCTCTAAGCCCCTAATCATGTTTGTTGCTCTTCTCTGTACTCTTTCTAAAATCTCTATTTTAGAAACAAATAGCCAATGAAAGTATTTTCCTTTCCATTTTTGAATGGTGTTCGATGTCTTAAGTTGCTTCTGGTAAATTTTGGCCAGGGTGAGTGAGAGGAATTTAAGTAAACCTTGCAGTGCTACAAATTATGCTCTTCCTCACTATTTGATCAACAGAATGAAATACCAAAACAAAACATTGTATGGACAAAATAAAAAAACTAAGCGTTCTATTCTATTACATAGCCATGAAACAGCGTTTCCCAACCGGTGTGCCGCGGCACACTAGTGTGCCGCGAGACACCGTCAGGTGTGCCGCAGCGCCCCTAGGAAGCTCCAGCTGGGCGGGGCGCTGCCGGTGCCGGACCGCCGTATTCGGCGTTCTCCTGCTGGGCCCCAAAGAAGGAAGGCGGGAAAAGGGAGGCAGGGGCAGGGAGGTGCGGCAGTAGGAGTAAAGGGAGCCGCGGCTGCCCCTGCCTCCCCACGGTGCCTCCGGCCAAACGCGCCCCTGGCTTCTCCGCCCTGCCCCATTGCCCGCCCGATCCGCCCACTCTCCTCCTCCGCCGCCGCCGCCTCAAGCCTTGGGGCGTGATCCGCCCCCTCTCCTCCGCCACCGTCTCCTGCCTTGGGGCGAGCGATCCGGGAGTCCGGGACTGTGTGGCTTTGCGCCATGAAGAGAAAACGGCCAACTTTTCCCTGCTGCCGTTTTCTCTTTATGGCGCAAAGCCACACAGTCCCGGACTCCCGGATCGCTCGCTTCTCCGGTCAGCAAAGCCATCTGCCCAGGAAAGCACTGCGCTGGCCGGAGAAGCGAGCGATCCGGGAGTCCGGGACTGTGTGGCTTTGCGCCATGAAGAGAAAACGGCAGCAGGGAAAAGTCGGCCGGGCTAACGGGAGGCGGCGCGAGGCCGGGCGCTGGGGACGTCTGGGAGGGCAAGGAGGCTGATGGCTGCTGCGCACTCCACTCTCTCTCCGGCTCTCTCTCGCTCTTTCTTTTTCTCTCTGTTGCTGGCGTGGTGAACGAGAGAGAAAGAGAGAGAGAGAGAAAGGAGGGGGGAGAGAATGAGAGAGAAAGAAAGCAAGAGAAAGAGAGGGAAAGAAAGCAAGAGAGAGAGAAAGGGGGAAGGAGGGAGAGGGAAAGACATAGAGGGAGGGAAGGAGGGAGAGAGAAAGAGAGCAAAAAAGAGAGTAAGAAAGAAAGAGGGAGGGAGAGAAAGAAGGGAAGGAAGGAAGAGAGAGAAAGAGGGAGGGAGAAATAGAGTGAAATGGAGGAAGAGATATTTTTTTGGTCCAAACTTTTCTTTAGCCCCCCCCCCCCCCCCCCATTCAGTGTTCCCCAGAATTTTGAAAACATGAATAATGTGCCGCGGCTCAAAAAAGGTTGGGAAACACTGCCATGAAGGATAGCTGACATTTATAACTTTATTATCCTTACATTCTAATTGCAACTTTAAATGCATGAGTGTATCTTTCTGATGTGAGGATGATGTTGATGTTGATGTTGATGTTGATGTTGATGTTGATGATGATGATGACGACGACAATAATAATAATAATAATAATAATAATAATAATAATAATTTATTAGATTTGTATGCCATCCCTCTCCGAGGATTCGGAGTGGCTCACAACAACAATACAACATGTACAAATCTAATATTAAAAACAATTTAAAACACTCATTAGCGAAAGAAAAACAATCATACAACCTAACAATCCATACGTAAAACCATAGTAGCTAGGGGAATATTAATTTCCCCATGCCTGGCGACATAGATGGGTCTTCAGAAGCTTTCGAAAGGCAGGGAGAGTGGGGGTGGTTCTAATCTCTGGGGGGAGTTGATCCCAGAGAGCCGGGGCTGCCACAGAGAAGGCTCTTCCCCTGGGTCCCGCCAGACGACATTGCTTTGTCGACGTGACCCAGAGAAGGCCTACTCAGTGGGACCTAATCGGTCACTGGGATTCGTGCGGCAAAAGGTGGTCCCGAAGATATTCCGGTCCGGTGGCATGTAGGGCTTTATAGGTCATAACCAACACTTTGAATTGTGACCAGAAACTGATCGGCAGCCAGTGCAGTCCGCGGAGTGTTGATGAGACATGGGCAAATCTGGGAAAGCCCATGATTGCTCTCGCGGTCGCATTCTGCATGATCTGAAGTTAATCCAGAGGCTAGGTTAAGACTGTTTTCTGTGCTTTATTTAGTACATTAAGGGAAAAAACACCACTTTTTCTTCATGATGGCTCATAATGTCCCTTGGTACACAGGCTTCCCTCAGTGACCTCCTAGAACAAAGTTTGAGGCCTGGAACGGCTCTGAAGCAGAGGAAGTCAAATCAACTAACTTCATTGTTTGAAGCAAAAGAACAACATGATGAATATTTGTCTTCATCTTACATTCATTTTTGGCTAATTATATTGATGGTACAATTCTACAATTTCCAGGACCAGATGCTATGAGGATTTACCAAAGCCTCCTCTTCAAAATAATCCCTATTTAAGGATCACTGTGTAATTCACACAAGTTACCAACTCTTTGAGACCTGTGAATATTTCGAAAATTGCAGTGTATTCCCCCTATAACAAAGAGAAAAAAATTAATTACCAACTGTAGAAAGACATTTAAAAAAAATATTTTCAAGCAACGATTGCCTGTGGTTTCAACTTATATTAAGTTTATACCTTTATAAGATACAGATATTTTGATTCTGCTCCACTGATATTCACAGTTGTGTTGATGGTTTCTGCACAAAAGAAATGTTGATCAAGAGTTTGCAAAAATAAAAGCTATTCTGTTAATTTTCCACATATTAACACATACTATAGGTGTCGTATCAAAAATAAATTTAGAGGCATAACAACTTGATAAGTTATTGCAAATGACAAAGGACAAAAGACAAAAAAAATTGACTGCCAATACTTTAATCATGCAAGAGCATTCAAATTATATTACTTGCTGCACCCCCATGGAAAAGCGATGCCACATGTATCATGATATAATCACACAAATATTGAAAAAAGCTATAATCTGCACGATGATGTAATAAGACACATAACATTATTGCAGTTTGTATGTGATGTCTATAATACCACCTCCTAGGCAGGAGTGCACAACTTTTGGATGGTCATTGCCAGGATTCATAATTCCAAAAGTGAGAGGGTCCTAGAACACAACCTCAATGTGATTTTATTTAAATAATAATAATAATAATAATAATAATAATAATAATAATAATTTATTAGATTTGTATGACGCCCCTCTCTGAAGACTCGTGGCAGCTCACAACAATGATAAAAACAATATTATAGTGGCACAAATCTAATATTAAAAGAAATAACTAAAACCCTATCATATTAAAACCAGACAACACATACATACCAAACATAAATTATAAGGAGCCTGGGGGAAAGATGTCTCAAATCCCCCATGCCTGGCGGTATAGGTGGGTCTTGAGTAGTTTACGGAAGACAAGGAGGGTGGGAGCAGTTCTAATCTCCGGGGGGCAGTTGATTCCAGAGGGCCGGGGCCGCCACAGAGAAGGCTCTTCCCCTGGCGCCCGCCAGACGACATTGTTTAGTTGACAGGACCCGGAGAAGGCCAACTCTGTGGGACCTTATCGGTTGCTGGGATTCGTGCGGTAGCAGGCGGTTCCGGAGGTACTCTGGTCCAATGCCATGTAGGGCTTTAAATGTTATAGTTATTCATTGACTTACAACCACAACTGAACCCAAAATTTCCACTGCTAAGTAAGACAGTTGTTAAGAGAGCTTTGCCTCATTCTACGATCTTTCTTGTTACAATTGTTAAGTGAATCACTGCAATTGTTAAGTTAGTAATGCAGTTATTAAGTGAATCAAGCAAATTCACTTAACAACTGACAACAAAATTGACTTCACCTGTCAAGAGGTTGTAAAAATGTAATCACATGATCCTGGCACATTAAAACCATCATAAAAACAAGCCAGTTGCCAAGCATCTGGATTTTGACCATGGGGATGTTGCAACTATTGTAGGTGTGAAAAACAATTATAGTTAAATGCTGTTGTGACTTCAAATTGTTACTAAACAAATGTATGTAAGTCAAGGACTACATTTACTTTTCTTCAGAGAGAGGCGGCATACAAATCTAATATATAAATAATAATAATAATAATAATAATAATAATAATAATAATAATAATAATATTGAGACCCTCTTCCCCCTAGACCTTTACAATTCTATGCATGGTATGTATGTATGTATGTTTGGTTTTTTATATTAATGGGTTTTTAATTGTTTCTAACATCAGACTACTATTGTACACTGCTTTATTGTTGCTGTTAGCCGCCACGAGTCTCCGGAGAGGGGCGGCATACAAATCCAATAAATAAATAAATAAATAAATAAATAAATAAATAAATGAATGAATGAATGAATGAATGAATGAATGAATGAATAAATAAATAAATAAACCTATTACATTAAAATTATTACAATTAACTTTCAAAAATTTAGTGATTCTCTTTTCTATTACATGCCAAATTATAATTTAATTGTACCTCCCCAATTTCTATCACTTTAAAATTATGTAATCTGGCAACAACGTCTGTGAAAAACTTTTTTAGGATGCACCTAAGGCTTAGTTGAAGCATGTGATTTAATAATCAGACTGTAACTGCGTGTTCACATCCTCAGAATTCAATGGCAGTAGGGACCAGGATTGCTGTCACTAGGTTTTGAGGTCATAAACAGGATACCATGTGTTGTAACCATACGGCAAATCTGTATGAGACATATCCATGGATTACTAACTGTTGTGGTTAGCTCTGGCCCAGCTCCTGCCCCAAGGACTGTGGATGTGGGGGAGACATCCACATGCTGCAGGCCTGTTTTGCCCCCCCCCCCCGGTGGAATCTGCTGATGAAGGCTCCTCTGACCAAGAAGACATGAGTGACAGGGAGGAGGAGAGTATGGCAGACAGCTCAGAAGGAGATCAATTATCTAGTTCCTCCTTGGATTCAGAACAAGAGTTAATGATACAGCCACGCATGTGGAGAGCAATGCATAGGCAACAACAACTGAGAAATTATTATCAAAGAAAATGAGGCTACCTGTAGTTGGGTGGGGCTGTGGTAATTAGTGAGGCTGCTATAAATAGCAGCCTATGAGTTTGGCCATTGTGGAGGATTATCTGATCGTTGTGTTTCATGACTGCTTTACTGACTTTGACCTTTTCTGTGCTGATTTTTCCCGCTTTGAAACTAAACCAGAGCAAAGTGTGTTTCACTTTGTGAAAGAAGAAGGACTGTGAATTGCCTCACAGCTGCAAGTTAAGTATCACAGAACTGATAAGGGACTTGTACAAATTACCAATTTGTTTGGAGACGAGTGCTCTTTGCTATACCAAAAGAAGGCTTAGTTTAACTGAATTTTCATTATAAAGAACATTGTTTTGAAGTTTCAAACGTGTGTGTGTCTGAAATTTGTACCTGTGAATTTTTGGGAGAAGTCTACCAGAGAGCCCGACAGAACAACTAACTTTGCCACAATTCAGTTCCAGGTATGTTTTCTGATGCTGTAACTATCGGGATCATTTTAATACATATATCTTAATTATAAGAATCCTAAGATCTTCCTTTGTGCTTAATTTCTTTGAGGTGTGACCCACAACAACCAAACCAACAATAACAACAACAATAATAGGAATAATAATTTCCTATTACTAATTACTAAGAATTGTTTAGTTAAAATATAGCAGTCTTCAGTTTGCAACAACAATTGGGGCTGGAATTTTTGTCATCAAGTGATGTGATTGTAAAATACCATGTCACATGAATGTTACTTAGTGATTGCAGTTCTGCCATTCCCTAGTTGTCAGCATTAAGCAAAACATCATGGGCATTACTTTTTTGTTTGTATTTTTATTGTGTTTTATTCAGTTTCTCCCTTATTCTGCTTTTTGAAGTTACTATTGCATTGTTTTTGCTGTGTTTGGTCATAGTTTCTTCTTTTTTCTTTTTTCCTTTTACCTTACTAATAATAGATCAAAATTATTTTGTAAGAAATTCAACACAATTTTATACTATAATTTTATCTGTTTGATTCTGAGAACCACCAATTGATAGTATGCATTTTTGTGAACGCAATCCACTTCATAAAATTTAGAAAACAGTATGTTTTCAGTATGATCTTTTCTGTTGCTTTCTTCATAAAAGGATATATTAGAAGTCTGGATAAATAGAATACAAGAATAAGAACAAATTTCATAGGTCCGTAAAAGACTGCACATTCATACTTACCTCCCTTCAGAGTTCCACAAAATGAATAGTCATCATCAACACCATGACAAAGAGTACTCTCCCATTTGAAGGTGTTTATAGGCCCATTTAACAACTGTACGCGCACATCGACAACTGTCAAATCAGCCTCTGCAGAAATATGTTACAAAAAAATCATTGATAACGTCTCTATGTAATTATATAATATAGGTTTATAACATATTCCTTATATCTGTATGAGAAAGAATGGGATTTTTGTCTCCAAGAAGATGGCATCAGTTGAAAACATATTTATGCAGGCATTTATAAATG